>NW_015538031.1:162137-186571 GCF_001515605.1 Sinocyclocheilus anshuiensis | reverse complement strand
TGGAGCTGGTACACGGAGGGGGCTGCTCTCGCCCAGCAGCCCCTAGAGCTAGAGAGCGGCGAGGGAGAAACCACTGGAACGCCGCCGCCTGTTTACGGGCCTCCTGGTACCTGTCAACGACCGAATTGACGGCCAGAAGGCGCAAGCGGGGCGTCCATTAGGCAGACCTGGTCTCTCTCTTTCATATCTGACAAGGTCAGCCATGAATGCCTCTCCACTGCCACCATAGCTGCCATAGACCTTCCAATGGCACGGGTGGTCTCTTTAGTGGTGCGGAGAGACAAATCAGCGGTTCTCCTGAGCTCAGTAATATCCTCGGATTTTACCTGCTCACCCTCATCTAGCTCTTTCAGCAGGTCGGCTTGGTACCCCTGTAGCACTGCCATGGTGTGCAGACACGCACCAGCCTGACCCGCTGCCGAGTACCCTTTGCCCACCAGCGCTGATGTTGTGCGCAGCGGCTTGGAGGGCAATGCCGGAGCCTTCAAAGACGATGCCGCGCCCGCAAGCGTCTGTTCTACCCGGGGGATCGTCTTATAACCGCGCTCATTCATCCCCGCTCTCCATTCCCTCCGCCAGTTCCAGCTGCGAACCCCACGAGCGTAATTGCCGCTCCGCCTCGGCGGAAGCGAGACCCGCACCGCGGGGAGCGCTAGCGAAGGCACCCTCCTCAAAGAGTGCCCTCCGGGAGCGGAGAACATGCATCGGAATACGCTCGCAATGCGGGCAGTCAGCTCTCTCAAGAGCTGTCCACCTTCGCCCCTTAGCTGATGTTTTGTCTTTTCATGTGCTTTAGACATTTCTCTTTGTATATTTATTATTCCTACGGGACAGACAACACCAAATAAGACTCACAACTGACACACACACACACACACAGAGCGCTTGCTGAATGACAGAAAGCTGACGCTGGTCTCACCGCACGTGCTTTTGTAGCTTCCTGGTCATTACGTCACCCACCCGTGACGTCTCGCCCATCTATTGGTCTGATTACACACGAGGTTCAGAGCCGGTCACGCTGAAGGGCGTTCCCGAAGCGTCCTCCGACGCAGCTCGAGTTCCTGAAGAGGAACCAATGGCATGACAGAAGTGATATAGCAGGCTTTTATCTAGCAAAAGAATTGGCTGAAATTATGTTTCTCAATGTGACGGGAGGAACAAGAATGGCTATGAATAAAGATGAGGATTCTTGCCCAGTAAGACTGTATTAGTAGAAATCAAACAACTAATTTGTGTGAATGCTAATAATGCCCTAAAACACACAGTGGTGTTACCTTGTCTGGATGTTCTGCAGGTATATTCAGTAGAGTTTCAGTTCTTCACCTTGTGCACTCAGCTTTAACACACTATTGTCATTTAAATGTAAAATACTCAACATGGTACAACTATTTATGTCCCTCAATTTTAATAAGGTTTTTTTCTTCTCTGGTTCCATGTCACACTATCAGCTGTCTCCCAGTGGGCATTGAGGGATTTGCCTGAACTGTGGTAAAAAATTATGGTTAGAAATTCAGATGAAATGGCTTAAACAAGCAAATAATTTATATAAATAATTTCTTCATTATTTGGGAAATCAAGTGATGTCCTCCATCCAATTATTTCAAGTGCAGTAATTTTATTTATTTATTTATGCATTTGACAGATCCAGAGTGTCTGAAATTGCATTTAATGATAGGAATTTTATCAGTTCATGCACTCTCTGAGATTCAAACGTATGACCTTGGTTTTGGCTTCCTGGTCATTACGTCACCCGCCCGTGACGTCTCGCCCATCTATTGGTCTGATTACACACGAGGTTCAGAGCCGGTCACGCTGAAGGGCGTTCCCTTAGCGTCCTCCGACGCAGCTCGAGTTCCTGAAGAGGAACCGGGTTGACCGGGTACTCGGTACCACCGGTACTTAAAAAAACCTGGTACCGTAACGTTTTTTCATTTTTTTAGTACCGACTTGGTACCGAAATACCGTGTCTTTTGACAACACTACTTCAGATCATTCTTTTCTCTTTACTGTTAACATTGACATATTGTCAAAGTGTCTAATTCTAATGTTTAGTAATAGTTCTATTAAAAATCGTGATTCCTCGATTTATAAGAAATAAAATTGTGGCAAAACATTAAATTCAAATTAATCGATAAAATCTGAAAAATCGCCCAGCCCTATTTGGAACAATGGAACATGCTAAAATGCAAAATCGTTTCTGAGTTTTGGCCCACAAAAATTTGCCATCCCTGCAGCACTCTGTTGTGCTGTTTATGATTAACAATTTACTTGTGAACATGATTGATTGATTTATTTTAAATAAATAACATATTTTCTGTAATGATGTGTGCACTGACACAAGGGTGGGACAATAACTGCTCCCCTCCACCAACCTGTAACTCACTTTAGATTAGAGCCCGACCGATATATAATTTTGCCGATATAATCGGCCGATATGAGCCTGTCGCAGATATATCGGTATCGACGAATATGCCGCCGATATGCCACCGATATGATTTTTTTTTTTTTATAGAACATATAACGCAGATTAAATGCTTCTGAATGGTGTAATTGCTTAGTTTGTCCAGCAGAGCACGCTCCATTGTTTGCTACTGGTGACCTAGGTCAGTGTAGTGTAGAAATGTGCGGATGAGCTCAAACTTCACCCGAGTCCGCTGCTTCAAATTATCCGCCCGCCACCCACCCGCACCAATATTTGATCGTCACATTACAATGATTCTAATTCTTAGTTTTGCATGATGAAATGATGAATGGATGGTTCATTTTTAACAGCAGATTCAGTGACGTTAGAGACTAGAGATGATCGGCGCATCACGGCACGAGTCTGCGGCGCATTAAAGCCTGTGTTACGGCCACCGGAGCTGATCGCGGCCACTCAGTGCTGGTGTTTCCCAGCCGCGCCGCGGCCCAGAACTCATGCTTATCACATCAGTCACATCACATTGTGCAGCGATGTTTTCCGTGTTACATGTTTTCCGCGATGCAGAAAACATGGACGGAATCATGTAATACAGTCATAAAAACAGAATTTACTGTATAACGCAGAATTTCATGGAATTTTTCTTATTTTTGATGAATAAATAAAAAAAAAACAGTTCATTACATATATATAGACTGTCTGTGAATATTAAACTGCAAAAATAGTTATTTAAATACGAATGTTCTGCATGTTCATTTGATTACCAGAAAATACACAACACAGAATTTGTGAAAAAAATATTATTCATAATTCATTATTATTATTATTATTATTATTTATTAATTTTAGATGTTTACATTTGGAAAAGCTGTGCTTCCTGCAGAAACCTGCCCATGTTGGTTTGGCAGTAGCTTGCTTGCCCTACACAGTTACCTTGTTTAATTTCTTAATTCAAGTTATATATATTTTGGTATATTTGTGTTATTTAAGTTATTTATAATACGTGAAGTGACATTTACTGTTAAGTAGAGGTCTACCGATGTGGGTTTTTCACTGGCCGATGCCGATATTTAGAAATCAGGGCAGCCAATGGCCAATATATGATGCCGATTTTTTTGGCCGATATGTTTGGCCGATTTTCTTTTTTTTTTCCATTCATCCCCTAAAAATTTAAAACTTAAGCACCTTCTCAAAACAGTTCTGAAGCATGCTTTTTGTTTATGTTTGCTGACAGACACCAGAGTTTCTCACAGACTGCAAATTAATTATCTGCCAGCTGGAGGCGCTGTTGGAGCTGGAGATATAGCGGTTTCCCAGGTAACAACTGTAATCAAATCAGCGCTGCGCTCACAAACGCTACTTTATCAGGCAGAAAATCTATTTGTGGCAGTCAGTTTTGATATTGTGACGAGCCGCCACAAATAACTCAATGTATAGGAAACACTGGACACTGCTATAAGTCAAATGGCCATATTGATAACAAAAATAAAAGATTTCACACATATTATACAGCCTGCTGCTCATAACTGCTTAGAGTGCACTGGCCACAAGCGATGACATTGTGGATGCTATTGTCAGACCCACACACACATTTCATGAGGAAAGTTAATGTGCATGTTAATCAGCCCAGAAGTTTTGTCTGAATTGAAGTCTGAAATGACTTGTTGCATTTATGAATATGATAACTTTCCGGCATCAATTCTAGTAGGGTAATAGCTGCCCGCAGATGCGCCTGCCTATAAATCGGCCTAATTTGCAGCACAATCGGCCGATGCCGATTAATAAAAAAATGCAGAAAATCAGCAGATTAATCGGCATGGCCGATCAATCGGTCGACCTCTACTGTTAAGTGCACTGATGTCAGACTCATTTTGAATAACGAAGTTTATTGTTAAATTGTTAAATACCCTGCCTCCACTACATAGGCCTATGTTTGTCACATCATTATAAGTGATCACCACATTTGAGTTATCATTGCAAAAAATGTGTTTATTTACATATATTCTGTTTATGTAGGCTATATACTGTATTCAATATACAGTACCAGTCAAAAGTTTGGACACGAATGGGAAGTGTGTCCAAACTTTTGACTATACTGTACTATAATATAGCCTACACATAAAGAATATTGGCTGATATATCGATATCTGTCTTTTTTTACTCCCTAATATTGGTATCGGCATCGGCCCCCCAAAAAAACGATATCGGTCGGGTTCTTCTTTAGATCGCCACAAATCATGTACCACACTACATTTTTTTTTCATTAGAGTTGCTTTACTCATATACATCACAATAGGGGGGAAAAAGCTGATGATTGCATTTGTTCAATGTTGACTTTGTTACAGATTTTAATTTTTAATTTTTTTTATTTTTGTCACATGTGTAGCCTAACTGAAATCCTGCACAACTTGCATTTCACAGCACTTCTTGATTTATGTTCAATATTAGATGTCTTCTGCAGGCAGATACCTAGTGGACTTTCTAGTGTCATGACACATCAACTAAACGATCAAAGCCGTTTGTTTTAAAGTGAATAACGTTTCTTAGAAGTGCAGTTTGATTTGGCCATCTGACATTAAAATTTTCCTAATTGGCTTGCATTCAGGCAAGGTTTAAAGCAAGCCACTAGAGTAAACTTTCAGATGGATTGGAGAGTTTTGCACCACCTTTTGGGACATGTGTGTGCTCGAATCATACTTTTCCACTCTTTTATGGACAAACACACTTTGAAACATCATATTTTTGCTTCCTGAAACATTGTTGAGCTTTATTTATCCACACCGCCTCCCACCAGGCTCTCTCCATCGCAATGTTTGCTGCTCTCACCCTGGGACATGAGCCAAGCTCAATCCCTCAGGGTCAGCATATTTCTTACTGTGTGTGAGTGAGAAAGAGACTGAGAGGATGTGGGAAGATGGGAGAGTGTGTAGGTAAAAATGTCAAAGGTGTCTCCATGAAAAAGAAGAGCTAGAGTGGAAGTAGATGGGTGCTTGTGTAAGGTGGTGTGTGTGTGTGAATGTGTGTGTGTGTGTGTGTGTGTGGGTCTCCGTAAGTGCACATACATCACTCACGTTCTCCATCCCACAAAAATGCCATCTGACATCTCTCTGTCTGATTATGTGGGCACTTTATGGGCATAAATATTAATGCCACTCCATTTTATTCAGGATGTTGGCCTTTCACTGTGATAGGATACAATCTGCTATTTAAAATGGTATGTGTGAGGGTGTATTTGTGCGAGAGGTTAGGAGAGGGTGGAAAAAAGTTGTCATGTGTGGTATACAATTTGGTACAGTATCTGACACGGCCAATACTTTGAAAAGGAACACCATATAGATAGAGCAAAACTACTTACAGGCCTTAGCTGTGAAACAGAGATTATGGATGATCTGAGGCTTAAGATACATTGACTTTGGCATAAAGAGAGTGGTGAGATGTGCATTGGGCCAGTGAAGCACTGCAGAGAGAGGTGAAAATAACTCCGCTTTCCAATCACCTGTTAGTGCTCTGCAAAGTGGACTTTACAAATCTATTTGGCCAATACAAATCTTAGGCACCTAGAGGCATAGGGTGCAGGTTAACTTAAAACAAAAAATACTTAACAGGAAGTTAAGATGAAAATGTTGACTCTTGGGCTGAAAAACAGCTTTTTTTATCCAGAATAATTCATCTCAGGCAAGTCTGAAGGTCACTTCTGAATGGTTGCAGTTGAAAATTATATGCATTAAATATGTACTTTGCATGAACAATTTTAGTATTGCTACAATGTAAGGCATTTGCGAACATCACACAAATGAAAGGGAATCTCCGCATTCCACCTGGAAACTAACATCTCTTCTCAACCATCTGAGAGCCGTAAAGCTGAATCACGGTCAGCCAGGCGCCAATTGTCTCAAATTAGTTCCTGTCCAGCTCTGCTTATCTGTACAAGAAACACCAGGAGAGAGTGATTTACCAAACCACCTCCAGGGTCGACAAGCATTAGGACAGCAATAACTGGACCCCCCCCATCTAGACTCGTTTAAGCAACAGAATGTCAGTGTGTTTCGTGTCATTTGCGCCTTTTCACAAAGGTGTGTTTGAACTAAGAATTTGATGTTCCCTTCAGGCTGTAGATCTGCTGTAGCGAATATCTTGCTAAAAGCTTTGGGCTTTCCTCAGAACTCCGTTAACATCATTTTCATTCTTCAGAGACTGTATATATGTGTGTGTGTGTATGTGTATGTCTTAGCTTAGGTCAATGTAATTTAGAATAGCCAATAAATGTTGTTTTCATTTATAAAGAATCATTGTCTGGTGTCGTATAATTTCAAAGTCTCACCTTGCCAAAGATCCTTGTTACCTAGCTCGTAGCTTATAACTTATCAAAACATGTATTAACCCGTGGCCAGGGAGAATACAGGTATTAAAATTGTTAATATACACGGATGCTAACGTCTCGCTGGACGAACGGTAGATAAGGTGTAAATTATCAAATTTGGAATCAGTTCTAATCAGGTTGACTTCGAATCTTCAGATCCGAGTCCTCTCAAAACCTGAATGAAATAATGATAATTAATTCCCTTACAAATGAGTTAATTTCTTACAACAAACTGCATGTAAGTCTGGGTTTGAAATTCAATTTAAATTTAGTGAACCAAAGTTCAGAAACATTACGATCATACTTTGATGCAGTAGTGAAATTATTAACAAAATAATAACAAATTTAATTAAAAGGAATCAATTCACATGTATGATTTTTGTAAAGACAATTATATTATTTCAGATGGATGGGAGAAATAAATTGGGAAAATGCTATTCAAAAGTTTGGGGTGCCTCCAGTGCAGATGTGGTATATGTGTATTGTGGGGTATTTCTGTAGACTTTATAAATTAAGCATCCAATTTCACCTGCTGTACTCACTACTTTTTTTCTGAAACATTCAAACACAGACTGTGCTTGAAAGGAGCTGGAGCAAGATATTGAAACATTTTTAGACAGCAGAGAAAGTCTTTTGATGACACAGATTATGCACAGCTTGTGAGCACACTTGGCTCATACGGGACAAAGAGCCAAAGCCTTGTAAGGAACCCCTCTTCCTGTGGAGATGGTGTTAAGGTCACAGTGACCTCTCTCTCTCTGCCCCTCCCTCCCTCCCAGTGGAGGGAGGGTATATTGCTTATTTACACTCTCCACCCCAGAGTGGTAGTTGCTTTTAGGAGACAGGTGTGACCACAAGAAATGTGTGCATGAACCAGCAAGCAGCTCCACCACCAGGGGGCTCCAATCACAGACACATTTTCAATCTACTGCCGTAATTAAGGTGGCGTTTAAGTTTTTCTGGATCTGTTCATGAACGTTCTGTTCATTCTGCTGTTTAACGAACATGTCAGCTGCTGACTCTGCGATACACTGCAGTTTGTCCTATGTTTGCTGTTGTGACTTCTTGCTTTTTGCGTGGTTAACTCCATCACACAGTCACCTGTCAAGAAAAGAGTTCAAACTTCAGAAAAATCATGGATCATCGGATTTTGACCAACAATAATGCTATCTATCAGCATGAGCTACCAATGCTATACTAAGGTTAGGGTTTAGGGTAGGACAGGGTTGTCCAGTCCTACTCTTGGAGAGCCACTGTCCGGTTGAGATTCACTCCAATCCTAATTAAACACACATGAACCAGCTAATTGAGGTCTTCGGGATCATTAGAAATCAAGTGTGTTGCGATAAGTTGAAGCTAAACTCTGTAGGACACTGACCCTCCAGTAGCAGGATTGGACACCCCTGTGGCCTATTTCACAAAGCCGGTTTTAGAGAAGCGAATTGTGCCCACTCTCTTGTGAAAAGTGACTCAGACTAATGTTCTCCATGTTTTGTGTGATTGGCCATAAGCTGCAGATGTCTCACTTTCAGATGCATGCACTCCAAAGTTAATCATGAACTCTGGATCTAACCCTGAGTTGACAGAGAATGTTTATAGCGAGTGTTGTGTATGCTGAATCTGATCTAAACTGGGTTGGGTTTGTTTGAGTTTAAGGGTGCACTTGGGTGCACACTTGTAGTTCAATTCTCTTGGTTCGTTTGGTCCGGACCAAAAAAGAAAATGATACATTTGGTCCTGGTCCGCTTAGCGTTCACACTGGCATTTTTGACAGTGAACCTAAAGATACCGAACCTAAAGGCATAGTGATACATACACAACATGATTGGTTGGGTTGAATGACGTATATTTCGCGACTGAACTCACCGAACACCCCAAACAAAAGCTGTGTTCGACTTAAAGCGGCGCTGCGCAGACTGATCGGTGTATGACATCAAAGTTGACCCATTCACCGACTGGTCTGCTCAGTGCTGCTTTAGGTTAAACACACCTAATGCCGTCTGCTGGACTGCGCGCTCATTGCTGCGTGTACTTATGATTTTATTTTCAACACCTGCGAACTCACGAAGAGCTCATAAAAGGCACTTTACCTCCTCGTTGCTACACGTTTGCCCTCTGCTCATTTTGTTTTGGATACACTGCTCGCTCCTTGTTGTCAAATCATGTCGCATAGCATTGCATCTCGTCATTACTTTCTGTTTTTGGTTTGTGTTCTTGTTTGGTGCGCACATCAACCGCACTAACAGAGCAATCGCACCAGAGTTCGTTTCAATCAAACCAAACATGACAAGTGTGAACACACCCTAAGAGTAGATTTAGAGTTGACAAAACCAGAGTTTGATGAATTGGTTTCATGTAAAAGGCCACTGAGGTAGGGGTAGTATTTGTTTCAGCGAGGTTGTAAGCAATCATCAATGTGATTGACATGAGAAATGAGATCTTAATCAGCTGTGAGGCAGGGTTTTAAGCTTAACTGGTTTGGGAAACAAAATCATGGAGTGGAATACTTTCTTATATCCCAGCTTAACATGCATAGTCTCCTGTAAGTAAAGCTAGGTTGACGTTGTGTGATTGCCTTCGCTTTTGTAATCTAAAACAAATGTTGGGGATCATAAAAGATTTCTTGTCATAGGACAAAATCTGTAATTTTTGATTGGAGACCTCAACTCTTATGGTGCGGTGCTCATCAGCAGTGAAATATTAACTTGACCGAAAACCTTTAATTTGGTTTCAATCTGGCACGACGTGAGTGATACCAAAGTGGACATAATCATGTAGCAAATCCCTCAACCCAATTATATGGGGCACTCAAATCAGTATCAAACTAAGTAGCTGACTTTGACTTGGCAGTTTCAAAAGCCATTAAAACAGTAATGGAATGGACCCACTCTTGTTCTAAAAAAAGTATCACCCGAAGCAACCCTTTGTAAGCTTTTACCTTTGAACTGACATGAAAGGAACACAACAAATGATTAATGCTTAAATAATTGTATTTTTAAAGGAAGACCACCTCTGTGACAAAAGTGCTTTGACCACCCCTGACCCAGCCTCTCCCCTGTGGCAGTCTTGCAGCCTTCTCTGCAGGTCATCCTCTCCTTTAAAGACCATCTGTGAAGCATCTCCCTCCATTCATTACAACTGTCCAGGGAGGCTTGGGTTTTTTGGGGCTGCTTCTCCTTGTCTTGTTCCCTCTCCCCATTGTTTGTTTGGGACCATGGGATGCAACATATCGCAGGTCCAAGACTCTTTCTTTAGAGAGCTCTCATATGTCTTCACCTACCAGATGCCGGCATCTCAGAGAGATGGAACGACCCTGACACCATTGTAGACCGATGTTAGCAAAATCCTGATCGATTCAACCTGTTTTCCTGGCATGCTACCAAAGCATGGGATTTGTTTTGTAAGTCATAAAGGGATATAGGAGAGGGCGTCGGAAGAGAACGAGACACAACATAATTGAGTATACTTCTCTGGAATGCCCTAGGTTATCAGACTCATTAATCTACATGTCATGGGCTGTGGATGAATAATTGTGTGTGGAATTTATCTGCCAATGTGATGCGGAGTTGCTCATCGTCTTTCCCCTGCGCCTGCATCCCACGTTTTGTGTTTGGCCCTTTAATTATTGTATGCTTTGTCTTTGCCGTCCCTGGTCTTCAGGGGAAATGAGGGCTGAAATATGCTATTCCTGCATTTAGAAGGACACTCTATCCTTAGTGTGACTCTGATGTTTTCCTAAAACAGGGGAGGAATCCTGATCGCCCTATCGCAAAAACTAAATAATGAGTGCTGCCCAAAAGGTTATTGGCTCAAGCAAACTTAATTTTGAATAATTCTAATCATTTAACAACACTGTTAAATTTAATATTTTGTAAAAATGTTTCAATTTTTTTTTCATAATATACATGATGCAGAAATTAACTTCTAGCATTTAACATTACTGATATTAGTTTTTAGTTTTAGTTTTTAGTTTTCAAGACATCATATTTTAAAATCAATAATATTGCTACTATTATACCATGGTGCTAAATGATTACTAAATTCATGTACCATGATATTTACATGGTACGCCAAGGCACTTGTAATGCTACCAAGGTATTACTTCCAAACACCACGGTATTACCACAATACTTCATGATGCTTTATGGTACTGTATTGTTATTGTTGGCAGTGGCAGTTGGCAGTGGATGAGGTTTATGTACAAACTGTTGCTGTTGTTGAATGTATTGTGGGTGTTATGAAATTATAAGTGAGAGACAGTTTTGAGTCCTCCTTACTGAAAAATATGGAGCCGTAGTGCCGATGACTTTCAGACGCATCATGCAAACATCTCCCCCAACATTTGTAAATGCCTCCTTGTCTTTGATAGTTCCTCTTTGTTTCCTGATGCAAGGTTTTAGAAGATGAAAAGAGATGAGGCAACATCAAAACAAAAACAACAAAGTTTCTGACAATGAAAAGGGAGGGGGAAGACATAACAAACATTGCTTAGGTCTTTTGTACCTCGCACAACCAAAAGGGAGATAGGCGAATGAGAGAGAGACTAAGAGAGAGAGAGAGAGAATCAGTCAAGCGTCGTTTCTTCTTTTCTCTCAGAAGTGAGAAGAACAAAGAGAGAGAAAGTCTTTTGAGATGAACCTCTCTGTTTCACAGAGGAGTGGGCCATGCTTTGAGATAACGACTCCTCTGCCATTTGTACTAGCAGCTGATGTGTCAATAAGAAAAATAAATTGAGTGAGAAATACAGCATACCTGTTTTAACGTACCACAGAAGGACCCGTCTGGTCCTTTTTATACACACATTGAATGAAAGAAAGGCAAATAACAGCTGATTCATCTTATTTTGCCTTTAAATCTTGCTACACTTATTCATCTCACCCCCAATGTCACCTGTGTCAGTTTCAAATACCCATAATGCTCAGCGCTGCATTTATTCCTTAGCGCTGGTGAAAACATGAAGTGGGAGCAAAGGCAACGAGGTCAACCTTCAGATGCCCCTCTCCATCTCAGCCTCTCTCCCCAGAAAAAGAGAAAGAAGCAGTGGGCTGATGTATTTTAAAAAGATTCCCTGACCTGTGGGTGCATGGCTGAGTCTATACTTAATGGACAAGCCATAGTTTTAGAATGTGCTTTGTATAGCAGATTTTTACCAACACGCTATTACATTTAAAGGACAGCCACATATACGCCCGTGCTTATGGAGGCAACAGAGGGCGTCTGTGTCAGTCCAAGGTTTCGGCCAAGGTGTTCTGAGTAATTCCAGTTCACCTTGGTGAGCCTCTGAGTGAAAAGCAATGAAGTTTTGAGGGTCAGAAAATGCAGGTGGTACAGTGGTATTTTCATGTGTATATGTGTCTGTCTGTTTGAGTGTGTGTGTCTTGCGATGGAGGTGAATAGGGCTGCACGATTAATCGAATGCGATTGTCATGCGCGAGCCGTAGTGCCGATGACTTTCAGACGCATCATGCAAACATCTCCCCCAACATTTGTAAATGCCTCCTTGTCTTTGATAGTTCCTCTTTGTTTCCTGATGCAAGGTTTTAGAAGATGAAAAGAGATGAGGCAACATCAAAACAAAAACAACAAAGTTTCTGACAATGAAAAGGGAGGGGGAAGACATAACAAACATTGCTTAGGTCTTTTGTACCTCGCACAACCAAAAGGGAGATAGGCGAATGAGAGAGAGACTAAGAGAGAGAGAGAGAGAATCAGTCAAGCGTCGTTTCTTCTTTTCTCTCAGAAGTGAGAAGAACAAAGAGAGAGAAAGTCTTTTGAGATGAACCTCTCTGTTTCACAGAGGAGTGGGCCATGCTTTGAGATAACGACTCCTCTGCCATTTGTACTAGCAGCTGATGTGTCAATAAGAAAAATAAATTGAGTGAGAAATACAGCATACCTGTTTTAACGTACCACAGAAGGACCCGTCTGGTCCTTTTTATACACACATTGAATGAAAGAAAGGCAAATAACAGCTGATTCATCTTATTTTGCCTTTAAATCTTGCTACACTTATTCATCTCACCCCCAATGTCACCTGTGTCAGTTTCAAATACCCATAATGCTCAGCGCTGCATTTATTCCTTAGCGCTGGTGAAAACATGAAGTGGGAGCAAAGGCAACGAGGTCAACCTTCAGATGCCCCTCTCCATCTCAGCCTCTCTCCCCAGAAAAAGAGAAAGAAGCAGTGGGCTGATGTATTTTAAAAAGATTCCCTGACCTGTGGGTGCATGGCTGAGTCTATACTTAATGGACAAGCCATAGTTTTAGAATGTGCTTTGTATAGCAGATTTTTACCAACACGCTATTACATTTAAAGGACAGCCACATATACGCCCGTGCTTATGGAGGCAACAGAGGGCGTCTGTGTCAGTCCAAGGTTTCGGCCAAGGTGTTCTGAGTAATTCCAGTTCACCTTGGTGAGCCTCTGAGTGAAAAGCAATGAAGTTTTGAGGGTCAGAAAATGCAGGTGGTACAGTGGTATTTTCATGTGTATATGTGTCTGTCTGTTTGAGTGTGTGTGTCTTGCGATGGAGGTGAATAGGGCTGCACGATTAATCGAATGCGATTGTCATGCGCATCTTGTCAGTAAAGCCGGTTCTGTAATCAGTAATAGTAAATCTCCATCACGTGCTTTCAGATGGAGCAGCATTTACTACACAGAGCTGTAGTTCACTGACACGCTACGCAAAATCTTGTTCATAATCGCAGACGATATAATTGCGCGATAATGAAATCGAAGAAATCATTCTGCGATTATGAAAGCTGTTTGCGTAGCTTCTCAGTGAACGACGGCTCTGTGTAGTAAATGCTGTACCATCTGAAAGCCCGTGAAAATACCACATTTAATAACATGTTTTTACTCCAAACTCACTTCATAATGTCAGTAGAGTGTTTGAAGTAAATACTTCTGTGAGATGATGTGAATGGCTTCTTACACAGAATAAGGCACGCAACATATTTCATAGTATTCTATTAGCATTGCGTTATTATATACTTTATTATAATAAAAATTATAATAAGACAAACTCAGATAAACCATATATTGTCGTAGTTGTGTGTTTATTAGTCATGTTGAATCAATGAAAGCAGTTAAATCTTCTGTTTATTCAGCAACCGCTATAGGAATTTCTTGATTTCTTCTGCGGGGCATATTTGGAGTTTCCATGTGATAGCGCCCTCTGGCCTTCGGATGGAGATTTACTACTGATCACAGAACCGTGCTTCACTGAAAGATACGCATGACAATCGCCGCTTCTGCCTAATCACGATTTATCGCCTTTGCGATTTCATTTTGATTAATCATGCAGCCCTAGAGATGAAGCTGTATTTTGTATGTATCGTGGCTATTTAGAAATAAAACATATGGTTAGTGGCGCTAAAAGGTTAGTGCTGCATCACATTACTAAACCCTACTGTAAACCTAACCGATACTGGTAACAAAAGCAAATGTGAGATAAAATGACATTTTCTGCAACCATGCCATTTTAGCTGTCTTTGAGCTCTTATCGAGTGTCATGAGTTGTGTTTCACAGGACTCGTATACCAAGTGCTCCACGTTGCAAATGCAGTTCTGTACAAGTGAGCTACCAAGCAAGTCTACTAAGTCTACAGAAAAGTCAAATATATGTAGTTTATTGTGAAACAAAGATGAAAATGTATTCATTTTCAATCATGCACTATGGTAAAAGTGTTTTGAGGTCATAACAAAAAGTAACATAAGTCTTTATTAACCAATCTGCCCCGTAATCATAATTTGTTTGAAAAGGAATACATCTGTTGATGTTTTACTGCCACTACTGTTCATTTCATGTATAAACTGCATGGCTTGTATACAGAGTTCAGCAAAAATGTAGAGGCATTTTTTTTTTTCAATGAGCATAGGTTGATTGTGTTTGTGTCTTTTACGTGTGCGCACACACCACAATGCAGTGTATAAGTGCTGTAAATTAAGTCACATAGATGATTTCAAATTGATATAGGCCTAAACCTACAGTGCCTCCCATTGTGGACTGTAATATTAGTATCCAACGGGCTAGATTTACCTACAGGTGTCAGATTACTCTATCAACATTGGCAAACGAGGGAAACCTTATGTAGTGTAAGTTCAAAAGGTTGCTAAAACCCTTCAGAAAACTGAAAACTATCTGCAGGATGTTTGTGGTTACGGCTGCAGTCATAGTTGAATAGGTTTGGAATGCTTAATATTCATTTTAAAATGATCACGGTGGCAAAGCAATTCTATCTGCGATTTCTATCCCTGCTAACATTGAGTACATAAAAATTCAGAAATCCCGTTACTCAAAAGATGCTAGTCGCCCCCTAATTATTTTCTCATGGTGTGTTTCCTTTTGACACACAATTTGACACCTACACTTTAAAGCTGTTATTTAAAGCAATATAAAGATATCATTTGAAGACTGTGCGGTGAAATTAAGCAAGAAATTGTTCAAAATATGGATGCCTAGCATTAAGGGACTGAGCGCTCTTATTGTCTTTTAACATTAAATCTCCACCTTTAGATCTCAGATCTTCTCTCTGGGCTCCTCAGTATGCGAGAGAGTCAGGGGGCCGTTTAGGTCCTGGGCGGGGTGAGGGCAGAGCTCTTCCAAGCCCCCGGGTTTGTCGTCGCTGTTTATGATGTGCTTGTAATTAAGCGTGTGCTGGGCTGGCATTGAAGTTGACACAGAGGAACTGTAAGGTCTGCAGGAAGATAAATGAGGCCAACAGATATAATATCTCTGGACTTATGGGACTGCCCCAATGTTGAAGACTGTCAGGAGTGATTATTAATGTATGGTATCCCCACCAATGTAATGAGCACGTAAAAGCAAACAGGGTGAACACACATGTACATTCATGCACTACACACACACATGCACAAACATATATGTGCATATGTTGTTTATGGGCTTGAGCAGGCTGCCGTGGACATAAAGCCTGGAACACAGTCCTTATTTTGTCCGAATTAACACCGCTATAAACTCAGCTTTATCTTTACCATTATCTTACAGCTGAACGCCAGTCCATGATACACAAAATATCATAGATAGAGGATGTGTTACCACATGAATTGATATGCAGTATATGTTAAATAATTTTAGCATTAGCATTGTGCTTTTAGCAAATTCGCTAATTTTGTTCACCCCATTAGCATAACACAAAACACAATTTTATAAAGTTATTATTTTCCTATTATTTGTTTGGAAGTTGTGCTTTTTTTCAACAAGCATAAGACATTCTGTCAATGTCTTAAAAAAACATAACATCTAATTAAGGCTGCATGTTAAAAATCATTGTAATTACTTTGACAAGTATTGTAATTTTTAAACTAACATGATAAACATTTCATTTTGTGTTGCTTTGTTAGATATCAAAGTTGTAAAATAATACAAAAATACATAAAATCACATTATAACTGGCAGCAGGGTATACAAATACTACAAACTAGCAAGCAATTACATTCGTTTCCAAATTACGTTTTGTTCAGACCTTGCCAATAGAAAGAGAATCATTCTTTAATCTGCCTATGAATACCTGATTTTATTTTATTTATTTCTTTTTTTTAAAGAAATGAATACTTTTCAGCAAGGGCACATTATATTGATCAAAAGTGACAGTAAACACATTAAATAATTTTACACAAGATTTATATTTCTTTAAATGCTCTTTTGGATATTATTTCAAGAAAACAAATATTGTAAAATGTCACGATTTCCACAAAACAAAAATAAAATAAAATAAAATTGAAATAAATAAATAAGCAGCACTGTTGTTTTGACTGAGAATAATAAGAAATGTTTCTTGAGCAGCAAGTCAGCATATTATAATGATTTCTGAAGGATCATGTGACACTGAAGACTGGAGTAATGATGCTGAAAATTCAGCTTTGACATCAGGAATAACATTTTAAAATGTATTAGGAGAGATCATTTGTAATATTTCACAATATCCAATTCACAATATTACTGTTTTTACTGTATTTTTTTATTAAATAAATGCAGTCTTGGTGAGCATAATATACTTTTGAATATGTTCTATAACTGCATTGAAATGTATATTTTATACTTTCTGGAAATAAATAACTAATATCTTATGTACAATTTGTATTAATATATACATTTATTGTATTTTCTTTCTAAAAGTAACGGTAACAGCCCAAAAGGTAAAAAAGTAATTTAAAAGTAAAAAGCAATTTAAAAGTAATGGTCTGTTTAGACCATTGAGTCATAGCATTTACATTTGGTTTATATAGTAACTTATTTAAAATAAGTAACTTATTAGTAATATTTGTTATTATGTAAATGTGAAAAAGATATGGAGGTTAACTTATGAAATGGAGTTAATGTGAAAGGAATAGCCTACTTATTGTATGCTCGGAGTAGAAGAATACAGACAAATAAATGCTGTTTTTTCACTTTGAAGCAAGTGAAATCAATACATAGACCTGCATTTCTTGGTTACTTGTTACGAAGTGCTTTCACATCGTAACAGCTTACTGTCACATAAAAGTGACTTAGGGTGCTTTCACACCTGTAGATCGATTGCTTTGTTCCGAAAAAGGGATTCAAATTATTACAATGTTGCTTTTTATTCTTGGTGCGGTTCGCTTTCACACGCCAATGTTTCTAAACGGACCAAATTTGTTAATACATGTCACATGCGAGTAAACGGTTCTCTCATTGGTCAAAGTTTCACGGTTTATTTTACGGGATTCCACTTAGCTGTCACGCATGTCATCCGTCAGGATGGAACGACAACAGCTTTGCAGGCTTATTGTTTTTTTTGTTTTTTGTAGCTGTCCTTATATGAATTTATCATTTTGAGCAGGAATCCAGGATTCATCGGGAAAACTGGTCCGTTAGATCGGATTGCTTTCTCACTACAACCGAACCACTCCAGAGTTCGTTTTCAATCAAGCCGAGACCACCTCGTTCAGGCGATCTTGGACCAATTGTTTTGGCGCGGATCCGGGCGCGATTGCCATGTTCACATATGCCCAAACGAACCGAGCTAAGGGGGGAAACGCGCCAGGTTCCGAAACAACGGGCCAGGTGTGAAAGCACCCTAAGTTTCAAGGCAGACTTTTAGAAACCTGCTCACCCTGACTCCTGGAAGTTTTGTGAAGCCAGCCAATCAGATCGAAGCTTGTGATTTTGCCAGGTGGTTGTTTTTGCTACATGCAGTACTGTATGTATCAGTCTGTCTGTGGTTTAAGCCTGTTTGATATAATTTTCAGCTTTTAATGTTGAAGTTATTGTATAAATGCATTTGAAATATGTTTTGCTGCATGTTTATGTGCACACACTCTTATGTGTCTCGCTCACACACCCACAGAGTTGCAGAGGTGTGCATCTCAGTGGCGGTGTCTGTACTGAGCTCTTGCTGGATACTGACATCAGGTCTCAGGAGACCTGTGTGGATCTAGGCTAGCTGGAATCAGCCTCGACTGTATTAAAGGGGAATTACATGACACGGTCGCTACACGAGTGCTTTATCTACTGGCTCCTGCTTCTCTACTACACACACATAGAAACACACCTCCAGGCACCCTATGGGTCACACTCACTCAAATGTCACTCTGCCAGTGCTTTCCAAATAGCAGCAATAAAATGGAGCGGATTAGAGAAAGAGAAGGACAAATGTGTGGCAGAAAGCAAGAGAGAGAGAGAAACTGCAGCAGTGGCTGTTTAAAATGTATTTTGATAAGTCTTATTAAAGCACAGGGCTGTGCTGGATTGCTCACAGAGAGCTCGGTTTGAACATGCAGATGGATTAATTGATAAATATTGAGTCCATTACATGCAAGCTTCTGCTTTAGTCACTCAGCACAGAGGAGAAGGGGTGGAAGGTTTGGAATTGCTCCCATTTTTATCTCCCTTCTCCACACACACACACACACACACACACACACAAGGCAGAGTGTTTACTGTTTCACCCTACAGTCACCAACAGATGGTGATGCTATGGGCAATCGCACAGCTTTACGAGGGAAGAGAGAAAGAAAATGCCTCTCTTCTATCATCAATAGACAGTTAGTCTGACACCTCAGCCTCCACTGCATCTCTCTCTGATCCGTCTATCTGCCTTCATATTTGTGACAAACCACAGCCTTAAAACGCAACAGGACAACATGCTGAGATAAAGAGGACTTTTTGATTTCACAGTTCACTCGTAGAGGAGAAAAACATTCAAAAGAAATGTTTCTGTCTCCTCCTTTGCCCTCTGCTGAAATGAAGCGAGGTTCAGTCATGCTGGAATATGGATACAAGAGTTGCGAACGGTGTGTTTTCTGAGCTGTGTATGACGAGGTCTAAATCATCAGTTTTATTTTATTAGACATGGAGATGGTGGATAAAGCAAGTTAATAATTTGGTACCTTGTTGGAGAAGCTATTTTAAAACTTTAGCTTGTCATGCTATACTGTGTGATAGCTTATGGCATGGCAAGCTACAGTTTAGCCACTTTTAGTAGCAGTAGTTTGTTGTGTAGCTTTTATTATTATTATTAAGCAATTACTGCCACTAAAAGTAGTTTTAAAAATATACACTAATGTCATAGTGGGGTACAATTTTAAAACTTCTATTCAGCAAGGACGCATTAAATCGATACCAGTTGACGGTAAAGACATTTTTAAAGATTTCTGTTCCAAATAAATAATTTTCTTTTGAACTTTCTTAAAGGGGTGGTTCATTGCGATTTCACTTTTTTAATGTTAGTTAGTGTGTAATGTTGCTGTTTGAGCATAAACAATATCTGCAAAGTTACGAAGCTGAAAGTTCAATGCAAACGGAGATATCGTCTTTTAAAATTTTGGCAGTTTAATGCCTACAAAAACGGCTGGTAGGGACTACAAGAAGTTACTTCCCGGGTTCGTGACATCACATACCCTGATAAACCCCGTCCCTCGGGAAAAGGCAGCAAAGGGGGCGATGCCATGCTGCGCTGCTTTAGAGAAGAGGAACAGAAAACTAGAGGTGCACGTAAAAATCTGTTGATATATGAATCGAGATTCTGTCTTCTAATGAGTCTAATGGATTCACAGGTTTCAAAATCAATGTTCAAAAGCAGCGGTTCTCAATACTGTATCTCGCGTTTCCTGCTCTGCATCTCTCTCTCTCTCTGAGCTGTGTGGAATAAAGGTAAATTATGTGAAAAAGAATGCTTTTTTTTTTTTAACGAAGCATTAACACGTTAGACTGCACCCCATAAACACAATCAAGCCTAGAAAAAACCCAGTGAGCCACCCCTTTAATAAAAGAATCCTGAAATATCATGGTTCTCCACAAAAATATGTTTTCAAACAGCAAATCAAAATATTCAGAATTAATGAAGAATGGTGTGAGAAAGACCTGAAGACTGGATTAATGGCCACTAAAAATTCAGCTTTGCCATTACAGGATTAAATTATATTTTAAAAATGTTATATATTTTACAAAATAATTTAATCCTGTAATGGCAAAGCTGAATTTTTAGTGGAGACAGAAGACAGATATTTTAAATTGTAAGAATATTTCACTATATTACTGTTTAACTGTTTTTAGATCAAACACTGAAATACTGCAACTTTTGACCAATTACATTACAACATGAATGAAGCGATTCTCTAGAACCAAACATGTCCAACACAT
The DNA here is from genome assembly GCF_001515605.1 of Sinocyclocheilus anshuiensis. Taxonomy (NCBI): domain Eukaryota; kingdom Metazoa; phylum Chordata; class Actinopteri; order Cypriniformes; family Cyprinidae; genus Sinocyclocheilus; species Sinocyclocheilus anshuiensis. Next base: position 166,164 of record NW_015538031.1, on the reverse strand, counting down.
ATGAGAGTGGAGATGATTTAGAGAAGTGCTTTTTCTTTAACTTTAGTCAAAATAATTGTATTTATTTATTTATTTTTTGTTTTTGACATTTTGATTTTGATTTAGATTTTCTGGCCTACAAATCAATTATCTTAGAGATTTTGGATGCAGAAAGTGCCAAGGACAACATATGGTGTAATAATGGTGTTTAATTGAGGCTAAACACAGATGCAGTCTGAAGTAATGGTCCATGAGGGTGTCTCCATCTAAGAGCCGCTGGACTTTAAAAGTGTTGGGCTGGATCAGGGTCGACTCTTAGTCATGGCTACTGCTTGACAAAAGAGTGCAATCTAATTGATCACTCCCTCCCTCACAACAAACATGCTCACACACAGTCACCCAGATAAACCCAAACTTTCTCTTTTCAAACTTTTCCCTCTTGGTTTCTCTTCCTGTTTCTCTCCGTGACACTTGCCAAGCCTTTGAATCTGTGTCTCTGATTGCTATGCATTGTTTAGTTTCTTTCATTAATGCTGTGTGCCAGTCCTGCTCCTCAGATGAACAATAGCAGCCCTGCTGCAACGGATCAATAGCAGATTGCTGATAGTGCCCCATCCATTCGCTCTCCAGATTACATGATAAATGGTCTGGTCCATGTGTTTTGACACTCTTTCGTTCTTGTAGGGCCTGTGCCCCGGCACCACAGCCTCCTGCGAGCCCCCTGACAGTAGCCTGGCCTGAGAGGAGAACAATGAGTAAAAGAAAAGGAGACGAGAAACAAATGTCCAAATTGGCAATCTACAGTGAGGGCCGCTCTGTGGAGGGGGCTGTGTCTATCAGCCGCTGGTAATTGTTGCTAAGAATGAGTGGAGAAATTAGAGTTCTGAAACATTTGATGCTCTGATGAGTCACTGGCGACTGTGAGATGTGTGGGAAATATGTAGGTTTGTTTTCGAATATGTGTCAGCAGTCATATCCTTACTGAAAGATTGAAAGCAAAACAGAGAAAACAGATCTGTGGAATGTAAAGTTGGGCTTTTGCAATTGTTGTGCTTTTTTTCACAGTGTTTGTCTTTCTCCTTATCTGTCGGTCTATCTCTCTGTCTGTCTGCCTGTCTCTCTGTCTGTCTCTTTGTTTCTTTATCTGTCTGCCTGTCTCTCTGTCTGTCTCTTTATCTGTCTGTCTCTTTGTCTCTTTATCTGTCTGTTTGTCTGTCTCTCAAACTATCTATCTATCTATCTATCTATCTATCTATCATCTGTCTGTCTGTCTGTGTGTCTGTCTGTCTGTCTATCTATCTATCTATCTATCTATCTGTCTGTGTGTCTGTCTGTCTGTGTGCCTGTCTCTGTCTACATCTCTGTATTCCTCCTTATCTCTGTATCTGTCTGACTGTTTATTTGTCAAGCTGTCTCTATCTAGATCTATTTAGATCTGTCTTGACAAACACTGATCTACAATAATATAAAACTCTTGTACAAAATATAAAGATATTTTATTGAATTTAAAAAGTTACACTGATCATGTATAACCTGTTCATTCATTCATTCATTCATTCATTCATTCATTCATTCACACACACACACACACACACACACATACATACATATATACATTCATTCTCTAACATTCCCTTTGTATTGTGCTCAGTGATTAGTCTAGTGGCCAGCGGTAGTGTAAACATGTTTCTCCATATATTACAAACAAAAGCTGTCCTATTTATTTGAAACTGCAACAGAGGAAAAAAGTCAAGGACACAAAAAGTGTGACAGGGAAAAAAGTTAATCTCCTCATTGACACATAGTCCTTTATAATAAGTGAAGGACAGTATTTTTTTTTTTTTGTTTTTTTGTCAAGACTAATGACCTCCACATATGGTGTGCCGCCCATTTGAAAAATATACAAACAGCCGCTGGCCGCGAGTACATGAGGCAGGAACTTAACCCTGTCTCTGCTGCTTCACCTGCTTTCCAAAAATGAAATGTTCCATTTGCTCTGCAGTCAAGCTCCATTAATACCTCCTAAAATTACCTCAAGAAGTCAATGACTGTGTCAATGACTAATATCATGGGATTATCAATGCACATACAACATCCTGGTACTCTCTCTGCTTTCTGAATTTTCTGATACTAGATGGTCTTTGTTAAACTGTGAGAAAAGCAGGTATCACTCCCCCTCTCCCTGATCTGCCATTGTTTCCATCATGAGAGGAAGATTTATGAAGGAGGAGAGGGGGCCTCCATAACAATGTGAATAATTCACCTCTGTCATCTGTTCAGAAATATTGCGCAGATCCAACCTCCTGTCTGTCTGCCCTCAGCCAGTACGCCGCAGCTCCAGGCACTTTGACAGACGGACATCTGTAGCCCCGATTGTGAAGCTGCCAACAGGACTGAGCTGCTTCAAAGGCAGGAGTCACAATGACTGCAGGCTAATTCTCTCATTCATTTCAATCAAGTTCAATGCGGCTGTGACCTCCGGATTATGAGCATGGTATATAATTCACCCCCTCGTGCTTTGAAAGTATTGTTTGATGAGCGTGTTTATCAGGGAGAGGGATTGTGTACCGCCGTGATGATCTGGACTATGAAGTGGATTTGTCAGGTGTCTCTGGTTATTTTTGTAGATTGTGGTTGTCAATGCTGCAAAGTTTTGAATGTCAAAAACTATTGGGTAGCACTTTATTTTACAGTACGTGCACTTCCCTGGTACCTACATGGCAAATATCTTGTATCATTCTGTTTGTGTACAGACAGTCACTCCTGAATTTATGAAAATAGTCATAACCATATCAGTCTGGTCAGGTTTGATCAATAAAGATGACCAGTTTTGGGCCAGTTGACAGAAGAGTTACTTGCTCTGTGGTGCTGCGTTTTCATTGTATTTTAATTTGAATGTCATGCTTATATATGTTAATAGCCTGCAAACATTTTGTTTTCTGTGACATGGTTGCCAAATCGTCATTTACTCAATTCAAACCTGTATGACTGAGTTTATTCTGAAGAACATATATGTATATATATATCTATGTAAATGAAGCATAAACATTTTTAACGTCACAGAGTTTAACTGGTTTTAATTTGGATTTGTCTGTGCATGTTTTTTTTACTCAAAGATTTTGTTACCATTGCCATGCATTATGCGACTGATAGACTGCAACGGTTACAAACGGAAACAAAGTCACCTACATCTTGGATGCCCTGGGGGTAAGCAGATAAACATCAAATATTAATTTTTGGGTGAACTATCCCTTTAATGTCGATCATGGATCAAATCGATTCACCATGACAGACAGCGAATATATCTGTGCTGTTTAATGCATTTGAGATGTTGTGTTTTTTTTCAGTGCATAACTGACATGCCACAGGTATATTTTTCATCTGTAAATGTTAGAAAGTCATGCAAACACATCCATTTTGCTGTCAGGAGTGAGTGGGTGAGGCACGCGAGAGCAACAAGCGCTGCTGCGCGCATGCACTCTAAACAGACAGAGCGCAATCGAATGGGAGCGCAATAATTCTGAGTAAAATATACATTATGATAAAAAATTTGTTTTTGGACATTAAATCTGTCTTTTGTAGAATTTAAAACCTACATATAAAGTGTATTCTTATGATAGCAGTAACTGTAAGTGGACTATTGTATTAGGTAAATCACATGTAAGCTAGACACAGTACTAATTACTAAACTCAAATGAGTTAATGTGTGTTTCTTAGCAGTTGAAATGTAGTCATTTTCTTTATTATTTATTTTCATTTAGTTAACGATTAAAAAAAACTGTGCATCGGATACAAGTTGGCATTTGTATCGCGATGCATCATTTTCAAAATATTTGCATCAGTAAAAAACAATTTATTTATCTATAATTATTAGATGAGCAATACTTTTATTATTAAGAAAGTGACCAATAATTTGTGACCAATATTTTATATGTAGATTGATTTGTCCTCTCTAAACTGTTTCTCAAGCGCGCTCTTTCATCACCGCTGCTGCTGCGTGAATATGACGCATCCCAACACCACGGAGACCCGAGGAAAAACTGCGATT
>NW_015538031.1:154709-161982 GCF_001515605.1 Sinocyclocheilus anshuiensis | reverse complement strand
ATCGAATAGGAGCGCAATAATTCTGAGTAAAATATACATTATGATAAAAAATTTGTTTTTGGACATTAAATCTGTCTTTTGTAGAATTTAAAACCTACATATAAAGTGTATTCTTATGATAGCAGTAACTGTAAGTGGACTATTGTATTAGGTAAATCACATGTAAGCTAGACACAGTACTAATTACTAAACTCAAATGAGTTAATGTGTGTTTCTTAGCAGTTGAAATGTAGTCATTTTCTTTATTATTTATTTTCATTTTTAATTCAGTGATTTTTTATTTAGTAATTTAGTTATTTTAATGTTTTAAAGAACAATTTTAGATTGTAATGTTCTAATGTTCTGCTATCTGTTCTGCAATCTATAAAAGGTACAGCTGTAATACAACCAGAGAGAAAGGCTGCATGACAAGAAACTGTAAAAAAAAAGTCAAATAATAGTAGGCTATGTGAGACAGTGGTAATATCATTATATTCCTATTGGTCAGTAGAGGAGCTGAGCTTAGCCTGACAGTTAGCCTGCTTTAGACCAGGGGCCAGTTGCATAAATCTAGCCACCATCTTAAGACTGTGTCTTAAAAAATAGTTTGACCAACTAGCAGTTGCCAAAGGGTAATCAGTCTTACTTTTCCAATACAAATAAGACAAATCTACCTTTTCATAACTGAATTTAAAAAGCTCTGACCAGTCTTGAAGAAAATAATTAGTTGACTAACTTTTTAAGACTAGTCTAAAAAAGTTATGCAACCGGCCCCAGGTTAGTTTCCCAGCATAAGTTGCCACAGTGACTAAGCTTGATCTAGGCCTATGTTAAATATGCTTTATGGAACCAAATCATTTGACAATGAGTCAGACTAACTGAAATAAGCCTGGCTTATTTGGTTAACTTGTTTTATGAAACAGGCCTTGAGGCATTAAAAGTGATCATATTTTTTCCATTGCATCAAATTGCATCGAATCAAATTGTGTTGAATCGAATCGAATTGAATTGAAATCGGATCGCACTGCATCGTAACAGGGGTGAATCGTATCGCATCACATCGGTAGCTGCCTCATATATATCTTTAATGTGGATTCATATATATATATATATATATATATATATATACAGTATATATATCCAAACAGTTTTGGTGACCATCGACTTTCACTGTATGACAACATTTAATAATAACTTATTTTATATTCCACATTGCAGGTTTGGAATGATGTGAGGAGTCCCTTTAAATGTTTAAATGACAATAATATTTGTAAAGAGTTCGGTTTTGGCTAATCCCAATCTTATTTATTTTTTTTTCCCCGGAAATTGCAAGAATTACTTTTTTGACAATTACAAAGCAGTCAGTAATGTCTTGCCATACTTTTCCCTGCAAAAATGTATATATTTTATATGTACATAAAATAAGGAACAATATTTTCTCACTGTTTAGCCCATTTGATACTGTACATACTGTACACATTCAATTTAAATATTGTCACTACCTGCATTTTTCATGAGTGAATTCAGTTGTAAAACGCAGTTGTCTTTCCTGTAAATAAACTGTGTATGTACAGAACAATATTAAGCACTCGGAGGAGGGGTGACAGCCATATTTAGCTGCAGTATGTACGTGGCCTGTGTAATTTATTTGAAAGAGGTGTATAAGCTCTATCAAGCACCTTTTCTTGTGCTTTTACCATGGTGAAAAATACCTTGACAGTGGATGTTCCTTTCTCAGTAGGGGGCTCAAGGCATTGCTCTGAGGAATGTCTTGTTTCTGAGCACGAACACATGAACGTTGAACACACGTGCATGACATTAATCCTCTCATTTTGTCACAGCAAGTGGCAATTCCATCATTTCTATCAGAGACAGACACATCTCATCTCCTGTTGCTACGTGTCCAAACATAATTCCCTAAAACGCTCCCTGTTTTTCCTCTCTTTGTCTGTCAGCGCGGTAGACTGCGGTTCTGTCTGTGCTTTACCTGTCTGTCTGTCAGATCCTGCAGCCAGAGGATGTTCTACTCCAAACGTCCGTCTGCTGTGCCATTTCACTGCTCATCCCTCCCAGCTGCTCAGACAGACACAGGGGGCGGGACGTGTTGCTATGTGTGTTTGAAAGTGTTTTAACACTCATGCTCAGTTCTTAGCCCAAGGCTAATAGCTTTAATAGCTTGAAGACATGTATATAAGTATTAGGTTGATGCTACATTACTTTTATAGTTGGTTATAAACAAAATTTCAACCTGCTAACACATTTTAATAGTCCAAATATCAGAGAAAATATCAGTTACGCAAATGCTATTTTATTTTATTTTTTTTACTAAAGGTTATATTGGATCAAAACAGAATCAATGTAAGGATAGGTAGGCATACAGTTTAATAATGTTAGATTATTTATTTATTTAATGATCAGAGGAACCTTTTACTAATACTGTATTATTATAATTTTCACACTTGGCATTTAATGCCAAACATACTGTAGAAGTCAATTTTCGCAAAACATGAGGGTTAAATGTCTGAAAGCCAAGGGCTCTTTGTGCGTGTGTGTGTCTGTTTGTCTGTCTGTATGAGCAGCTTGTTTGAGTCTTTGTGTGTGTGTATGTGTATATATGTGTGTGCAGTGGGCCTCACCTGTCCGGTCCCTGGCAAGTCCAGTGGCTCATGTCTTCTGTCAGAGTGAGAGCAAGAGAGAGACAGTGATGTCATGATCAGCGGGGCCAGCTGAAAGGGTCAACCCTTCAACCAGTCAGAGATAGAGGGAGAAAAAGAGCAAGAGAGAAAGAGAGCCATGTGGCAGTGATTTCCCTCTGACAGGCTGTCAAGGCCATCAAACGTTGCCATACTGCACTGTCATTCGCACCTGCAGTCTGACGGCGCTCACAGCACATTGAGACGGAGAACGAGACAGAGAGAGGGAGAGCTAAAGAGGTGTTTTTGAATCAGCTCTTGAAAGTTCGAAAGTGAATTTTCTCAGAAACCAAGGGCTTTTTTTTCTTAAAGCACTATTTCTACCTGATCTGACCCTGAAAAATGTCTTTTAACCTTGTGTAGACGAGTTAATTCATTGTGTAGAGGACCTCAGAAGAAGTTGTTGCTCATCAGGCTAGAAAAGGTTTCAAAGCCATCTCTAAAGAGTGTGGACTCCACCAATCCACAGTCAGGCAGATTGTGTACAAATGGAGGACATTCAAGACCACTGTTACCCTCCCCAGGAGTGGTCCACCTACAAAGAACACTCTAAAAGCAAGACGTGATATATTTTTGTCTCCCTTGTTTGATTGGATTCTCTCTGTCTACTTTCAGGAAAAAACTTTTGTGTGAAAATCTTATTATGTTTTGGGTCATATTTATGCAGAAATAGAAAATTCTAAATGGTTCACATACTTTCAAGCAGCACTGTATATATATATATATATATATATATATATATATATATATATATATACCTCGATACAAAAAAAAAAAGAAATGCCAGATAAATTTCCTCGATTTTTACTATTTTTATTTATTTATTAAAAATAACATCATAAAGTATGATCTTAAAAATATGTTAGACTTTGGAAGGCCTTTTGACTTTTGCTGTCTTTCTAAGAGGATTTTGGAAGATTTTTTAACATTTGTTTCTTATTTATTTGGTTCCACCATGCTTGCTGATTTTCAGTGTTTTATATTTAAACTTTGTGTAAGTTATTTGTTATTTTATATTATTTAATTTATAATTAACACTGCTCTCCAAAAAGAACATTGCTGCCCATCTGCAGTTTGCTAAAGATCATGTGGACAAGCCAGGGGAATACTGGAGAAATGTTTTGTGGATGGATGAGACCAAAATAGAACATTTTGGTTTAAATGAGCAGCATTATGTTTGGAAAAAAAAACACTGCATTCCACCATAAGAGCCTTATTCCATCTGTGAAACATGGTGGTGATAGTATCATGGTTTGGGCCTGTTTTGCTGCATCTGGGCCAGGATGGCTTGCCATCATTGATGGAACAATGAATTCTGAATTATACCGGCAAATTCTGAAGGAAAATGTCAGGACATCTCTCCGAGAACAGAATCTCAAGAGAAAGTGGGTCATGTAGCAAGACAACGACCCCAAGCACACAAGTCGTTCTACCAAAGAATGGTTAAAGAAGAACAAAGTTAATGTTTTGGAATGACTGAGTCAAATTCCGGACCTTAATCCAATTGAAATTTTGTGGAAGAACCTGAAGCAAGCAGTTCAGAGGAGGAAACCCACCAACATCACAGAGTTGAAGGGGTTCTGTACTGAGGCATAGGCTAAAATTCCTACAGGCCAATTTAATCAATTGATGCCGAATTGCCGCTAATTCGAAAGTGAAAGTAAAATGCGCACAGGCATTTACAAGCCATTTAAAAGGAAATAAAATAAAACTATAACGAACTACCTCACCGTCACAACCTGGAGTACATTAGCCTATATTTCACACACTTTAAGCTCTTTTATTTTCCAAATGTAATAGGATTACTCCAACGACTCGTTTGGCTTGTAATGCATACCGAACCGAAAGTCTCTTACAGAATGGTTCAATACGAATACGTGTATCGTTACACCCCTTATCTATCTATCTATCTATCTATCTATCTATCTATCTATCTATCTATCTATCTATCTCATACTAAAAGGATCTGTATTTCATATTAAATGGACTATAGCAGAAGCAAATGTTATGCAATGTAAATGTTTCTATAACGTATGAGTATTTGTAAGCTAGGTGTTGGAATGGTCTGGATTTGCATTTTAAGGGTAGTTCTGTGACTTCACCTGTCCTCAGGTGACCGCAATCAGAAGAGATTGAGGTGAGACCCCCTGTGGGCCTGCACTGATCTGACGGCAGCTTTCGCTCAGCTCTTAACTCCCAGAATGAGGGTCTCCCCTGCAGTCAGCTTCACCCAGAGGAAACCAGCTCCTTTAGATCTGAAGCCACGTGGGTGGATGTCTTTGATCACAACTCTACCCACCAACATCACAGAGTTGAAGTGGTTCTGTACTGAGGAATGGGCTAAAATTCCTACAAGCCGTTGTGCAAGACTGATCAGCAGTTACAAGAAACGTTACTTGCAGTTATTGATTCACAAAGATTCACATACTTTTGCCACTCACAAATATTATCACCGGATCTTTTTTCTCAATAAATAAATGAGAAAGTATATATTTTTGTCTCCCTTGTTTGATTGGATTCTCTCTGTCTACTTTCAGGAAAAAACTCAGGTACACACATACACACACACACACACACACACAAACACACACACACAGATACGAGTATCACACCCGGTATTTACATCCTCTCCCTCAATCAGGCCCTTAAATAGAAGCACAACCTGGAGCGTAGATAAGAAGAAAAGAGAAAGAGAGAGTACAAGGAAAAAACAAAGAAAAAAGAAACACAAACGACTGTGGCTAACTGGCCTAATCCTCCAACCTTTAATTAAAACATTCTAATGATCTATGAGAGCCAATGAGAGAGAAAGAGAGAGTCTTAGAGAAAGAGAGAGGGAATTAGAAGAAAAAGAAAGAAGCAGAGCACAAAAAGAGAAAAAGTCATTTTCCAGCGCTGCAGTCTATTTTCTCCTCACCCCTCCCAGGCCTGCATCTCGTCACCTCCAGACACACTTTTTCGAAGACATTTGTTGAAGGATTTACTGGACTCCGGAGGGGCCCTAAATTTGCAATGCAATAACCAGAAACATATGAAAGAGTAGCCTATACAGACACTTTTAAGATCCTTTTATTATCCTGAAAAGAAGACGAAAAAGAGGGGAATAGGGGAAATGGAGAATAAAAAGATATACAGAGAAAGAGAGAGCCCATCTTAAACTGGTAAATTAAATATCTGAGAGGAGAGAGTGAGAGAGGGGAATCTGGGTGAAGTGATGGAGACTCAATGAACATTTTTAGGTGTATCTAAATCACATGAATCCAACTGCCGAACTATGATGCGATAAAAAAATATGTATTAGACTGACACACACACACACACACACACACATGCACAAACACTTTCATTAAGCAAAAATGCATTCAGTTGATCATAAGTGAACGTAAGGACATGTGCTGTATACTGTTACAAAATATTTATATATTAAACAAACGCTGTTCTTTTTATTCACCAAAGAATCCTGAAAAAGCATCACGGTTTCCACAAAAATATTATTAGATAATAATAATAATAATAAGTGTTTCTTAAGCTGCAAGTCAGCATATTAGAATGATTTCTGAAGGATCATGTGACACTCAAACTGGAGTAATGGCTGCTGAAAATTCAGCTTTGCAATCACAGGAATACAGAATTAAGGTAAATTGAGAAAAATAAGATGAATTAGGAAAAAAGATGTACATAACATATCTAGAACTACACACATACATATATATTCTGTTTTTTTGTTTGTTTGTTTGTTTTTCTCTCTAGTTGTGTTTTCTTTTAATCCAGCCAGTGCAGTATTACCACTGTGCTGTGTAAGTCTGTTTCCCCCCCTAATATTCATGTCTGCAAGTACATTGTACTTACTCTAAACTGTTCATGTAAACAGGTCACCACATTATATTGGGCCTTGGTAATAGTGACTTAAATGACCTTCACTTTCTAACTACTTAAAAACTCTCAATAATCATAAATTAGTGCCCCTGTAATATATTATTTAAAATCTGAGCCATTATGCGTGACATAATATGTTATGTGTGAAAAATGCATTCACTCTGCACTCACTAAGTTATGTGCTGAATACTGTACCTCATATTGGACTGTGACTAAACATTAGACTATGACTAGTATTAACCCCATACTGTGGGAGGCGGATGAGTTGAAACGTTGCGTCTCTTCACAGAGAGAGGAAAATGCACAATATGCTGTCAGAGCACAAGGGTGATTGGCTCACAGATGAAGAGGATCTTGCCCTGGTAATATTAGGGATTACAAGTGCTCAGCCCCCTTTCACTGAGTTACTGCTCCATGTCATACAATGCGCCATTGCTCTGCATGGTTCAGTCTAGCACTTTTTTTAAAAGGTATATATTCAGCTTAGGAACAATAGATTCTGTCCATTGATTCTTTCTATCCATATAGTAGATCTTTTTTTTTTTATTTTTTTTTTTTTTATATTATTAAACGGCGATAAAATGAATATATATATATATATCGGTAACACATTTTTCATTTATATATTTCATATAGATCAAACATATACATTTTAAAACACTAAACAAGTTCAAGTTTATATCCTGTAAGATGAATGGAAATCCTATTTGAATATTTAGCAAAAT
>NW_015538031.1:151871-154623 GCF_001515605.1 Sinocyclocheilus anshuiensis | reverse complement strand
TTTTTTTTTTTTTTTTTCAAGTGTAAAACATTATCAGAAAGCTCTGCTTGGTGTAATGACCTACTCAGTTGCATTAATGTAAACCTTTCGGCTTGCTTCTCTTCTCTCAGATAATTACTTACAGTCCGTAACTGTCTCTCGCACACATTTACGTTTGCTGAGGCCATTTTAATGTCCTTTTTGTATTCCAAATCTGTGCGGTTCCACCCACGTGGACTAATGATTTTTTTCAGTAGTGCATTTGTAATCAAATTCATTTGTTTTCCTGGCCAAAGCTCTCACGCTAACCTCAGCTGACGAGCATCCCTTCTCTCTCTGTCTCTTTCATTAGTTTTTCTCCCTCTTTTTGCAGCAAGGGCATCTCAACATGATGAGGTGTGTCTTTAATATTGGAAGTGGAATAGGAGCACCTCAGCAGGGCATCTAAATTAACTTGAAGCTGAGGAATGAGGAAGTCTCATAAAGAAAATGAATAAACAAACAAACAAACAAAGAGACAATGACACTATAATCACCACCCATTGAGCTGGAGCTGTAATACAGAACAAATTGAACTCTAAAGTGATCTGAATACCAAGTTGCGCTTTTGTTGAATGTGCACATTTCCCGCAGAGAGTGTTTTTTGTGCCTCGGTGCCTGAAGAAAGTGACAGGTGCTGTTTTTGTTGGATGATGTTTACAGGTTGGGTCATGCAAAGTACAGCACAAGAGCTTGCCTGCAACGATCAGAATCAGTCGATGTGGAATCCGAAGCGAGTCCTCGTGACAGATGATTGATTTGGCCTCAGCTGCGGCGCTCCCAATCTGATGATAATGCATTCTCCTTTTGTCTGCCTATCACTAATGCAGTGGTCGAAGATGACAGAGAGCGCTCGCCGCACTTTGCGGAGAGAAAGAAATGATATCTTTTTCATTGGAGCAAAACCAGAAACTATGAGGAGGGGGAAAAATGGAGGGAAAGATGGAAAAGTTCCCCCGCTTTCTGTCTCCAGAGAAAGAGAGGCCTTATTATCCACCTGCATTTGCATGATGAGAAAACACAGCTCATATTCATCTTAGTATAGTTGTAATAAATGATTTCAACAGCATCATCATCAATTTTACGCAGGTGCGCTTGTGAAAATCACTCACTTCAATCAAAAGAACCTTAGCTCCCCCTGTTAAAGATGGCTCATTTTTTACTATCACACACTGTAACACTGAAATTTGGAGGAAAGAGTGAAAGAGCGTGGAGAGAGAGAAAGAAGTTGAAGGCAAAAGAGAGACCGATCGTATTCCGCTGGATGGCGCTACTGAACAATTAACAATGAATGAATGAATGAATGAATGAATGAATGACTTTATTGTCATTGTACAAGTACAACGAAATTGAAATAGGAAAAAAAAAAAAGAAAATACAAAAGACGTCTCACATTCAGCAGTCGGTTACACGACTCATGTTCAACAGTACACAAAATGTTCAGTTAAGTTATTGCAGTATTCAGAACCAGATAGTTTAAGCATGTGAACGGTTTGATCTCACATTCAACAGAGCTGCACGACTCATTCAATGCTGCACATAATGATCAGTTAAGTTATTGCAGGATTTAAAACAGATATGGCTTGGCATGTAAACTATTAATCTTACAATCAACAGAGATGGACACTTCATGTCTTCAACACACATGATGGTTAATTTAATTTTTTTGCAGTATTTAAAAAAGAAATAGCTTTAGCATAAAAACTATTCCTTAATCTGTTTGTTCGGGTTTTTAGAACCCTGTACCGTCTGCCCGAAGGTAGCAATTCAAAAAGAGAATGTCCTGGGTGAGATGGATCCTAAAGAGTGAAAGAGCGTGGAGAGAGAGAAAGAAGTTGAAGGCAAAAGAGAGACCGATCGTATTCCGCTGGATGGCGCTACTGAACAATTAACAATGAATGAATGAATGAATGAATGAATGAATGACTTTATTGTCATTGTACAAGTACAACGAAATTGAATGCAATCCTTTGGGTGCATAGGGATTATTGAATTAATCAATAATCTAATAAATAGTACACAGATGACAGGATCTATTACACAACATTACATACAAAAGACGTCTCACATTCAGTTCAACAATACACAAAATGTTCAGTTAAGTTATTGCAGTATTCAAAACCAGATAGTTTAAGCATGTGAACTGTTTTATCTCACATTCAACAGAGCTGCACGACTCATTCAATGTTGCACATAATGATCAGTTAAGTTATTGCAGTATTTAAAACAGATATGGCTTGGCATGTAAACTATTAATCTTACAGTCAACAGAGATGAACACTTCATGTCTTCAACACACATGATGTTTAAGTTACATTTTGCAGTATTTAAAACAGAAATAGCTTTAGCATAAAAACTATTCCTTAATCTGTTTGTTCGGGTTTTTAGAACCCTGTACCTTCTGCCCGAAGGTAGCAATTCAAAAAGAGAATGACAACCGAAGAATGACAACCGAACAGGAAAAGGATCTTTTGTGATGGTGGTATGAAAGTAATCATGACAAAAATTTAGCTAAGACAAGTGTAAACAAACAAGAAATAAAAACGATCTGTAAATAAACCAAAAACGAAGAGAGTTAAAGAGGTAGGGTGATGTTCTGGGGTCACTCTGAGCTAAATCGACTACTTCAGCAGAATCCCCAAATGCCAAGACGATACCTCAGCCTATAATGACCAGAGATCCTCGCCGTACTCTTCAAACACCCAGCAGCACAGCTCGGGGAATTAACAACAGC
>NW_015538031.1:133178-151810 GCF_001515605.1 Sinocyclocheilus anshuiensis | reverse complement strand
CACGACGCCGGCTGCGTTTACTCGTTGTTGTGCTCTGCACACCTGCTCCTCAAGAAAGTCTTAATTGGCAATTACTGCAGTGCTTTTGTAACACTTGTATGCCTGATTGTGTTCAATCTAATTTTAATCAACAAAGGTTAAATCCAGGACAACAGCTAAAGTAATGCTTAATAAAGCTTTGTTACTTTGTAACAAGGACGTATTGTTCATATTAAGCAGTGATTACTAAGATGATTAGATTCATTACACATTCATCGAAGCAGCATTGAAGTCTCTTTTGCTAGCGTTTAACAAAGCTAGTCTGTGTTTTGGGGGAAAAAAAACGTCCGAAATACTGATCAACCAAATCTGTGCAAGAGCAAACTATTCGTAGAGTTCAGTTAGCTCAAAACTAGCACCAACAAATTGAAAGTGCCGTTTGTATTATAGTCAAATGAACAAACTGACTGTGTCGTCTCATTTGAATGTTATATAATGAAGTGTGTTTGAAAGGCTCATTATACAGGTTGGAGTGCTCTCTCTCATCACCTATCCATGACAGAGGGACCCTGGGTTAGAAACCCTCAGAAGTGGCCTCACATATAAACTCTGTTTGGTACACTCGGGTTGTTTTTAGCTTGATAAGCAGATGGTAGGTGTGAGAGGATATAAAAGGCCATTCGTCTCTGTGAGTGAGAGACTGAGTGAGATCAGTAATTGCTTTAGTCATGAGTCTCAAATCCTTCTGTGCACTCAGCAGTGGAGAAGTTGAGTGTAGAAGCGCAAAATATTAAGCTGAAAATAAAACCTCTTATTATCATTTGCTACCATGTGATGCAGCAGAGTATTAGAAGGAAAATGCTTAGTTTCATTTTCATTTAAAGATAAAAAAATATTTATAACCCCAAACATAACTCTATAAAAACTCTACAAAATACTAAACTCCATCTAAAACTGCATTTTTCAACCCCCAAAATGTATTATACATCAATCTTCATGACTTCTATTATTTGAGTAAAAATCTTAACCTACAGCCATTTTACGTGTCAAAACGGTCCATGTCATTTTTTACCCTACTACATTTATATGTAATATAGAATGTACTGTTTTTTTTTTATAAACATTCATAATTTCATAACAGCATAGATTTTCTAGAACACAGGTATTCACAGGTATCTTCAAGCAAGTGATCGGTGTTAAGTTATTTATTTATTTTTTCCCACCAGCATGCACTGTGGCATTAATAGTTACGACTGCATTATTTACACAGTTGTTGTTTTATCTAATTGTTTATTTATTTTTTGTTTAGTAATCTGTTGTCTAGTGGTATTTAAAATGATCAATTGATTGTTGCCTTTGCTGTGTTTCATTTACCAGATAGTGAGAGGTGTTTTAATTTGATTTTATGCTTCATTACTTTGACAACAAGCACTTTGGTCTCCATTTAAAGTTTGAAAGAAAGTCTAAAAAGTGCATAATATTAAACAACTTAAAAGTTAACTTCATTGAGCTTTATAACTTTGTACATTACTTCTTAAACATACTAATTCTAAATTGTTGATTGATACAATTATGGCAAATTTCTTCTCCTTTCAAGTTGAAAACATTTGTCAAATCATTAATCCAATGAATTCGACTAAAAAAAAAAGGCCATGCAAACAGTTGCCTTTTTTTAAAGTTCTGTGAACACCATCTCATTTTTTACAAAGAGTGGAGCTGTAGGTAGATGCGGCGCTGGTGAATGCAATCACACTCTGGTTTGCGTAATTGGGTTTTAACACAGGGGAACAATAACATCTACCCTCAGTGTTTTTGACACGGCTCCAAAAACGCATTACTGCTCAGCGAGGATACCTCCACATTATGTCTTTCTTTCTTGTAATATACCAGCAGAAATGTGCACGCTTGTTTCCTCTCCCACTCTTTTGCGCGCTCTCTCTCCCTCTTTTCTTCTCTGGCAGGAAGCGAGGGAGTGAGAGGAAGTAGCGGCACATCGCATGTCTTCATTAAAGTGTCATCCTCCATTATTTGGCTCCTATCTCAATTAGCACTTGCTTTAATAAAGGAGCCCTTTCTCACAATCTATCTTTTTCCCTCTCCTTCCATCTCATTCTGCTTTCTCTTTCCTTCAGCTTTTCTCATAGGGTGGAAGAGAAGAGGTTTGCGTCGTTCTCCTTTCCTCTCTCCTCGCTCGAGTTTGGATTTTGATAGCGCACAGAGAACCGGCACATCTGCGGCTTGCTCCTGCCGACTCTTTCTCACCCTCACCCCCTCTGAGAGCAATTAGACCTGCTTGCCTTTGGCTGAGCTGTGAACGCAGGCACCAGATCCCCATGTAATCACCAATGCAGGGAAGCCACCACGTCGTTACACCACTACAGGTCACAGCGGGGCCCTATCACCACAGGAGAGAGGGAGAGCAACCGAGACTCACAACCTCTCTTTCCTCCTCCTCGTTGTTCCCCTGGGGAGAACTCTTTATTTAAGTCTTGTAAACCCATATAAATCTAAAGGCAGAGATCACACATTCCCCTCTGAGGCACTACTCTGGGTATTACCATACACTCATGCGCTATTTCCCACCTCAACCCTTTTCCGGGGGGCCGCAGAGCTGCCATTTTATATTTAGCCCGGCCCCGTTGCTGGCTGCCCGAGCTCCGTAATTGAGCGCATACATTTGCAGTATCTGTACGTGACAGTAGGTGACAGCCCCTCTGTAGAGGTGAGGACGGCCTGGGCTAGTCAGCGGCTGATCTCTCAAATTGTACTCTAATTGGGGGATATTAAACAAGCCATCCCACTTAGCCTCTGGGAGGCCGATCCATATTCAGCCTTCTCTTCATATCTAGACTGCCTCGAGCAGCCCGGCTCGGGCTAAAAGCGCCATTCTGAAGCGTGGATGTGGTTCATATATATGGATCATTTGTAGATGGTACTCGCTCTCACGCACCAGACAAACAAACACAGACAGGTGCGTGTTCTATCGTGCAATCTGCTCCCGGCACTTTTAAGTCTTGTTTATGATAAAGTCTCTCATTATTAATATATGTCAGTCTGAGGTTTTTCATAGTGTTCAGTTAGTGTTGTCTCAGGGGATCAGAATCATCAACAACAAACATGATTTACTTAAATCTACTGATATACATGATATAAAGATGTTGGAGTCACGCATCTGTCAACATTATTAAAGCAGCACTAGCATTTTGTGCACGGATGTCATTTGTGATAATTGTTTATTTTTTTCCCTTACAGCCTTTTTTAAATGAAAGTAAATATAAAAACAACAGTAGTAAGGTTACTGACACAGAATGAAGTGCTGGAATTGGTTGAATAAGAGCATTCTTAGTTTCCATTCAACATTAAAATGTACTTTCTTTACACTTTATGTTAAGGTGTCTTTATTACATTGTAATACATACTGAGTATTAACACTAATATTGATACTCAAATAAATAGAGTTTTATTAATTGATTAATTAAATACTGAGTTTTATTTTATTAATTAACATCATGTTCTTACTATAGAGGTGGGGTTTGGTTTAGGGTTAAACGCTTGTAATAATAACAACAGTAAGTTATGCAAATTGCTATAGTATGTACTTGTAACTTGTAACATGAACACTGTAAAATAGGGTGGCACTTTATTTATTTATTAATTGTTTGATTTTTACAGTCCTGTTCCGCATATCCTTACTATAGTAATTACACTATCTGGTTATTAAGTAGTTAATAACCCTAAACCTAACATATGTAATTACCGTGAAATTACCATATATTACTTTGTTTATATTTTAGTTTTTATAAATTTTAGTTTTTATTTTTATGTTTATATATTAATTAGGTTACCTTTAGGTATTATTAGGTAAGCAAACTGTAAGTACTCACACTGTAAAATAAAGTCCAGCCAAAATAGTGTTACATTTACTTTATATAATTAAATAGCCCATTTTATGACAAATGTATAAATGGCAAGCATTATGTAAACACATGAATTGTATATAAAAATTTAAATGTATGTTTATATTTAAATAAATGTATAATTGCTTGAATTTTCAGAACTATTGTGTAAGCATTGTGTAAATGTGAAATTCTATAGATAATTTCTCATTCTGTGAATTTCAGTGTTTTGCTAAATTCAACTTATAATATGTTGTAATATTTATCAGTATTTTATAACTCTTATTTTATATATTAGCTGAATATTTTATAGATTTTATTTTCTAAAATAATTTTTTGAAAAAAAACAAACAAAAAAACAGTAACAGATAATGCCGCTAGCATTTCTAATATAACACATATGACAGTGATATGTTACAGGACTTTACACAAAATGTATGTGACCCACGAATCTAATATAATTATGGCACAAATATCAAAGACATTCACGATGTGCTTTACTGTCACTGAAGTACAGGGCTCTTGACTTAGACAGAAAAGAGATGAAGGGCAGGCACATCCTGAGGTCCTACAAAAACCCAAAGGGATGAAGACCATGAATGAATAGTAGAGCAGATCACAGTAGTTCCCTGCCTTCATTGGCTTTTGGTTTCTAATTTAAGATTACTAAACACACAACAACAGAAAGCAAGGTGCTCTCGCTCATGAACACTCAGAGAACGATGCAATTTAGCAGGGCAACACTCCATTAAAAAAAGGCCAATGCCATGGCTTAAGGGGAACAATTTGAATGATGAAAATGTTGTTTCTCCAAATCAAACATATTACTTATGCGACTTTTTTTTTCTTCCACTCTGTCAGGAGACATCTGTGATCACTCAGGCTTTTTCATCCTAACACAGGAAGGACGAGAGGAAACGAAACAAAAAAAAAAAGGAGAAAAGAGAACAACAATAAACACAAAGATGATTTATAAGTACATCCTCTGCTGCTTATTCTCTAACCCCTTCAAACGCATGCAAGTACGCACTCGTACATATATTAAAAAAGCAGGGTGGATGTTTATTAATATATTATATGCCAGGCATGGGAATGTGGCTGCTGAGGAGTGTAATTGCAGCGTTGGAAACATTCCTCGGAGGAGCTTGGCACATATTAAAAGGGAAAACTTGAGACATGTTTGTGATAATATTCCTAATAAATCTCAGTGCGGGCCTCCGACTTCTTGACGTTAACAGTAACACGGCCATTCATCTTGGTTGGAGCTCCAGAGTTTAAGATTGGTCACAAACAATCTGAGCGGCACCGGATTGCGCGGGGAGATGCCTCGCACTCCCATAAATCTCCTCTTCCTCCTATGCAAATGATGCAAGGCTTTTAATTGATAATTTCTCACATGGGCCTGCGCGCTGGTGGACTGGAGGCTTCTAATGAGAGAGAGCCTATAGCATGTACTTTAAAGCCAGAATGAGCAATCACCCTGAGAAGTGGGGTAATTATTTAGCCCTGGGTAGGGTTGAAGTCTGTGTGTGTGTGTGCGTGTGTGTTTCTAACAGGAAAAAAGGGGGCAGCTTTTTTAATAATGTGTGTCTTGAATGTTACCTTGCTTGCACAAGCGATACTGAGCATAAAAGGCGAGTTGAATTGATAAGGCGGATTCATGTTCTCTTTTAATGCAGCTTGTTGTGTAAAAGCACCTCGATCTATCTCCTATATTAGAGAGCGTCGGCGAGGAACAATGAATTGTTTCTCTCTCAGTCACGTGCGCACAAACTTTCACGTTACTGTCTAGCTCACAATGACAATTTCACTTGATTCCACACAAATAATGGGCTGGGACAGAATAAAAAAATAATGTCCAACTTTTGGAAGGCCCTTTGAATAATTGAGCATAATCCATTCTTCATGACGGATGTCAAAAAATCACCACCTAGCCCCGGTTCTCGCCAGGTCTCTTTACAGTGCCACGGGCCTTTGCAACGAAGAGTATTTGTGATGATAAAACATCAATCTGTATATCTCTATCTGCATTTGGCTAAAATATGAGGAGCTCCACCATACATTTAGATCAACTGATAGAAATCTGTCTGTTGTGTGTCGCAAGTGTCTCAGTGATGTTTATGTAGGCATGTTTGATTTGTGGCTTGTATATGTGAATATATGTGAGTATATGTGATATATATATATGTGTGTGTGTATATGAGCATGCTAGAGTCTCTCTCTTTCTTTCAGTATGCTCAGGCACCTATACAGCATTAGTTAGTTCACTGGTGGCCCTTGTATTACAAACCATGTATTTGAAATAAGGTATTATGTGAGTTTATATTCATGTTTTTTTTTTTTTTTTGAGAGGCATTAAATACAGTGGCATTTATGTGATTCAGTTCACACTGGAGCACAGCAGCAAACATTCCCTGAATATTATATATTTTATTTTTATTTTCTTTTTTGTAAATTATTGCTTTAGTAATTGTTGGGTTAGAAACCCATTAGATTTGATTAAGGTTCAGATTTCAATACAGAGTCGAGTGGTATGAGCTGAGCAGTAACATGTAAACTGATGACAGCACCATAATTATATCTTCACACCAGTAGGGGGAAGAGTGTACAAAGAAACAAGCATTAGTGTAATAGGATATTTACAGTCATTCAAGAGCTCTCAGCCCAGAACAGCTTCACAATACACATGTACTCAAACATGCTTTTAAGTGCACTGTCCCTATGTCAAACATATACAAACATATACAAGAGTATTTGGACACTTGAACACTTGAATGTAAATATGTATGGATGTATTTGCATTATATAGTAAAATATCAAATTAAATATTTCATTTTTTAAGAAATAGCACACAAACACCCTTTTCATACAAAACAATTTAATTTGCAAATGACAATGACAATGGATTGATATTTGAAGAGTTCATTTGCAAAAAACAGATAACTCTGTTTTTAACAATTCTCAAAAATGATGTTTTTTTCATCGTGCATTCCAATTCATCTCTATCAAACTGCAGTTGGGTTATTTTGATTAGGTTAAAAAATAACAAAAAATTACAGCTAACACAATAAAAACATGATTACATAATAAAAAACATGATTTTTGAAAATGTAACAAAACAGAGTTATCTGTATTTGTAATAATGACTGTCAGTTGTGGATATGTATTCTACACACTTAACCACACAGTTTGGTATGAACTATGCAGTGAAAATGTGTGAAAAAAAAAATGTAATACAAAATCCATGGTTTCGCTAATTGAAATATTATGTGCAGATGTTTGGCTCTTGTCAGTTTGTGAATTTCATACAATAAACACATCTGAATTACCAGCGATTAGTAATGAACCATTTCCATCAATCAACAATCCACATTGGTTTAGCTTGTTTGGACAATCTGTTTTTCATATTTAGACAAACTATTATAATATTCCCTGTTGAAAAAAAAAAAACATATGCTGGTTAGGCATGTTTTGAAGCTGGCAGCTGGTTTGAGCTGGTATATACTGGTCCTTTGCTGGTTTAAGCTGGTCCTAAGCTAGCGCTAGTTGCTTAGGACCAGCACTTGACCAGCTTAAACCAGCAAAGGACCAGCATAAACCAGCTGCCACCCACACACACACACACACACACACACACAAACACACACAAGCCTATAAACCTCTATATCTTCAGATCAGGTTTGAGAGTTAATTCAAAGAATCAAAGTGTCACCACTACACCTCATCAACAGCACATTTTATCAGTCCATCATGCTTATCCATTTATCATCTTGTGATCTTTCTCTCCGTCTGTGACCCATTTTGCTCTTTCCTTTGCTACAAACTACTCTACGGTGTGCTTGCCTTCCTGTCTCGTTCGTCCTCTTTTCTCCTCTCCTTCTTTCTAAAGGAGGTTCATCAACCGGCTTGTTGTACAGCGCAGAAATTAGCAGCGCATGCTTGTATTAATTAGTGGTGAGTGATCTCGTTTTATTAATATGTACTGGAGTGCGATGGGGTTGGAGCCAGAACAATGGGGCGGGTGGTTCGGCGGCCTCGCTATCGGCTGACCTCTCCATGCTGCCGAGACACGGGACGGCCAAATGGTTAAACCCATTATTAAAGATTTTATGCTAATGCTGTTTGTTTTATAAGCAAATTAACGGTGTGGATTTGCCGAAAAACAGGTGCTGTGGTGTGAATGCATACTAAATGATGTGATACTGGAAGAATTAATTAGAGCCTGTGCGGTAATTAGATGCAATAATTTGTGTGATTAGCGGGCTGTTTAAGAAGGAAGACACAGTCGCAAGTGCGCATATGCACACACACACACACACACACACACACACACACACAGACACAGACACACACAGTTTCTTCTTTACGCATATGCTGTGCATTCTCATTTGTTTTGTTGTCCCGAATCACAATAGAGAGAGAGTTTGAGAGTCGAGGAACTTCCTATTGCGTACTTCAGAAATTATTCATTAAAAAACGCTGAGGTGGCTACAGCTAATTACCAAAGCCAGCCGGTTGTTGAGGGCTCGCTCATCTCTTTTTAATTCATTTCCTCTTGTCCTTCCCATTTATTTCCTTAAGTCAAAAACCCTTCTTACCTCAAAGCGAAAGGGAAGCTTCTCCACACAGCACTTCTAAATTTGGAAAGGGTTTCATGATAAAAGACAGAACCAGTTTTTTTTTCTTCACATTTCCTTCTGTTCTTTTCATTACATATTATTAAAATCATAAAGTGCATAATTAATTTTTGCAGATGCAGTGCATTTGGTGCTCATTCGGATAGTTAATAAGACGACTCCGCATTCATCTGCCGCAGTCAGTCAGGTGGAAAAGATCCGGGAAAAGTTGGGAGAACAGATAAGATGGATGCAGACCTACAAGGGAACAGAAACACAGAACCAGTACAGGTATTTAAAAACATAGACTCATTCAATCGAAATTGGCAGAAGACTGAAATTTTGTTAATAGTTTGGACAGTTTTGGTGCTTATCCCATGGCTCTTGCCAACAATAACACAGGTTTAAACTTCCAGCTCCAAACTCACTTCTCTGGCTGGGGTGACGGTCATCCTCTCAGGCCATTATTGACACTATGTGTGAACCCTTCTCTCTGCAAATCTGCAGATACATCTTCCTGTGTTTTGAACGGAGCCAACTTCAGCCTCACTTTTTATGGCCAGTGGGACACGTCCGATTCCAACCCCCCACCTTTCCTCAAACATCACAGGCTAACGGTGATTGAAACCACTTGTTGATGAGTGTGTATCCTGTGGGCTGTACTTTCTTGTTTTTATTTGAGGCAGATGCAAGAGAGGAGATTTGACTGATACCCAATAAGCTCAAAATCACCTCATCTAACCCGTAGGCCCCTCCTCAACTCCAATGCAGCACCATGTTCACTCTAGACTAACTTGTAGCACCCTCCCTTTTAGGCCACCGATTCTTTATGGTGTTAACTTCCATCTAATACTAAAAATGAGGATGAGGAATAACCAGCATGGTTAGGGGAATATAATTTTGATTAACGTTCATTTATGTTTAGGAGAGAGTTCATCCAAAATGAAAATGCTGCCATTGTTTACTCATGTCGTTCCAAACATGTTTGACCTTTCTTTGGTCCATAAAATCAATTTGAAATTGCATTTTATGTATAATTGCTCCACCTGAGCTGCAGAGGACATCAGTTGTGACATCCTAATATATATATATATATATATATATATATATATACACAATATACACAATATATATATATATATATATATATATATATATATATAATTTATTTTTTTATTTTTTTATTTTTTTTACAAATACTTTATGTCCTGCTTGCATATCCACATTGTTTCGACCTTTTTGTGTTTTGTTGTTTTTGTTGCGTTTTCCAGCTTCTTTGAGTAGTTTGAGGAGTTCTGCCACCTTGTGGACCCACCAATTTGTGCAGTCAACTCCGGGCACAACCACAAATTACACAGTTTACTAACATGATTATTTTTTAATGTTTAAAATAGTGAGAAAGGAAACTACAAAAACTAGTGCAAAGGACAAGACAAATCATGGTCCTATACATTGTTTTGAGTCGGTAAGTTTTATTTATTTATTTATTTTGAAATATTTTAATATTGTTATGCAACTTGGACACGCTAAATTGACGAAATATAACAGTAAATACATTTATAATGTTACAAATGAATTCTATTTCTAATAAATACTGTTCTTTTGAACTTTATATTAATCAAAATTCTTGAACAAATGTATTACAGTTTCCTCTATATTATTAGGCAGTATAACTGTTTTCAACATTGAGAATAATAAGAAATGTTTCTTGCACATCAAATTGGATTAATAATTGCTGAAGCATTATCTGACACTGAAGACTGGAGTAATAATGCTGAAAACAATAGAAAACATTTATTTGAAATTCTAATAATATTTCACAATATTACTGTTTTCACTATATTCTTGATCAAGTAAATGTAGCCTTGGTGTGCATAAGAGACGGCTTAGAAAAACATTAAAAAATGATTACCAAGCCCAAACTTTTGAATGTTTATGTTGTATGATTTCTATATATATCCTGTCCATCTTCAGTTTTGCAGATTGTCAGTACAAACATCTTTTGTTCAGTGGCATTAAGAAAGCCTGTGGGCGAACACACCCCTTACACTCATACCTACTGTAATTGTGAAATAACAAGAGCAACCTGGGGGACACAATTTGTCATCTGCTCTATTAGGAGAGAAAAAAAAACAAAACAAGTGAGCAACGCATATTGCTATTTTCCTTAATGAACACTTCCTATTCTGCTTCCCTTGGCGGAGCTTTGCTATGTCGCTCATTTAAAATATGCATATGTAAGAAAAGTGCCATGTAAACACACACCGACACATACAATAAAATGTGCGTACGGCCTAAATACGTGGAAGTTGTTACGGGAAGCAAAGCACTAATGAACGAACAAGCTGAGATGAGGTGCTCAGTTTATGAATCATTTATGTAATTATGACAAATGACATGTTAACCTTAAAAGGCTTTAGAATATGAATTTATACAGAGCGAAGTGTATGGTAGGAGAGTTTTCCTTGTAGAAATCGAGTAGAATTTGTTTAAACATGAAATTCATATTGGCTTCCTAAAGTTGAATTAGACAGGGGGGCCACACAGAGCTCATAGGAGAGCGCCGAACATGAATTATTACCAAATATAATTTCAGCTATTAGTTCACCATGCTGAGTATCAATCACTAGCATCTGAGGTGGAAATTAATATTTTGTGGAAGAAAATAGAGCGGTAGTGAGACGGGGACTAGATTTTCTATATTTTTCTTACACTTTTTTTTTTTAACTCCTGCAGAGTCTGACATTTTTAAATGTGGTGCTGGGATGAGTCTGACCCATTACCATACAGATTTCCCATTAACACTGCTTGCACAAAGCAAATTAACATGCACAATAAAAGAAAAGGGTAAAACAAAAAGAAGTGGAATAGGAAAAAAAAGAATTATGCGTAACTTACCATCCCTTCCAATTTTGTCTAATCACTGCCAGGGTCTATGTTTTGTCTCAGACGGAAAGGGAAAATCGTTTTAGAGGGAAATCCTGTGGTCTCACTGCTTACTTTCGGCTGGCTTGTATCCTGGTTTCTTTGAGTTCTCTGTATGGTTTCCTGAGGAATGAGAGAGATCAGGATCAGGCTGAACCGTAACATGACGCCCAGTTGAAAGAATTTATGCATTAAAGGGGTCCTATCTTGAGGAATCATTATTATTTTTTTCTTGGTCTTCTGAGATACGATTTCATTGTATTAAGAAATTATACTATAACTTTCAGAACTCAACAAGACCGTCTTATGGAAATTGGTCCTCCTGATAATAGTACAATAAAAGTAAATTGTGAAAAAGTCCACTAATCCATGTACAATTTGTAACAGTATACAGATTTATACATTCTTATTCAGATTAGTGGTTGATAATATATATATTTTTTTAATTGGAATCCAATTTTTTATACTTGCTCTCAAACAAGGTCTGTAATCGTTTCAATTCAACCAGAAAAGTTTTGTGCACCTGTCACAAGATTTTGTGAAGAGGCTGTTATTGACAGATGGAGTAGCACAGTATGGAGTAATACTTGACTGCAAACCCACAGATTGTGTGTGAGATCCGTTTTTCTTTTTACATTAAATAGTCTGTTTAGAAGTTACTAGTCTGTTTTTCCCTTTTTTTGTCTTAAAGTGACTGAGCAATAAGAAGTTCAATTCATGGGTCAGAGAGAAGATAAAATATGATCATGAAAACTTTTGTTTTGGTACAAAACAACTGTACTAATATATAGTATAAATGAATAAAATGTGCTCTTATATTTTTATTAATATTGTTATAATTATTATGGTTTTGTAATATTTAAAATTATTATTATTATCAATATTATTAAATATTAGTATGTACTCACAAAGTTGCATTTTTGTTATTCAACAAATCTGTTATGGTTTCATGCAAATGGCAAAACAAGAAATGTATAATACATTACTGTTCAAAATTTGGTGTCTGTAAGATTTTTTACAATGTTTTTGAAAGAAGTCTCATAATTCAAAAATACAGTAAAATCCATCATTGTGAAATATTATTACAATTTAAAATACAGTTTTCTGTTTTTACCTATTTTACAATGAAATTAATTCCTGTGATAGCAAAGCTGAATTTTCAGCATCATTACTCCAGTCTTCAGTGTCACATGGTCCTTCGGAAATCACTCTTATATGCTAATTTGGTGCTCAAGAAACATTTCTTATTATTATCAATGTTGAATACAGTTGTGCTGCTTGCTTATTTATTTATTTATGTTTGTTTTGTTTTGTTTTGTGTGGAAACTGCGATGATTGATCTATGAAAATAATGGTCAAAAATGTTGTAAAGTTCTAATGGGACAATCTGCTTATGTTTTTATGGAGACATCAGTCCAGCACATATCAGTTGACGCACATTACTTTGTTGAGAATCATCACTTGTAACTGTCAATGCTGTGAGGCCCATTGCTACAGAATGACAGGCCTTGAACTGTCACATGAGGCTGTCACACATCCTTTCCATAGCTGCACATTACCCCTGTGTTATTTTGGCCTGATCGTATGTCAAAGTGAAGGGAAAAATCAACAGGAAGGTTTTATACGAAGCTGGTCAGATGGCTATGAATCGCCACTATTGTTTGACTGCATTACACTTGTGTTTTTTTGTTCCATTCATTGTTTAGTGCAGCGACCTCTGGTTGAGTGTGTGTGAGGAGTCTGGACTCAACCGAACGCATTTCCTCCTGATTAACATGATGCCTGTCAGCTCGATGAGACGTTCTCCTACGACCCCTCTAGACCAGACCCCCTCTTCTGCTACTCCTAATAGACGTGAAACGCTCCAGTCAATAATTTTTTCTACTCGTCTTCATCCCTCTCTCTCTGTGTGTCTCTCCTTCTCAGATTGCTGCATGTCAGGTGGAGGTTCACATCAGAAAGTTCAGCCAAATGTTATCTAGCACAGGGAGGTTTCAAATGGGAGGCCTATTGCTCCCCCTCTTCCAACTTCTAGTTTCTGACTCCCTCTCACACTCTCTCCCTTGTGTCTCTCGCCCAATCTCCCTGACCCCCCTCGGCTGCCTTTCAAACTTGCAGCCAATAAGTGTCTGTGATAACATCAACAGCTGTCAAAGACCCAGGCAACTGCACTCATAAACCCAAACACCTGTACTCTCTCATTCTTTTGATTGTTATCCCTCACACACACACACACACACACACACACACACACTGCTCTGCTCTCTATCACTCACATTGGTTTGATTTGCCTGTCAGAAAGAAGGGGATGTGCCAAGATCTGTGGAGCCGTGTGGAGAGGTGTGTGTGGGTGTATTCCAGGACGGGAGGGGTGGGGGAATTTATAAACTGAGCGAGAGAGATAGACAAAAAGAGAGAGAGAAAGGCAGAGAGCATCTCTTCAAAAGTTTGGCACAGTTTGAAAGGCAGAACTGGGGGCTTATGGAGAGAATGTCACAACAAACTATACTAAGTCACCCCTTTTTTCACTTCTCTACCTCTTGTTTAATTTCAATGAGAAAGTGTGTCAACATATGTTTGTATTTAAATGCCAGTCTCATCAGCACCTTTCGCCTCGTGTGCACCCACCACCTGTCAGCCTCCAGATGCGTGTCTTTTCCTGGCCTACAACACTCTTCCTTGGGCACCCTGGCTACATAATCTACCTTTCCCTAAAGGCTTTGGCTCCCATCACTGCTGCTGTCGTGCTGGGCTGCTATATCCATCATTTAGTCAATGAGAAGTAATGACAGAGTAGAGCAAAACAACAGCAGTCTGTCTGCGTGTTTCTGTTTGAAGGGAAACACACCAGGTTGCTATGAGACGCGGCCCCATTGGAGCAGGAGCGAGGCCGCAGACGCCGAGGCATTTTGGGATTTGAGACCGATTTGGTGTTTATGATCAGGTGCTGAGTGGAAACGAACAGGCTGCTTCTCTGGCGTTTTGGATGTTGTGAATGTTTGCAGGGATATGACTATTCATGAGCTTGGGAGAAAAGGGGCGGGGTATTTGGAGAGAGGGGCTGTTGTGGAGACAGGAAGTTCTCAATCAAAGTCTAGAGGAAACATGTTGTCTGTGAGTGTGTGAGCAAGAAAGCAGAGAGGAGTGAGCGAGAGTAATGAGAAAGTGTTTGGCGAGGGTGAGCTGTTCGTTATTCTGATTTATGTGTCAGACACATTAATGGTGGAATGGCACGCAGTCGTTCTCCTCCTCCACCATTGCAAGCTACTGATGGCCAGAGAGACAGAGAGCTGCTACTCACACTTAGACTTCTTCTGTTTGAGTGTGCGGTTATCTGTGATCATGCAGGATTCAGCATGTGTTAAGGTTTAACCCGTGACTAATCACATTGCCTGTGCTGGATCACGGCTGTGTTCTGAGAACACTGACCCTCCAGAATTCGACTCTTTAAAGACCATACAGCATAGTCTACTCGTTCTAATAGAATTCCTGCAGCTCATTGCGCTAGCAACAGTCATGGGTTCCATTCCTAGGAGCTAGGGAATGCGTGAGCTGATCAAAGTCTATGGATACAAGCATCTTCCTAAAACATTACCGACGTTTACAATGTTATAATAAATGCTGTTCCTTTAAAACTTCACATTGATTACAGAATCCTGAAAAAAAATCATGACTGTTTCCATACTAATATTAAGCAGCACAGCCTTTTACAACATTGATAATAAGACATTTTTCTTGAGCACCAAATCAAGAAATGATTTCTGAAGAATCAGGTGGCACTGAAGACTTGAGTAATGGCTGCTTAAATAAATTACATTTAAATAAATTATGATTTAAAATATATATTGAAATAGAAAACTATAATTTGTAATAATATTTCACAGTATTACTATTTTTATTGTGTTTTGATCAAATACATGCAGCATTCACGAGCATAAGAGACTTCTTTCAAAACACTGATCTCAAACTTTTGATTGACAGTATGTTTCACATATGTGTCAGAGGGCATGATTAATTCTGTTCAGTTTTTCTTTTTTGTCAATTTATTTAGTTAATAAATCAGATTTTTTTTCATGAATTTGATTATGCTATTAAAATATAATTTGAAGAATTCTAACACAAACCTAAAAATTTGAAATGTTCAGCATGTATGAAAGCCAGTATTCATGCTAGTTAATGGCATGTCATGGCACTTTGGTTCCCCGGAACACATCTCATCTAGCCGATCATGGATGTTTTATGACAATCGGCTGCCACATGTGCTGGCACTGGAGAAAATGTGTCCCAAAACAAAAAAAAAAATAAATAAAACAATTCTATGAAATTCCATGATTGAAGTGTCACAATAAGAAATCTAGTGGAATAAGCAATTTGTATCTTAACACATAGTTCACATTGTTTAAGGCACAACATATACAGTATATGTCAGCAGTGACATAAAATATGGTTTTAATAAACCATTACAGACAAAGGAGGTGGTAGAAGTGGACATATTTCTGCTTCTTTTTTTCTGTTCAAACTCAATAGGTTTTGCTCTTTTTATTACAAATAAAAGAGGAAATGCTAAAGACTTGAGATGGGTCTTGTTTTAGGCACTCTTTTCTTTTCTTTTTTTCTCTCCTAGCCATGGATGCCAAGAACAAACAAATGGCAGTGAAATGTATGACACATAAACACAAACCCAAACATGGAAGTATTTGACCTTTTCATTCTCCCTGATCCTAGCTTCAACATGAAAGAGCAAAAAACAAGCTCTTCCACCCATGAAGGTTGGGCTTGAGATTGACAGCAGTTGTTTGACAGAAGCTTGTTCATTTTAACCTCTTAAAATAAGAGACTGAAAGCTATGTCTTTGTGTTTTATGTGCAATAAACAGGAAATTTTGGATTTCTTTCTACTTTAGCATAAAGTCATTACTGCCAACATTGAAGAACACATAAGGACAGAATGGTAATTAAATATGCAAAGACAATTGTTTTATTTTAATTAATGCTCAATAGGAGCAAGTTAGCCAAAGATCCAGGCCTGTGTCTCCCTGGGGATTTGTAAGAACCCATCATGGGCACCCAGCATGGCTATGCTCTTCTCCACTGTGTCTTTGTGCCTATGGAACAAAGTAAAAAAAAAAATTCTTCTTCTCTGTCTGACTTGTTCTACTCCCTTTGTTAAATCTCAGGTTCAGGGAACAGAGGCCTAAGGGTAGAGATAGAGGCAGTGCACTGTAAACATTTGGTAATTAGGAGCCCGGAATATCCGCTATCATTGCACTTTTTATTCCTCCAATGAAGGAGGTAAAGGGGGGTGTTGTCTCTCTCTCTCTCGCTTGATTTTTTTTTTTGTCACCACTTTTCCCACCGTCAGCCACTCTGTTGTAACACTGTGGTACGTAAGGTTGATCATCCTGTGACTGAGGCCCCTGGCATTGTTAATATTAATTAAAAGCAGTTTACTGTAGTACAGTAACTGTACTGTAGTTAGTTACTGTACTGGTCTCCCACTGAAGCTAAGCAGGGCTGAGCCTGGTCAGTACCTGAATGGGAGACCTCCTGGGAAAACTAGGTTGCTCCTGGAAGAGGTGTTAGTGAGGCCAGCAGGGGGTGCTCACCCTGTGGTCTGTGTGGGTCCTAATGCCCCAGTATAGTGATGGGGACACTATACTGTCAACAAGCACAGTCCTTCGGATGAGACATTAAACCGAGGTCCTGACTCTCTGTCGGTCATTAAAAATCCCAGGGTGTCCGTCAAAAAAGAGTAGGGGTGTAACCCCGGCATCCTGGCCAAATTTGCCCATTGGTCTCTTTCCATCATCATGGCCTCCCAATCATCCCCATATTCTGATTGGCTTGATCACTCTGTCTCCTCTCTACCAATAAGCTAGTGTGTGGTGGGCGTTCTGGCGCAATATGGCTGCCGTCGCATCATCCATGTGAATGCTGCACATTGGTGGTGGTTGAGGAGATTCCCCCTTTCTATGTAAAGCACTTTGAGTACCCAGAAAAGCACTATATATATATAATTATAATTATAATAATTATAATTATTATTAGTTACACCCTGCTGACTACGATGAAGTGCACCACAGTGCAACCTCAGGGCTGAATGGACAGCACCACCCCATTGGGCTAATTTTCATTTTTGGGTGAACTAACCCTTTAAAGGGATAAATTACCTAAATTCAAATTCTGTCATCATTTATCATATAATTCCAAACCTGTTTGATTTGGAAAACCAAAAAGGATATTTTGAAGAGAAAAAAAGAAAAAGAAAGAAATTATAAAAATGTCTTCTGTTGTGTTCCACCGAAGAAGTAAAGTCATGCAGTCTTAAGAAAATTCCCTAAAAAAATAATTGAAAGGAATTTTCTGTATTGATTTTTCAGAGGTGTTTTTCCTCTATTTTAAATTATACCTTGCACTGTGTTGGTTTTATGGTTAAGGGAGATGTCTGTAAAAGTTAGCAGATAATGTCCTTGCAGAAAATTGCCAGTAACTTTTCCATTTTTTTCTTTTTCTTACAGTGTACAGGTTTGGAAAGACGTGGGTGAGTAAATAAAAATATGGCTCAAAATGAATGCTCCACCAAAAAAAAAAACACAACAATAAATTTCACTATATAACTCTGTCACAAGATTATCAACTATCATGTGTGATCCAAGTTCTGTAATTGGCCTTTACTGCGACAGTCTTTGCTATTCCGTACCAATCGGACTTGTAACCGAAATGCTTTGTGTTAGTGTCAGATGCATTAGCATAAAACGCAGTCGCACACAAAAAAACAAAACGGTCAGGATGTGTCTGATTTCAGTTCTGACTGAAGATCAGAAGACGAGATCTGCATCAGCTCAGTGGGCAGTGGAGGTTTGTTGGTGGTGGCAATGGCACAAAGGCTGTCTTTGTTTTAAAGGGAGGCGGGCCATGCTGGGCTGTAATTAGCTTGCTGCAGGTTGCTGGGCCTAGGCTCATTTGTGTTAGGCGGTGGGTAATTGTGTTGTAAAGTGCGGGACGAGTGAGTGATGGCGTAGGCCAGCGCTGCAGGTGACTTGTGAGGCTGTGGCCTTGCTATACGCATTACTAAGCAATCTTGATGTATTTATTTATGCCATGCAAATAAAATCCGAGAATCAAAAGTGCGGATGACTCCTGCTAAGATACCGGTGGAACAAGAATGAGAGAGGGGGGGGGGGATACGGAGGGGAATATTTGTGTTTTTATGTATT
>NW_015538031.1:131623-133028 GCF_001515605.1 Sinocyclocheilus anshuiensis | reverse complement strand
GAATGAGGGGGGGGGGGGGGGATACGGAGGTGTATATTTGTGTTTTTATGTATTGTTATAGTGCCGTAAAGAGTTGAGTGAATTAAAGTGGGAGGAGGGGTAGGAGTGAGTTTGTTTATATGCACAAGAAAGCTTCATAAAAACACACGTGTGTGTGTGTCTGTGTATGCGCGTGTGTTTGCTGCAGGCTAGAGTACTATGTCTGCTCTCCTTCCTGATGTTGGGAGCTGTGTAAGAACAGACACTGCAGGCAGGCCCCCAGGCAACCCTCGGGGCCTTCAAGACAACAGAGACACTCACCTGTTGTTACACACATAAACAGTCGAATGCACAAAACACATACGAATCTGAAGTGGTAAGAATGAATTGATTCATGCATCTTTCAGTCAGCCAGTCTCTCTCTCTCTCTCTCTCGATTTCGTCTCTCTCTCTTTGTGACCACTTAATTCCCACATATCCACTCAAACAGTAGAGTAGTACTTCAATCAGAGATTAAATAAAGGAAAAAAAAATAGGAATGAAAGGCAGGACAAACACATACCTGCATGAACGCAAGGGCTAAATCAAAGCTGTGGTGCGGCAGAGAGGTAGCTATTAGCTCGACATGCATTTATTATGAGATACAGTAGGCAGGGTTTAATTATATGATGAAGTTGGCCTGGTGTATTTTGCTGCGAGTGACACAGGTTTATGCAAAGCCAGTCTTTATCACTGTCAGGGAGAGGGAGAGCTAGGTTCCGCTTTCGTGGCTGAAGGTGTCATTAGAGCTGTCTGAGACCCTGGCTGAGCCCTCCTCTGTGTCCTTACACATCGCTTTAACACTGTAAAGCCTGACATACGAACTGATAGACAGAAAAATCTAATTTTTGGAAATGAAGAAATGTTAGAAACTTTATCTAAAAAAGCTAGCTTGCATACACTGTAAATAATGATTTTTAGTAGTATGTAAGATTATTGGATTATGTTTTACAAGAACTACTATTTTAGTGTTTCTACATCAAAATGTAATGTTTTATTCAATGTGTTACTTGATGTTTTTTTGATTGTGAGATTTACTAGCAATATCTGAGTGAAAACTCTTTCTACAACTATTTTCAATCTATGCCATTTGTGTATCATATTTGATACATAAGGGTTTTATGACCCATATACACTGTTAAAAATATAAATGTGAGAGCGAGACAGAGAGCGAGAGAGAGAGAGACAAGTTCAAAATGAAGATTATTAGAGTATATCTTGAAATAAAATTCTATTTCAGTCTTTCTACTTCAAAAATTCCTATTTAATTCAAGGTGTTACTCGCCATTTCTTTGTATTTAAATTTTCACTAAGAAATTGCTAGTAAATTTCACAAATGAAATCCTACACCTTTTTTTTTTTCAATGTAGTGTAATGAGGGGTGAAG
>NW_015538031.1:126401-131569 GCF_001515605.1 Sinocyclocheilus anshuiensis | reverse complement strand
CACACACACACACACACACACACACACACACACACACACCTCGATTTTATTCAGAGGCCCAAACTGAGAAAAAATATGGAATTTGGTGCAGATATTGTTGTTTGTTTGGCCAAAAATTACGATAAAATTATGATAGCTTGTAATGAAAAACAATGAAATTATAATAACAATATAACAGACTGCTTACATAAAATGGATAAATCAGTTGTCACTTTATGTCTTGAGTGAGGTGATATTTAAATGCTTATTTCAGGGGGGCAAACATATACGCAGTACAATGATGATATGTACAAATAAACTTTCCTCAAAAGTCTTTTGTATCGTATTTGCAAACCTAAGTTGCTTCAGTCCAGTAAATGTTCATCTTAAAATATTACTCACAATATAAAAGTTATTCTTACATTATATATATATACGTATATGTATATACTGTATATATAAAATCGTTCAAGATTTCACAGCGAAACTATGAGGCTGAAGGCATACAGATGGTTGTGTACAGCAGGTTTATTAAATAAGATACTGTCGGCTTTATAGGGTTAATATTTGTGAGAGCCAATGTCTTCACTCTTTCTCATTTTGCAGAGAATTTTCTGCAAAGATCATGACATTGTCTCAACCAAAGCCATTAACCTTTTACCTTAATTCACAAGCAGTCATTGTCAATAAACTTTACAAATTCCTGTGATACTCTGCTAAACATATGATAGTAATGTAGCTGAATAAAGAGGAGAACTTTGTCTGGTCTGTGCGCTGAGACCACATAATATCTCTAGCAGGGTGTGGAGGGGGTCTGAGACCGCTGCATGACCCTGTGCCGTAAGCTGAAGGAGAGCATCCGGGCTTGATTTAATTTGCTATGATAACAGTCATTTCCTCCTGTCAGACAGCACACACACAGTCTGTCCCTCTCCAGCCAGCAGGCTTCAGTTAAGGCCACAGAGAGAGAATTCACCCTGTCATCATGTTTACTTGATCGGTTTCCTTTTTAATTAGTCACTTTCATTCATTCTTTTCTGTGTGGTAGAGAAACATTTACTGGGTAGTATGATACTTAGAATGATGTTAAAAATGAGTGATAATACCATTACAAAAGCATCTTTAAAAGTGTTTAAGAAAGACTTGCCTTATGCTTACCAGGCTGCATACAGCAAAAATACAGTAAAAACAGTAATATTGTGAAATATTATTACAATTTAAAATAACTGTTAATGTCTTGACAACACTTTAGTTTTTTTGCCACACAAATGTGTAACCTGTAATTTGGTACCTAAACACGGTAATCATTTCTGAGTGTACCACTGTAGCACTGCAGAATTAACACTTCCACATCCAGTTTTTTTCCATTCAATTTGTAATTTCAGAAGCATTTAAAGGCCTCTGAGAAAGATGGAGAGAAAAGGAGAGAGTGTGGGGAGAGAGGTGTCAGACTGATCCTGTACACTTGTCTTTCAAACTCTCATTGAGAGTTCTGCATCTCACTCTTTTATTGTACTTTTTATTCTCTTTACCCCCTGCTCTCTTTGCCCTCCCAATTCTTCTCTTGCCATGGTTAAAGAATGACAAGAGCAAATGATCAAAACCTCCAGCTCTTTTTACCCTTGTCCATCACTCTGCATTGTGTGCCTCTCTTTCTGTCTCACTGTCTGTTCCTTCCTCTCTCTCAGCTGACAGCTTTTAGCTTGAGAATGATTCAAGTTCTCTTCTCTTCTCCTCCACGTGACCCCATTCCTTCTGCAAACAGTCTACAATTAACAATCAGATGACAAGAAGTGAATGTAAATTATAATATATTCCCTTTGTATATTGAAATTAATACATACTTTTTTCTCCTTTCTGCTGTTCTTTCTTTCTTTCTTTCTTTCTTTCTTTCTTTAATTTTTGTCATGCTTTTTGCATTTTATTTAATTTATTCCTTTTGTTAAGATTGTTTAATGTTTTTAAATGATGTCTCATGTTCATCAAGACTTAATTTATTAATATTCGTTTATATTATCAGTAATATTCTTAAATGTTGCATTTTAAAATAAACGTTTTCTGTTTGAATTTATTTAAAAATGTAATTTATTCCTGTGATGCAAAGCTGAGTTTTCAGCATCCGTTATTCCAGTCTTTAGTGGTCCTTCAGATCTGATTTTGTGCATATTTCTAACCTATCTTTGATGAATAAAAAGTTTAACAGAACCACATTTATGTGAAATAGAAATCTTTTGTAATATTTTTTAAAAGGTCACTTTTGATCAATTTAATCTGGCCTTGCTAAATAACAAATTAATTTATTTAAATGTTTTCTTAAAAAAATAATTACGGTATACTCTATAATAGAGTTAGATTAGACTTTATTCCAGTCATATACAGGTATACACTGGAAATGAAATGTTGTTGTTAAATGTCCGTGCATGTAATGTTGTACAGTTGTACACAGTGAGTAATAGAGAAAAGTAAACTAAGAAAGATAAAAAAAAAGATCTTAAGGCTGCACTGTACACTCCCTCTGTATTTCGTTGACTCTATGTCTTTCTTGTCCTTATATAACATAAAAATGCATACACGATCTGTGCTAAGGGTTCTTTCCATCAGACAGCACTCTTTTCCTTTAACTACGGTCCATGGCAGGGCTGAGGAGAGAATAGCAATGCACATGTCACCCGGTATCTGCACAGGGCCTGTGAGAGATACAGTATTGCTGCCGTCGCCCCAGCACCACTAGCACACAGCAGTGCAGCCATGCTTATCTGCGCTACACCGCCGGTGCATTACTTGTCTGCGGGCCGCGGATCACTTTGGACAGTATCATTAAATGCCATGTCATTACCCGTTATGGAGTGATGCCCCTCGCTTTGTGGAGAGGGGATTGACGAGTGCTCACGTGGGCGTATGTTTTGAAGGAGCACTGAAGAGGGGGTCAAAGCCCGGGACGGACAGCGCGAAAGACGGAATTGGCATTAAATTGTTGAGGGGAGCTGTATTGACTTTGACTGCTGCAGGAGAGGGCTGTTAGTGCGTGTGCTAGACAATGTTTGTCACTGGAGTGAGGGCAGGCTGAGCAGACGTGCCGGGCTCAGGGAGAGAAGGCGCAGGCTGAGCGATATGGATAGGTGAAGTCTCCCGGTGGGACGTGCTGCCGGGCTGCACCGAGCTGCGAGGAGAGAGGCTAAATTGAAGGTTTATTTATCCAATTCGCTGTCAAGGTCGGCTTGTCGGGAAGCTGTCCTGTGTGTGCTCACCAAATGCCAAAATCCCGACGAATTGTTAAGAGAAAGCTGAGGGCCTTGGAATCAATGACCTTTGTGCATCAGGCATCAACATGCCAGAGTCTCTTAAGGCCATTCTTTACTGGCTATTACACGTGCCTTTTAAAACGAGAGGGAGTCGAGGAGCTGTCTAAAAAACCAGCACACATATATACAGACACGCACACATACGGGTGAATGCCGGGAAGCTGACAGACTACAACACGTGCTACATTGATGGCACACGTTTGACTGAAAGAGTATAGCATGAAGATCCTGATTGCAATGAATGCCATCATGGCAGTGCCGTTAAAATTCCCTTACTGCTGCATTGCATTTTGCAAAGCTCACAGATGTCACATTTAATTTAATAAAGGAAGTGCATTTCATGATTATCACTGAGTTTAAATTAAACAAGGTGGGTTGAAAAGGGTCAGGCGTTTCACTTTCAATTAAGATAACTCTCCATTGTTTATCACGCAGTGTAAGATTAAGCACAGATGGCTACAATGATGACGTCTATGTAGATCCTGTTTTCTTGTATTGATTCCCACACTGAACAGAGAGCAGATTTTCTCAGGTTTGTGTACATAATATGTTCTTGTATGAAGACAGCAACACCTAATTTCTTTGTAGATTTGAACTAGCAAAACGTGTCATAAAAAAATATATTTTCAAATTCTGTATATAGACTAGTCCATTATTAACAGGGATCATGATTTAAATATTTTAGATGTACTTAACTATATCAATGTA
Source organism: Sinocyclocheilus anshuiensis (assembly GCF_001515605.1). Classification (NCBI taxonomy): domain Eukaryota; kingdom Metazoa; phylum Chordata; class Actinopteri; order Cypriniformes; family Cyprinidae; genus Sinocyclocheilus; species Sinocyclocheilus anshuiensis. The sequence goes on along the minus strand of NW_015538031.1, from coordinate 127,580 downwards.
CATTTTAACATGAAAAACATTTGATAGTTGTATATAATATTTGCATTTGCATGTATGTGTATTAATTAATAATGAACAAAGTTACCATCTAGACACCCACCTCCCTACATAAAAAAAAAAAGTAGTCAAAATCAAAGTAGTGTGTTAATCTTTAGATGCATATTGGAATATGGTTAAACTACTGTGCTGCTGATGTCCTAATGATATATCATCTATTAATCATGCTGTGGAGAAATATTTAAATGACTATTTGATATGAGTGAGGGTGAGGAGGCTGTCTACAAGTTCACTGATCTCTTAATGAGGTTATAGCAATGTTTGCAAAACTTATACAGCGCACTTTCCTGTCGATTACTGTACTGTTTCTATTTGCAGTATGTGTGCTTTGGCTGTTGACTTGCGGTTCCAGTATTTTCATTCAGTTACTTGGTTTTCTAATCACTGCACATGAGTGAGCTGACAAAGGTTTGATAGGAAGCTTAATTCCTTTATAGCATGTGGACAGACGGAGCGCTCCTACAGAGGGACCACCTCGTCAAAGTTTCAGAAGGCCCTGTCAACATGAAAAGAACATGACCTTTAAGTTGTATCAGCATGTTTGCTGATGCATACAGGGGAGTAGAAAAGGTTCCACAGCCATATATACAGTATATATATATATATATATACACATCCTTTATAAGGTATAAATAAAAACAAATTAATTCATAAGAAAAATTTATTTTTCCATCTGTTCAACTTGGTCAATAAAGATTTGATTCTTCCATCCGTCCATCAGTGGCAAATATATATATTTTTTAAGTAATTAATACTTTAATTCAACAAGAATCCAATCCAACTGATCAAAAGTGACAGTAAAGACTAAAGAAAAAAAAAGTATCACAGTTTCCACAAAAATATTAAGCAGTACAACTCTTTTCAACACTGATGTTAGTAAGAAATGTTTATTGAGTGCCATATATTAAAATAAATAAGCCTCTTATGCTCACCTCAATGTTTTAAAGAATCACAGACCCAAACTTTTGATGGGTAGTGTACAGGCAGAGTATATATTGTACATTACTAAACAGAAAGCATCTTATATATACAGTGGGTACAGAAAGTATTCAGACCCCCTTCAATTTTTCACTCTTTGTTATATTGCAGCCATTTGCTAAAATCATTTAAGTTAATTTTTTT
>NW_015538031.1:114029-126287 GCF_001515605.1 Sinocyclocheilus anshuiensis | reverse complement strand
TCCGTACCCACTGTATATATATATATATATATATATATATAAAACTTAAATTCCCCAAATTAATGAACCTTATCTAGTTTCTCAAAACTCTTTGAAATGTCCCTTATCTGAGATAAACAGTGCCGGTCCATTGGTTTTAATGCAGAATTCCAGTGAAAGGACCACATTGGGAAGCAGACCACAGCGCTCAAATTAATTAGTCTCAGTTTTTTCCCAACTGGCCGGATGAAATCCTTGTGCTCGTTTCAGTCATGTAATCGGCATTTCTCACGCAGAACTCCAGGGTGCTGGGGAATGGCTTGACTGACAGGGGTTTTCAATCACAGCTTGTATGTTTCTCACCTGTAGGACTGATGGGAAACACAGGCTCAGGGATCAGAGACAGCAACCTACAGTGTGCCCCGTACTAATACCATATTCATATCATTTATTTCATCTCACGGAATCACAAATACCTACAAATTTCCTTTATCGAAATGAAGCCATGGCTAACTGGTAATGTATGCCAACAAAACCTTAGGGGACACATTCTCATTGGACTTCTGGTATAGAGGAAGTGATATATTACAACGTGATATATGAACCTTCAGTGATTATTATTCAAATGCCCATTATCACCACGAACAGTGAATAATCCCTATTGAGCATGTACATGTATACACTCAGTTTAGTTTCATTTGCATTGTGAGGCTGCATTAGCATACAATGCCCTGTAGTGTATCTGTTTCTGTGGGTCGTGGATTAGCACACGGTGCACTTTTAGCAGCAGTTTAAGCCGCAGCTCAGTTTTGCTCCTTTACTTTTTAACTTTTTTTTTTCCTTTTTTTTTGTACATGAATGCGCAAGGCAACGTGATACATATGCTGATTTGGAGGAACAGAGACTTGCAACTGAGCTCTGTGCCTGCATTTATTTTTTCAAACATGCTGGCCGCTGCACATTTCAGATAGGCCCAGCCTTGGGATATTCATCCTTGAGAACACAAAGATATGCCGTACCACTTTCGTTTGGCTTTGAAACGGGGTAAATTGCAATCACTGCTGGCTTAAGGGAGAAACAAGACTTATTATTATGGGTCTCAACTGATTTTACACTTTACAATATGACAAACGAAATGGTTGCTTGTGCAATGCTTTGCTTTTGATGGTACAAGGAAACAGTATATCTTAGATTAATCTGCTTTTTTGCAGCATGTGGACATACAAAGACGCACACGTTCACAAAAACACACACGGTCTGTGGGTGGAGGCGGTGTGTGTCCAGCTAGAGATGAGACACAGACGCTCGGTGGACACAATGTGGGCGGTGACTGATGACCAAACACTAGCAGAGTATCAACTCACCATGGGACTTAATAAACTGCAAGAGGACTTGAGGGCATAGGCCACCTGAACCCGTGCCAATTTGTGCAATTTGTGTGTATGTGCGTTTGAGCACACTAGCAGAATGAAAGCCCTTATCACATAAATAATACACTTCCAACACATGTTCATCACTTTGAGGGTGATGCCCTTTGCTCCTAGAGCAGCTCTACTATTGGAACATATGAGGTTAAAACCCTGCAGGGGAATCAAGTAATCACCGGTGCAGTTTAGATACTTTAGGGTCATAGTGTGCTCATCTGAATATGTGCTTTAACCTTTTTAAAGTATGCGTAAATTAGCAATTGAATGTGAAAGGAACAATCTCCTAGATGGATGGAAAGCATTTAAGTTCATTATTCAATTCAAAACTGCCTGGGTCATTCCTGTTATGCGGCACCCTTTGAACTTTTTTGGGGAAAAAAAGTTAATTGTTGAAAGTTAATTAAGTATTCACATAAAAGGTAACCTTTCAAAATGTTAAGAAAACACCAAGATTTAAAAATCACACAATGGGGTAATTCAGCCTGTGAAATTGTTATTTTATAACATGATAATTTTCACAATGGCAAGAACATTTTAGATCTGCAACAGAATGGACAAAAGAGGGATAAAGTTAGCCTTTGCTTAGTTTTAAGTTAATTGCAGTGCAGGCTCACTGGAAAAACGTCCACATTTCTGCAAAATGAGATTCGAATGCTTCATTCATGTTTCATGCCACTTTTGAAGTGCCTATTGAGCAGTGCAAAAACCATGCTTAGTTTTATCAAAAACAGATGAACGTACCTGTGGCAACGTTTTATTACGTTGGTTGTTTTACGTATTGTTCAGAAATTAAATGTCCAGTGAGCGGCGCTAAAAGGTTGCTAAGGTGACGATAAGGTTAATCAATTGAAAATAACTTACCACCTACACTAACCCACCTTAAACCTAACCAATAGTGTTAACAAAAACAAACGTGAGATAAAATACATTTGCTAAAGCAACCATGCCATTTGAGTTTTCTACTGCAAGTCTTTGAGCTATTTTACTGTGACTCATCATTGAGCTTTGTAATGCAAGTGCTGTACCAGGTGAGCTACCGAGCAAGTTTACTATGTAAGAAAAGCCATACATATGGAGCTGATTATGTAATGAAAATGTAAAAATGTATTAGTTTACAAATCATGCTCTAGTGTTTTGACATAACATAGTATTGTGCAAGAAACCGTGCAAAGCTAAGTCTTTATTAATCAGTAATCTGCACCTGTGAAAAGTGATGATAATCTGTGTGAAAAGCGATTAATTTCAGCAGTTTTGCAGAAATACAGGTAGAGGCATATTTTTGCAGTGAGCTTGTTGGTTAGTTTTGATAATTTTTTGACATTGTAATATAACAGGATGCAATGTTTTAAATAAACATTTAACATTACATAATTCTTAAAATGTATAGTCTTACTATTTCAATATATTGGTGTTATATTTGCATTTAATAACTTGCATTTCTTAATTAAGAAAGATACATATATTTCATAATTTTCCATGGTAGGCAGAAATGGCAACATCCATTCAAACAAAGTAGTGAAATGAATTAGAATTACCCCATGTTTACTTAATTGTGATTGTGAGGAAATAAAACTAAATAATATGATTTACTTTAACAATTTTTAGTTTAATATTGCATCCAGTATATTAAGACATATATGATTGGGGACATGGGAATGTACTGCAAAAAAGCAGTGACCCACTTGATAAATTGAAGTGCTTTTCTTTAATCTAATAATGCTCTGAAGTAGATAACTTCTCAGCAATCTCATTGGCTTTCTCTTAGATCAATACAAAGCAAAGGTGCAGGCGGGCTTCTTGAAACTCTCTTGAAAAAGTGTTCTTTATTAAGCTCTCAAAGCACACAAGCACAGACACACACACATTTGTGCTGTGATAGTTGAAATATTACACTGGCATATTACATTGATGTTGTGGTGCTAACACAGTGTATCTATAGGTTTTTAAGCACAAGGCTAGCTTACTCACCGCTTTGACAGATCGAGAGTAAATCAGAAGGCCCATGACTGCGAGTGCCAGGTTTTTTTTTTTTAATCTAATTCCAGGGCCTTGAAACAACTTGCTTATTTTAGTCTCAGTTTTGGCTCTCCGCTAAAATAAAACATTGAGCGATGAATGCGCTGACAGGTCATTGTGTGTCAAGCTGTCACTCTGTAATGGGTACATCTTTCAGCTGCAGAGCTGATGGCAAGAGAACAGGACGGGAGAGAAACTGGGAGGAAGAGGTGGAGATGGAGAGACAGAGAAACAGACACAAACAGAGAAAGTGGGAGGGAGTTACACTAAAGAAAAAAACAAAACAGAGAAATAAAACTGAAAAAGATAAACTTTTTTTTCTTCTGAGTTCACAATGCATCTTCTCTGTGACCAAACACTTGTCACATGGAGGGAGAAGTTGAATACATTTTTAATGATACTGAGTACAAGTGCCGCTTTGAAAATCTGCTGCACCTAATTTTTTTTCTTCGTTAGCCAAGGCTCGCTAATGCATCAGAAACGCTAGCAGCGTGTCCTGAGGAAAAGCGCTATAATTGTGTTGTTCTAATATCACGCCTCCCCCTAATGTTCTCCCGGTAATCAAGCTGGGATTTATTTATTTATTTATTGAGGTATTCTATTTAATATATTCTCTTATTGCATCATATCTCATACAAATCTTGTCAATTACAATCGCTTGTGGATGACAGTCCAAATAATTATACACGTTTCCTTAAATTCTCTTTGTGAGCTTGGTTAATCAAGCCTTGAATGAATGATTGCGCTGTTTATATAAATTCTGTCTGTTCACTCTCGAGTCCCTCATGCCAGTTTTCACCTCTCATTTTCAAACCTAATAAGAAAAACGAATACATTAAGCTCTAGTCAGGGGCTCCTGATGCAATCAAACTAAATGTATTCACAGCAAAATCTAGAATACAAAGCTCCGTGGCCGTGTTGATAATGCCGCCCATCTTCTCCATCTCTGTACTGAACGAGTGTGTGTCTGTTTGCAGAACTCCATAGAAATTGAAACGAGTGTCGGAGAAAAGGGAGAGACAAGCAATATTTTCAGGCTTTATAAGTGAGTTTATGGGCCTTTTATCTAAATAAATTAATTGGAAGCATTTCATGTGATTGAAAGGAGCTTAGTATTCAAATAGGTGGCCTAAGGCCTTGGTGCGCGCCTCTCACTCCAAATCTCTTTAATGCCAGCGAACCCGGCTCCGCCATATGCCGTGTGTTGTTTGGGCTGTTGAGAGAAACCGAGGGAGGCTGTTACAGTCAATCCATGCATTATTTATTGAGAGATATTAACTACTTCAGTTCTGTTATTAAAACTAGAGGGTTTGGCCTTGAATAGCGAAGACGAATGTTAACAATTCTCGCAATTGAATTCAACAGCCTTCCCTACTTGGCGCTTTAGAAAAGCTGTAAGCGTTGTGCATGTTTTACCAGTTTGCTCTATTGTTGCTATGTTTTAAGCAGGACCCATTTCTCCAGTCAGTTGAAATTGTTTATTCATTTTTTACAGTACTTTTGTGCAGTTAAAGTGTAGGGTAGGGTAAGTACATGTATTATATTATATAACAAGACTATGTATACAGCATCTGTTAAAGAAATGTTCTGGGTTTCCGTACTTAATTTATGAAGCAATTTATGCCACAAATGCTTTCAATTTGGACTCATCCCGCCTTTTCCTAAATAAATAAACAAACAATCAAATAAAGGTTATGGTGAGGCATTTACAATGAAACTAAATGAGATCAATTAAAAAAAAAAAAAATAGAAGCAGAAATGTGAAGCTTATAATTTTATAAAAGCACATACATTAATTTTTATGTCAGAACTTGTGAATTATTTGAACTTTAAAATTATTTAAAGAAGACATATTATGCCCCTTTTTACAATATGTAATATAAGTCTCTGGTGTCCCCAGAATGTGTCTGTGAAGTTTCCGCTCAAAATACTCCACAGATCATTTATTATATCATTTTGAAATACCTATTTTGAGTGGAAGCAGAAACACGCTGTTTTTCGTGCCTGTCTTTTTAAATGCAAATGAGCTGCTGCTCCCCGCCCCCTTTTCCAGAATAGAGCTGCGCCATTACAGCTCGGACCTGCTAAAAACATCTGTTTTGGTTCTGATTAGCATGTTTATTGCTCTGAAATCATGCGTTTTAAACCATATTAGTTTAAACTTCTGATATATGGTTTTCTGAGTGCACACGTACAGAAAGTGGCTGTCACAGCATGTAAGTACTAAACTCGTTCTCATTCATACACAAGTTTACATAAAAAACACACACGAGTTACAAAAACAGTCGGTTATGTCTGTGAAGTAGGGCTGTCAATCGATTACAATTTTTAATCTAATTAATCACACCATTTTTCTGTGAATAATCGTACACTTCATGAAATTAAGCATAGACCATTTATCTCGTTTCAAATGTTTATTTTGTCATAATTTGCTATATCCAGCAAAGTAAACCAAAAGATTAAAGGGTGTTTCTCAAAAATCTGTATTTTCTGCAAGCTTTTTTCAAGATAAATTTAGATGTCTTTCCAAAAAAGGACTCCAAAAGAACTCCAAAAGGAAACTCCAAAAGGACACAAAGAACCAAATGATATAAGGAGCCATATAAGCACATATGAAAAAAAAAATCTGAATTGTATAGTAGCCTATGTGTACAGTGCAACAGCAAAGAGCTTTTTTTAAATTTTAGAGAAGTCAAGTTGCGATACTGAACAGGACCACATGGAGATGTTAAAAACCCATAAACCAACCGCCTGCTCACTGCATATATCTACTACAGTACACAGATCCATTCAGAATAACTAACAAATGACACAGCAACATAGCCTACACATGACAAATCAAAACATTATCGTGAATGTGTGTGGAAACAACATGAATGTACGGAAATGTCTGTGCCTGTGCATAAATACAATGTGCCATCAGTGCGTCAAGAGCACTCATACTTATTATAACAGACTCTGTACGCCACCGCAATCGCCTTAACCATGATTGCAGTCTTCATCCATCAAAACTTTACTAGCGAGACTAGTTATCAAGTCGTGAAAACCTTTATATTAGCGCTGTTTTGGACGGATTGTTTGAATGCATTCACTTACTGGATCATTGGACTGAAAACTTTCCCGCAGTTTAGCGGCTTAAAATGATCTGATCGCAAGCAGAGTAGCAAATTTGGGTTAAAGGGTTAGAATAGAAATTGCGCTTCAGTAATTTTGCGTTAATTGCGTTAAATTATTTGAACGCGTTAAGGATTGTAAAATTAATCGCATGCGTTAACGCGTTAACATTGACAGCCCTACTGTGAAAGTAAACAGCTGGGAAATAAATCGCATGTTTATTTTAGATCTGTGTGGCAGCCGCAATATACAGTAAATAAATCAATAAATCCACTGCTCTCTTTTCTCCTCTGAGGCTGGGACTGTAAATAGTGTTCCGTGCTCGTCTGTGCAGCCAAAGACAGAACAGTTAGCATGTTTTGCTCAAACTTTTGCCATGGCATTAGAACTGGTAAACCACTGTCGCTTGCAAAATCAAAATGACGGCGCCGTGGGAGGAAATTTACAGATTAAGGGGCGGTAATATTATAATGAGTTCCCTTTGCAACATCACTAGGGGAGAGAAATCAGACGCACTTGTTTTTTTTTCAGATGCTTGCAGAAAAAGGCTTACCAAAACAAAGTTAAAATATTGTTTGTCTTGTGGCTATATTATTGAAACTTGTGAGTATTTTGAGATTTGAGATTTGCAGATTGGCCCTATTGCCTTTTCAATATAAATGCCTTATTTTAACTACTTTTTTTTTTTTCTAAAAAGTAACAGTGGGTTATGTCTGTGAAGGTAAACAGCTGAGAAATAAATCACATGTTTATTTTAGATCTGTGTGGCAGCAGTAATATACATTAAATCAATCAATAAATCTACTGCTCTCTTGTCTCCTCTGAGGCTGGGACTGTAAACAGTGTTCTGTGCTCGTCTGTGCAGCTAAAGACAGAACAGTTAGCATGTTTTGCTCAAACTTTTGCCATGGCATTAGAACTGGTAAACCACTGTCGCTTGCAAAATCAAAATGACGGCGCCGTGGGAGGAAATTTACAGATTAAGGGGCGGTAATATTATAATGAGTTCCCTTTGCAACATCACTAGGGGAGAGAAATCAGACGCACTTGTTTTTTTTTCAGATGCTTGCAGAAAAAGGCTTACCAAAACAAAGTTAAAATATTGTTTGTCTTGTGGCTATATTATTGAAACTTGTGAGTATTTTGAGATTTGAGATTTGCAGATTGGCCCTATTGCCTTTTCAATATAAATGCCTTATTTTAACTACTTTTTTTTTTTTCTAAAAAGTAAAAATGGGACAACTGGAAATTAATTTTTGTGGTAATCAAAATTTTGCTACGAATGCTGTTAATAAAGCTCAGCTTGTACTAAACCAGTTGTATTTTATTTTATTTTATATTTTTTGTAAATCTAAAAGGAAGGAAAGAAAATGAGAGAGCGATGGAGGGACAGAGTGAGCTCCTAGATGGATGATAAAGCATTTAAGGGAATTATTGAATTTATTTTGCTAAGTGAGCACAACCAATTTTGGCTAAAGTGCAACCCACATACTCTTCTGTGGTGGGAATAAGGAACCCTTGACCCCTGTAGTCAGAGAGGTCAAGCTATTCCAAAGACTCTGAGATGGTAGGCCATCTTTCACCTCTCGTCCATGTGAAACAAGCCCAGCACCAATCATGTCTTGCAGGTGTTTGTGTGTGTGTGAGCATATGTGTGTATATGAGCTTAAATCTCAACCTCTAGCCCTTAGGTAAAAAGGGCGGGAGGTGGAAAATTCGTCCGGGCCCAGCAAGTCTTGCTGCCCATTGAGAATGAATGGTTTTAGCATGGCGCCCAGACAGAAAAATCAATGCCTCATATGAGGAGACTGCGGGGGTTAGGCTCCCATGTTCATGTCAACAAGGCTATTGGTTTTCTTAATACTCCAAAGTTGGCATTTCCCTTGCTGCGGGAGGGCCGATGCTGTGACTTGTGTGGTCAAAGCTTAACAAAGGGATTCTGCCTCCAACCTCCAACACTCAAATGCTGAGTCTGGCCGGGGGAAGGCAAAATTAATTCTACAGAATGGCACATGGCCATTAGTTTCAGTCCTGTATGTTTGTGTTTGCAACGCTGAGCTGGACCACGGTAATGCCGGAACGGCAGATGAGCAGGTACAGGACTGACAGAGCCTCTGAAGGGCTTGTTTCGTTAAATGTGTTCGTGTTTTTAAGAGCTGATCAGTGGTTTTAGGTTTCAAGTTTGAGGGAGAGCACAACCTCATATTAGGATGTTGTCAAGATTTAAGTGTAGAGTGTGCAAATTTGTTCTATGTTTAATATAAAAGTAAAAAAAAAAAACACAAAGCTAAAGGTGTGGATTTGGTGAGAGAAAAAGAAAAGGGTGAGAAATAAAAATAGACTTTCTTCACAAGGCGTCAAATAAATAGACAATGAATTGACCTGATAAATTGTCCTTCACAATTAAAAAAAATAAAAATAATAAAATCAACATTGAAACAGTTTAGTAGGAGGAGATAGCACTGCAGAGTTCCTGAGGGCTCACAAGTAATGCAGGTGATTTAAAACTTCACATCAAAGCATTGAAACTTTAATAGTGAATAATTGCAATGTTTCTGAAATAAATAATCAGAATATATATATATACAGTGGTGTGAAAAAGTGTTGGCCCCCTTCCTGATTTCTTATTTTTTTGCATGTTTGTCACACTTTAATGTTTCAGATCATCAAACAAATTTAAATATTAGTCAAAGATAACACAAGTAAACACAACATGCAGTTTTTAAATGAAGGTTTTTATTATTAAGGGAAAACAAAGTCCAAAACTACATGGCCCTGTGTGAAGAAGTGTTTGCCCCCCTGTTAAAACTGTGGTTTATCACACCTGAGTTCAATTTCTCTAGCCACACCCAGGCCTGATTACTGCCACACCTGTTCGCAATCAAGAAATATCTTAAATAGGACCTGCCTGACAAAGTGAAGTAGACCAAAAGATCCTCAAAAGCTAGACATCATGCCGAGATCCAAAGTATATATATATTTATATTTCACTTACCGCCTAATGTTGTCCAACAAAGCAATACAATACATATTAAAGGCTATGAAAACAAATAAGGGGAATGTAACCATGTAAGCCTTTATATTATGTGCAAAAAAGAGTTAAAATCACATTTCATTCTAACATTGTAACATTGGAATCTAAAAACAAAAATAAGGCTTTTAAAGTGGAAGTTAAATTCACTAAACTAAAAATTAAAATAAATGATAACAAAAGCACAGAGTTGTGTTAGGCTAATTTGATTACCCCATTACGGTCACTTTACAGTCAGTGTTATCATACAAATAGATTTACGTGTAGGTTTAAAATTCTACGTCAAATTTATTGTCCAACTACAAATATTTCAGCGAAATGTATATTTTAGTCAGAATTATTGCGCTCCTATTTAATTGAGCTTTGTCTGTTTGGCGCACATGTGTGCGGCAGCGCTCGTTCACTGAAGTCTGTGAAGTTTAGTGGAGAATCCCAAAGCAGAAGGCTCATGCACTCCTGACAGCAAAATAGAAATATTTCCATGACTTTCTAACATTTACAAACAAAGAATATACCTGTGAAATGCAAGTTATGCATTTAGGAAAACAGCACATCTCAAACACATTAAACAGCGCGAGTAGCCTATGTCTCTGTCAGTGGACCACGCAGCCTTTCTGTCAGAGCATATGACGGGCCGAGCCTCTTAAACTAATATGCGAAACAAAACTATAAACTATGTCTTACCAGTTTTTAAAGGCCTTAATATGAAGCTTGTCACATGTTTATTACAAATTGCATTATGCACTTTCTCCGCAGCAGTCTTTGTCCTCCGCTATATTTTCAGATGCGCTCGTATCAAACTACTGTATATCGATATAAACGGTATTGCCTCATATCGAATCTCTTATAAAGAAAATATCGATATATCGTACAAACTCGATATACCGCCCAGCCCTAATAAGAAACTATTCCTGAGCACCAAATCAGCATATTATAATGATTTCTGAAGCATTATGAGGCACTGAAGACTGGAGTAATGATGCTGAAAATTCATTACAAATTCATCACAAAATTTGCAATCAAGGGAATAAATTACTTTTTAAAATATATAGGTAACACTTTATAATAACTTTCATTAATAAATCATTAACATATATTATATAATACTTAACAGACCATTAGTTAATATAACTCAAAACAGCTATAAACATGAGATAATGTGCTTTTTAATGTTTACTAATAACCTAATTAAACATTACCTAATGATTAACAGATAATTATTTCATGTAAATTAAAATGCTTACAAATGTCATTAAACTTTCAGTTCATATGATCATGGACTTATTGAAAATCTACAAATGATTTTAATACATGTTATACAGTGACTAAAAGCTTTTGTAATGCACAACACTTTTGCTGCTATTGAAGTGCGATATGGGTAAGGTTTGGGACAGGTTTAAGGGTTGGTTAAAGGGTCAGAAGTGTACTATACAGGGTACATTATTTGATTACTATAAGGGAACACTGTTTAATCTGTTTATATATATATTGTTTTGATCAATTCACAATTATTTTCTTGAAAAACTGATTTTTTTCCCCCCTGTTTGATGTATGATTAAAGGAATATTCTGTTTAATGATATACAGTAGTATGCTAATATAAGTGTTGAGGCAATAAAAACATGTTTTGCACCCAAATTACAATGTGTGTTACAGTATATCTTTAGAAAGTATTTACCTAAATTGCACTAACCACCCTTTACACAAACTTTGTTACAACAGCTAAAAGTCCAATGTCCATTAAGATACTAAACGATTAGTAAATATTTGTAAACATTTACAAATTATGAATAGTCTCAACTTTAGATTAAGTACTGCAAATACATGAACAAATAATGAATAAATGATTTATTAAGATGTGAAAATAGTAGAAGTCTATACAACCAACGAAGACCTAATATATTACCTTGAGTTAATGAATAATATGTTAACACAAATAGTTTGTGAACTGCTTAAAATGACTAATTAAGCTAATATTTCAACAACATCTGTAAATGTAAAAAATAGCATTGGGTAATATATGATCTGAAATTTAATGGCGTTTGTTCGCATTCAAAAGTAGATTAACAAATAAACTTGTAATCATTGTATAATTTCTGTTAAAATCAATTGTAGATTTTGTCAATTGTAAAAAGTGCTTGATTGTATGAATTGAAAGTTTAATGACATTTGTAAGCAGGGGCGCCGCTAAGGGGGCGAAAGTTAGGACAATTCTAAGGGCCCACGCACTTTTGGGGCCCCCAGAGATCTGTTTTATTAGTAGTAACAGTAGTAGTAATGTAATAGAAATTATAAATGTATCTACCAAAGAGTTACAAATAAAACAAAATTACGGCTTATGTCTGCATTTCCAGCAAAATGATCTCCCCCCATTCACTGCATGGTTTCGTCCCGTCCTACGTACGACAAACCGAACCGGACGATTTGGTCAGTCGCACTTTTAAACACATTTTAGTTTTTTTATATATTCATACGCTGATTACATAGAGCAGCAGCAGGAAGCACGTGAGGTTGTCATGGCAACCAGATACACTGCACGCAAATTATTATTTAATTATTTTGCCACCGTTTGCCACACTAAACTTAGCAATAAACACGTTGAAAATAATACACAATAAACATGTCTGTCAAAACGATCTCAAAGGAGGCTTTTATTAAGCAAATCAAGGAGTGAATTACTCATCCACTGTTT
>NW_015538031.1:110442-113158 GCF_001515605.1 Sinocyclocheilus anshuiensis | reverse complement strand
TGGAAACATAATTCATGTATTTAAAAATTGTATTTCCATCTTTGTTGCCACAGTTTTGGAAGTGTCTAAAATGATTTTACGCATATGTACAAGTCATTGGTGTTTGGCGATTAGTTTTTTTTTTGTTTTATTGAGTTTTCCCAATACTTTGGGCAATATAGTGTATGTTTGGTGCGGTAGGGGGCCCAACCTCATATTCTTTCATAGGGCCCAAAATTGCTAGCGGTGCCCCTGTTTGTAAGTATTAACTAATGATCCATTAAGCGTTATATAATGTTTGTTAATTATTTATTAATGAAGCTTTTAATAATTGTAAACCCCGTCAAAATCATTTGAAGATTTTTCAAAAGTGCATGATCACATGAATTGAAAGTTTAGTGACATTTGTAAGCATTTCAATTTACATTAAATAATGATCTGTTAATCATTAGGTAATTTTTAATAAGTGCATTAGTAATATATATATTTTAAAATATTATATAAAAAAAACATTTACTTTAACATTTTAATAATATTTCACAATAATACTGTTTACTGTATTACTGTGATCAGATAAATGCAGCCTTGGTTCAGCATAAGAGAATTCAATACACATACATACGTACATGCATACAAAGATCATACTGACCCCAAATTTCTGAACGGCAGTGTACAGTATGTACTCACTACAACAACTGAGCATTATATCACATATTGTCAATATAAGCATTGTACTGAATTTTACCTTACAGATATCCACTCTGTATATTATCAGCTTACAAGCAACATCAATGTGATTTAACATTTTGAGTTATTACACACACAACATCCAGAGCACTAAATGTTTTAGCAATAGTACAAGAACAACAAAAATTAATCTTTCAATCATACACCATCCTCACTTGACCATAAAACAATATGTAATATCAATGACACCAAAAATGAGCATAACTCATGTTCACCTAGTCAGTTTCTCGCAATAATGCCTATTCTATACACCTCTCTACGACCGTGCCGCTCTTGAGGAGTTTGAAACAATTGGTGTTAGAGTTAGTTTGCTAAAGCATGCCCAGATCTATAACTATCTTTAACTTCAATTACTTAAGTGTAATTGAGAAGCTCAGAAAATTAGTTTGTAATATGTAGTGTGTCTTGTTCATTTCCAAACAGTAAAAATTTTAAGCAATTTTACATTTCAGAAAGTGCTTTATTTAAAACCATCAGTACATCATTTACACACTCAGATCTGTACAGATTACAGGTACACCTTCAGATTTGGCTGAATGTTAAATTAGATGTTTAATTGGCATGATATAGTCAAAATAGCAAATCAAATCACGTATTAGCGTTAGATTTAACAAACTGGCCAGATTAAATGCATTTGTATTCATACAATCACACAGATACTCTTTCTCCCTCTCTTTAAGTGTACATGATTCTCTATTATGCAAAGGAAACAAAAAGAACATAAGAGGAATCGGTGCACAGGAATAATTCCATTAGGGCTCTCTGGCTGTTTGATACACCATGCACTGATATATTTTCTAATAGGAGAAAGAGGAAACCAGCCAGGTAATTACTGCCGTAGCACATAGACGTACATCAAAACTCACCCTATTCACACAGAGTAGACCCTTTCCTGATCACTGCCCCCTTCGAAGAAAAAAAAAATATGAATGTTACATTGTTGTTTAATTGCACAGGTCCCCTCTGTGGTGTGTAGTTAATTTAGGCTTTTGTTTTTCTTTAGTAGCTTTCTCCTTAACCGCCGTCATGACTGTGTTTGTTGGGGTAGGGGCAGCAGGAAAAGGGGAGTGAGCATTGCTCACCCAGAGCAATCGGATGAAAACGCAGTGCAGATGTAATTTGTTTTCAATGGCTGTTTCAAAAGAATAATTGTGGTGACACTGGCCGATCGATAGTATGGATTTTTGTTTTGGAGTGCCCTGTGTGTGTGGTGCTAAGAGGAGTCAGGAAATACAGCACTGCAGTCTGAATACAATAAAAATGGATGGTGGGGGTCTGTGGGTATTTGTGGGGCTGCTCGCCTTCAGTTGGGCGGCAGACATCATTGGTGGGATTACTGAACGTGTCCTCTGGGCTACCAGAGCTAGTCTGGTTGTGTGGCCATAGAAACTGCTGTTCATGTCCCTCTTCCTCCACCTCTCGCCTCTGCTACTCTTTCAGGGGAAAAAAACATTGACTACACTTGAATAAACTCACTTAAGATGAAACACAGCAATGGCACGCGAGAGAAAGAGAAAGGGAAGAGAAATATAAATAGACCTCCTGCACAACAGAAGTGGATTTTGAGAAATAGATCTGTACACAATGAATGGACCTGATTGAATAAAGCTGAAACACACCAGCTGACTTTACTTTGCATATAAAACACAATCCAAACTGATGCAATGAGACCGCGTTTGAGGAAGTGACTAGTCGATGACGAACGACAGTAAACGCTAAGCTTTACAATGTATTCAAAATAAAGCAAATTCAGCATGTCAGCCGCCATGATGCTTAGTACAGGGTCTTCCAGCTGTAGTGACAATCATGTGTGACATTTGTGTTTCCAGATGGATCTTTGTAGGCGACTGTATATTTATGATCCAGATGATTTATTTTGTGGACTAGACCCAAATGAGCTCCACGTGAAGATTGTTCTCTTCCTCATAATCTTACAAAAAGTGATGTTTTAAGTGTCTTCATTATAGGTCCATGCTGGATACAATAGCTC
>NW_015538031.1:109271-110393 GCF_001515605.1 Sinocyclocheilus anshuiensis | reverse complement strand
GTTTATTTATTTCATATATATATATATATATATATATATATATATATTTTAATTATAGTGTTGATTTGTTTTGAGTTTTTGAATTTTATGCTGTATTTTTTCTTTCTGTAAAGCACTTTGTGCTATGTAGCTCTAAAAAGTTTGTTTATTGATTGGTTGATTGATTGATATTTTAAAATAATTTATAGGATTTAACCAGTATTTGCAGCTGTAGAAACAAAACTTTTATAAGCTAGATCAAAACTAAACACAGTTTGACAATCTGTATTTATATTTAAATTATTGTTTGTGTTTAGCTCCAGGAAAATAGGTATTTTGAGTACAAAAGAAAAGCTGACAAATGAACCAATGACCATTTTTCTCTCGAATATAATTTCATTTGTGCTCTTTTTATATTTGGGGTTTTAATAGGATATTTTCCCCAGGGTAGATAGTCATTGCTTTGACTGAGGATGGAATCCATTTTTTAGGTTCTTTCTCTCTGTGACTCACACTCGTGTCCTTAGGCCCTTTCCCAAATAGCCTCTCTGTGTGCTAAATAATAGGCCGTTCACACGCTTGGAAAATCAGACTTTGTTTTTCCAGTAGTAACTGTCGAGGGTTCCTTTAATTTGTCTGGGAAAATGTGAGGGTGTAGAGGTGGCAATATCAGTGATATGTTACAAATATTTGCTTCCCTGTGTTTGGTGTGTGTGTATGTGTGTGTGTGTGTCTGTTTCTATGTGTGTCCAGTGGTACAGGGCTATTTAAGAGAGTATCATTTCTCTCTTAGACCTCACGTCCATGATCTCTCTCTCTTCCTCTTCAGTATTCCCAAGTGATCAGTTGCCACCAGAGGCTCAGGGGCTGATTTATTAGCATGGCCTGAGCTCCTGTCCTCTGCCTGAGTGCATCTGCAATGGAAAAATATCCTCTTTTTTTTAAAACAGCAACTGGGAGAATAGGGCTACATCATGGATTGACTGCCTAATACACAGTTCTTTCCTCTCTCAGTTTCATCTTTTTGCCTTGCAACTTGATTCCATAACAGACCCCCCCCCTCACTTGAATGTACATAAATATAAATGTTCAAGTAATAAAAAGGAACCAAAAAAAAAAAAAAAAAGATAAAATTTTGCTTCG
>NW_015538031.1:108635-109017 GCF_001515605.1 Sinocyclocheilus anshuiensis | reverse complement strand
AGCACCAAAAAAAAAAAAAAAAAAGATTAAAGTTTGCTTCGCTTAACCTAGGCCTTATATATAAATACCTGGGTATTTGCATGTTCAATCCAAGCTACGTCACAAAATATTAACAATAAATAAATAAATACATTATTAATAATAATAATAATAATACTTATTTAATTGTTGATTTTTTTTAAGTACCTTTAATTGTCAATGTGAATAGCATGGCATTTACATATGAGTTCCATGGTGTTGTAGTTCCATTGGTAACACTTTACTTAGGGTCTCTTAACTAGTTGCTTATTAGCATGCATATTACTGGAATATTAGCCATTTATTAGTACTAATTAAGCACATATTAATGCCTTATTCTACATGACCTTATTCTACATCCCTA
>NW_015538031.1:108000-108353 GCF_001515605.1 Sinocyclocheilus anshuiensis | reverse complement strand
AGTCGTAGTTAATAGTGAATAAGTGTTCCCTATTCTAAAGTGTTACCGTTCCATTCAGAGATATGGTATATACTGTATGAAGTACTTGTTTGTAAGGGTGGTGACATTTCTTTTAGGGATGCACCGAAATGAAAATTCTTGGCCGAAGCCGAACAAAATTAATCACTGGGCCGAAGGCCGAAAGCTGAATACCAAAACCGCAAAAAATGAATTTTTTCAAATTTTTTCCCCCATGTAGGCCTATTTTGCCTTTTTTTTCACCATTGCATAAATTAAATAGCCAAAATGTGCTTTTTACTGTTTTGTCCTGCTTTTCAAATAAAAAATCAATTACAAAACAACAATTTAAAAAT
>NW_015538031.1:106903-107943 GCF_001515605.1 Sinocyclocheilus anshuiensis | reverse complement strand
GCGGCGTGGCGCGACACGACAAATCCCCGACAGAAAACTGCTGCTGCGTTCTATTTATGACGTATTGACACAAATTTCAAATAATTTTCAACTGTCATATTGTCGTGTCCAGCTGTCGTGTCCAGTGTAGACACGATGTTACTCACCTATCGAGAAGAAACAAAGCAACCTCGGTGTCCAATCGCAGGCCTTCTGCTCCTTGAGTTCTCTCCAGTGCTTGAAAGCTGATCCGATATTTACACGGGTCCTACTTCTTGCCTTATTTTAAGCCTTCTTTTGTTCCGCAGAAGTTTTCATCTTTTGTTTTTTTTATCTGCCATCTCTGTCTTTCTGTCGCTCGGCTCAGCTAATGTCCGTCCTGTGCACTAAGCGCTCTCTCCTCTGCATCATGAGTAGACACGCCCCTTACTGCTGATTGGCTACAAGTTTGTTTTGGTACTCGGCCCGACTCAGTTTTCTAAAGCGTTTTTGAAAAAATACATACCCCACCTTTAACACTGAACATGTTTTTAACATTCTAGCAGACATTCTAGCAACAAAGCACAATTTAACTTAAAATTAATAAGTTAGTAAAATAATTTTTTTGGCCATTTTTGAGACTTGAATCAGGCATGTATTTTTTTCTGTACAAATAAAGGCAGCCTTGCTGAGCAGAAGAGAATTATTTTAAAACATTAGAATATATTACAGATCCCAATTTGAACACTATGTGTGAATGTTATAATAAATGTATTAATAGAACTGTTGTAGGGTAATTATTATCATCATTATTATTGTCTTACTTTTTTATTTTATTTTACAGAACAACAGTAAAATTACAATACTAACATTTATGAATGTTGATGGAGTTGTTGCTTTTTCTTGGCTTTTATTTTGGCAGAAACCCACAGGAAGATCTCAGTGCTTCTTTATGTTGACAACAGCATGCAGATTTATAAATGATTCTCATTACGAATTTGGGAAGATGTTTGTCGCAAGTATCACATTGTCACATGCCTTGTAAAAATTCATAAAAATGTTACTGAGCAACTGACGAGTAA
>NW_015538031.1:106283-106679 GCF_001515605.1 Sinocyclocheilus anshuiensis | reverse complement strand
ATCTTTCTGTCGCTCGGCTCGGCTAATGTCCGTCCTGTGCACTGAGCGCTCTCTCCTCTGCATCATGAGTAGACACGCCCCTTACTGCTGATTGGCTACAAGTTTGTTTTGGTACTCGGCCCGACTCAGTTTTCTAAAGCGTTTTTGAAAAAATACATACCCCACCTTTAACACTGAACATGTTTTTAACATTCTAGCAGACATTCTAGCAACAAAGCACAATTTAACTTAAAATTAATAAGTTAGTAAAATAATTTTTTTGGCCATTTTTGAGACTTGAATCAGGCATGTATTTTTTTCTGTACAAATAAAGGCAGCCTTGCTGAGCAGAAGAGAATTATTTTAAAACATTAGAATATATTACAGATCCCAATTTGAACACTGTGTGAATGTTAT
>NW_015538031.1:88160-106125 GCF_001515605.1 Sinocyclocheilus anshuiensis | reverse complement strand
AAAAATGTTACTGAGCAACTGACGAGTAACACAGTTTCAGCACATTTTCCTCACGCTTTGGACTTTGAACCCTGGCGCCGCGAGCTCGTGCAGCGCTGTCAGAGTACATGCAATTCGTGCATGCATTAGAAAATATAACATTCTGTAGTTTATTTACTAATCGTTTGAGGCCATTTTGCGATTTCAATCATCATACAGTAACCTAACCACCAGCATCACCCACCTCTTCTTCTCATCGGAGACATGTGATGCAGCACTAAACAGTCTCTCACTGTCGGTGCTTCATGCTTGTAATGATTTCTGCATCTTTATCTGATAGTTTTAAATACTTTCACACTGCCGACATATTTGCTGCATTAGTGCGTGCCTCTATTTGATAGCGTTAGTCATTGTTCGGTACATATTATTCGGCCTTTTCGCTTATTCGGCCGAACACCGAAAGAGATTTTCTTGCTATTTTCGGCCGAACAATTTCTGTTGCCGAACATTCAGTGCATCCCTAATTTCTTTACATTCAGAAAAGGGTTACACTTAGTGAGTATGAACAGCTAAGGGTTAATGCAGCTAATATAATTGAGAGACAAGTGCCTGAGCATATTAGCTATTTTCCAATGAGAGTCCCCTGGCATATAATCAAAATGCACAGGACCAGCAAATCTAGATTACCTCAGATATTAATCCAGTTATTGGTAGCTTCTCCGAACATTGACATTAAAAAATCATTGAGGGTGTCATAAAGGCAGCAGGATAATAATCATTAACAAATGGATGGTCCGATCCACTTCTGAGAACAGGGGACCTATTTAAAGCCTCACAGATCTGCCACCTGCAAGTGGAAACGGGGTGAGATCTCCCACCCACAATGATATGAATTACATGGAAAGTATGTGTGTGGTTAATGACTGTCTTTATTATATATGGTGGCATGTCTTGTAGCAAGTGCCTGCCCTTATCATACCATTATAAGCTCAAGAAAATGACTACATATGTGACCAAAGAGTGTTTCCACAACAAACACAGACCCAGGCCTCCTCTTTTTCAGTAATATGACCGTTCTGGTATATAATCAGTAGTATTGCACACCAAACTGTACAGTGATCTGCAATTTGGAGATGGTTTCCGCTCTGCACACTTATTCTCAGTTCTCACCCTTTAACACAGCCATGCTTCTGCCCGGCAGCTGTTGACATTTCTGCAACATAGCTGCAGCATTGCGGAAACGTCTGCTAATGGATGTCTCTGGCTCAGTAACAGGCATGGTGTATAGCCAGCATGGTTACGACTTCATGAGACTTCTGTGGACGGCCCTGCATAATTGCCAGGGATAGAATGATCCTGTGCTTGCTGACAGGAGAGAAACTGTTGTGTTGTGATCAGAGCGAGATTTCTCCTGGGGCCACTCAGGGGTCCCACATAGGGGACCCACACTTCACACACATAGGTTCTTTATTGGCATCTATGGTTCTACAAAAAACCATTAACATCCATGGAACCTCTCAATTCCAGAAAACACTCTTTAGAGTGGAGGTTCCATATATTTTTCAAATGTTCACTAAGGAAAAAAATTGTTAATTTAGGAGCTGTTCAATCTGATCCATTTGCCTGGTCAGTACCTGGATTGGAGACCTCCTCGGAAAACTAGGTTGCTGTTGGAAGAGGTGTTAATGAGGCCAGCAGGGGGTGCTCACCCTGTGGTCTGTGTGGGTCCTAATGCCCCAGTGTAGTGACGGGGACACTATACTTTCAAAAAGTACCGTCTTTCGGATGAGACATTCAACTGAGGTCTTGACTCTCTGTGGTCATTAAAAAATCCCATGGCACTTCTCGGAAAGAGTAGGGGTGTAACCCCGGTGTCCTGGCCAAATTGCCCCCCTGGCCTTTGTCAATCATGGCCTCCTAATAATCTCCATCCACTTGATTGGCTCTATGACCCTCTCTTCTCTCCACCTGTAACTGGTGTGTGGTGAGCGCACTGGCGCTGTTGTCCTGTGGCTGCCGTCGCAACATCCAAGTGGATGCTGCACGCTGGTGGTGGTTGAGGAGAGATCCCCCCACATGATTGTAAAGCGCTTTGGGTGTACAACAATACACAATAAAGTGCTATATAAATGCATCATTCATTCATTCATTAATTCATTTGTGAGCAAGTGATGTAATGCTAATTTTCTCCAAATCTGTTTAAATGAAGAAAAAAACTCATCTACAACTTTGATGGCCTCAGGTTGAGCAAATTTTCTGCAAATTGTAAAAAAAATACTTTAAGAGTGTACATGAACAGAATGGCATGAACATACATTTAGATCAATACCACAGAAACACAAACAGAAGAGATATATGCGTGTTATATGGTCAGGAGGCCAATTAGGCCTTGACTCCAGTCCGAAACCCACAGGGCCCAAGAGCTTCCTTCCTCTTTTCCTCGATTCATCCTCCCCTTTTCCTCCCCACCCCTCCACATGGACTCGGGGCACTTCTCCGTTGTAAAACGCTGGCACACATAGTATTGATTTTCATTTAGATAACTTAATGCTCGCAAACAATCCACGCACCCCGACACCAGAGCCCGGCTTAGATCTACGATTGTGACTCGCTGTAATCTGGGGCCATTTCTCTTTCGCCGTGCTTTTTTTGGATTCATTTTTCCTAAACTTAACCGATTCGCAATGGAAGGGGTGAGAGAGATATAAATGAAAAGCGAGGTGGCTGTCGATCAATCACCCGGAGCGCAAACATTCCCCCACTGGCCTTTTCCCAACATTCTATTACCACTGGGTAGTTGGCCAGTCAAACGAGAATAAAAATTACACAGAAAACATCATAAGTTAGGCTTGATTTGTTGAGTGCGAAGCCTGAAAATTCCGCAGGACTTATACACTGGGGCCAGTGCTGAAAATCAGCCTTGTTATGGCTCGGGCACATCTATAAAGATTGTTCATTTCATACAAACAGCTACCTGTGCTGAAGGCCCGGGGAGCAAGAGTGATGTTGGGTATAAATACAGGAGGAAATCTATTAATCTAGCCCTGACTGTTGAAACAAGCCTGGACTGCGCCCGCTGTTGTTACTAGGCAGCGCTCGCCCGTGCAAATGTATGTTGGTGGGGGTGGGGGGTTAGTTACTGAGGCGGCGGCCATCATCTCTCTGTGTTAGATGAGATGAGATAACGCACTGATGTGTGACCGTTGGCACGCCAGCCGCAGCGGCTGCCCACTGCTGGCCATGGCGCTGTAACGAGGGAACGGTAAGGGAAGTGAATGAGGGTCTCCGTGCAGCATAACACCCTCACAGCCCCAGTGTTAAGTGCTTCCTGCCCCCTCCACTCCAGCCCCGCCACCTCTCGAATGCTTATGCGGTAGCGGCTAATTATTCCGAAGAGCTATTGCATGTTGTTTTATGCTTTATTGTCCATTTACTCACAGCACAAAAGCTAGCGGGCTTGCTAATGCACATTTTGCTGCTGCACAGGATGCAAAATCAATTTGTCAGGTCATACTGATTATTGTCATTCTGTAGAGAACACGACCCTTTAACCTTTCCATGACCCTCTGCTGTGAGTCTGGATTTTAGCCAGCCATAAACGACCAAATGATCATAACTCATTTTTTTCACGAACCATTAAATTTAATGAAAGTGCTATAAAATAAATGTAATGCTGTTCTTTGAGGCTATTTTCAAAACACGACTCTTTTGCTGTATAAGGATTTTACCTTACTGTGCACTACGCTATCTGGAGCACATTATGGCTGTGTTATCATAAAATCCAAAGGGAACGGAGCAAGTCTGATCTGTATTCCCTTACAAATAATTGTGCCCCAGAGACTCGGCGTTCAAGAGATATTTGCAGTCGTGTGATATGGTAGATGTGGAGTTGCTGTAGAACGTTCTGGAGTTCTCTGTCCCCTCCCCCTTTCTTGTCAGGGTATGACATGTGGGTCATGTGTGGACAGCTATGACACGTGTAAGTAATGCCGGTAGAACCTTGCCACTGTTCGTTTCCCCCTGAGATTTATATGACCACAGGGGCCGGTCCTGTGCTCCTGTACTTCCACGACACTAGTCGGGTGTGACTGTCATTATATGACAATCGTAAAAGAGCTAAGATATGAGCTGCTCCCGGTTTCTGCAGTGTTTAATGTGAATTTTAACATGTCCCTGTTCTGTTTCACAGCCTATGAGGAAGACACGATGGCACTGTTTGGATTTGAAGAGTGGTGCATGAAGGATTTTATTGGTTTAAAGCAAGAATTTTGATTGTTGGGAGAAATCCAGACTAAATTGTGATGATTCTGAAAGTTTATGGCATTATTTTAGTGTAAAGTGTGTTACCCTGATGGTGTTTTGTCTTTGTGTGTACGACCCTGTGCACCGCCTACATACTGTACATGCATTGCCCATGTTTTATGGACAAGCCACATGATGGATCAGTTTATCAGTAGTGGCCTTCCACTGTACCACCTGTATTATTATGGTAGTTATCAGTGCATTTTAGTTCACGTAGATTGGTATATGAACCTTACATGAGTTCATAAAATATACGGTTATAAGTTGTAAAATATACAGACACCAATATGTCATCCCATAGTACCGGAAACATTTCACAGTATTTTGTACAGTTAATTTTTGGCAAC
Source organism: Sinocyclocheilus anshuiensis (assembly GCF_001515605.1). NCBI lineage: Eukaryota > Metazoa > Chordata > Actinopteri > Cypriniformes > Cyprinidae > Sinocyclocheilus > Sinocyclocheilus anshuiensis. Next base: position 101,497 of record NW_015538031.1, on the reverse strand, counting down.
CACAGCTGTCAGATTTTAACATAAATTTAACTGGATATTTACAATGTACTGTATGTATATGTATAAATAAAAACTAGATTAAAAAAAATTCCATCACTGAATGTAATGTGACCTGATATTGATTCAATAATCACTCAAAGATTCATGAGTTCTTTCGTTTAATGTTAAAGTACAGTAACTAAGTGAATTTGTGAGTCTTTGAATAATTAGTTAAAATAATCAGCTCATAATGATCAGATTTATTTACCCATGAATCATACAACATTGGTTGCACTGTATGCACTGTAGTACAGCTCAGTGGAAAGACGTGTTTCCTTGCTATTATTTAAATGGTGATTAATTGGAAAATCTACATTGTAGTCCTGCCCTCGGAGAGACATTTATTTCAAATAAAATAGCATACAGTATGCATATGTATAAATCAAAACATTGCAAAATGTTTAGGTGAATTATGTGCTCTGTTATGCACCATATGTATTAATCTATCTAATGTTTTTTATTAAAATATTCCATCACTGAAAATAATGTGACCTGATGTTGATTCAGTAATCACTCTCATGGATTCAGTGAGTTCATTTATTTAAAGATTCAAATAGTAACTAGCTCAGCAGTAACTGAATTAGTGAGTCTTTTGAATGATTATTTGAAATGATCACCTCATAAAAGTCATTCATAAATCAGACTACATTGGTTGCACTGTATGCGCTCTATTACTGATCAATTTAAAGACACGTCTTCTTGCTGTCATTTAAAGATTAATTAGAAAATCAATATTTTACCCAGTCTTTTAAGGTGTTTATTAGTAAAATAAACAAAGAATTAAAAAGGGGTCTAATAAACTGGTGTCCTCCATGTGCATCATGAATGTTGGCTAGTAAAAAAAGAAGGTCCAATTCCCATCAGCCACAATTCTTGCTTTATCTTTTCTTTTTTTTTCAGTTGTACCCTCATTCTGGTCTCAAATAGAGATTCTACTAATTTTGTATTTCCCTGAATGTGCCCGCAGGTGCCTGTTTACAAGACAACTCATCCTACAACACGTCTAACTCTGCTCAACCCCCGTGCTGGCCGTAGCCATGGCACTTCTCTCCTCCGTCACCTAGTGTAACATCACTGTGCACTTCCACTTGTTTGCATTAGCCCAAGTCAAAAGAGCAACGTGGAACAAAAGGGTCCCATTGACATGGTGCAGGGTGAAGATGACTCAATGGGCACTGGCACTCTGACAGGAAGGAGAGGTCGTTGAGCTCGTCCATGAAAATAGAGAGACGCGCGAGAAAGAGACTTGGCGGCTTGACTGACAGATGGTCTAAACGTCGCCTTCTGGGCGCCAGGCTTCACGCTGAGAGGTGTATGTTTGAGTCTAATGTCTCAGAGCAATGGTGTTTTTGACCCTGTTGAGTCACTTAGGATCCTGGTGGACAATTGAGCTCTTGTGACAGAAGAATAAAACAGGAGGAGAGAAAGTCTTGAGGATAATAGGATGAAGAAGCTACATTATTTTAATTAAGCTAAGGTTGGTCTCCGTAGGGCTGTTAGCCACTGGTATCTGTTAGCCACTGAGAGCTTTGCAGAAGGTTAGGATAGTGAGACATTAGAGCGAGAATATGAGGTGGCCTATGTATGTGTGTGCACATGTGTCGGTCCACCAGGCCCAGAAAGGTCCCGAGAGAGCCGTTATTAGAGTCTTCTTTTGCTGTGTGACATCCGTTTGGATCGGCGCGACCCAGGGGCTACCCCTCCTTTCCACAGCCCACACGGATCAACTCTCTCTCACAGTCAATAAAAACCCATTGCACATGTAGGAGGTCCAACCTAGAGGGGACGTCTTTATCCTGCAGGGAGTACAGGGCCCAACATTTAAGAGCAGAGAATAAATTAAGACAAATAATAGCCATAATCTCCTGTAGTAGATTCCCACTCTTAGGCATTTCCACTGTGAAACCATTGCTCAACTCTCCAAAGCCTGTCACAAGGCTCACAGGACCCTTATGGTGATACCGAAAATCTTTTCCCACTTTTTTTTCCTTTTTTTCCCTTATCATTTACCCCTCTCTCCCCTCCTCGCACAGGTCACGAACATATCGTGTGTCAGCACAGCGAGCCTTTTGAAAGCTCTGCAGTTGATGTGAGGAGATTGAGTCGGACCAGAGACCTGAATAAGCTTTTAAGCTCCCATGTACAGCACTGTACAGGTGCGGTGGCGCTGTCATGTCCCCTCTCACACACCTCCTTTATTTACATATCCAGATGGATTTTCACACCCTGGTTTAGGGGGACGAGGTGTCGCTGGTGCGAACACGTTCTTGGCATGATGTGTCACAGAGAGAGTTCGTGATCTGGTCTCCCACGAGGCAGCTTCCATCAACACCAGCGTCATTATTCTCTTTTCTTTCAGACTCAGCTAAGCTTATTAAGTGTAGTTGGAGTATTATGAGTAGAGTGAGTAGACTTAACTTCCCACCATATAGATCATGCTATATCAATGCACAATATTTATTGTTTTTATATTGAGTTAGAACATTTTCTTAAAAAATTATGTTTGAGAACAGTCATTTTGTTTAGACTATAGTGAATTAACCTGCACACTTCAACAATGTTATATTAACATTTTTAAATGAAATTCAATTAAGATCAGACTTTTTTAAAAAAGGGTCCCCAGTTTTGAATTGCAGCATTTAATGATTATCAAAGTGCTATGAGCAAATGACAAAAATCATCATTGCATGTTAGAGAGGAAACAAATAATAAATGATAAATATTTAAAGAGAAATTTCAGCAGTTTCAAAACTGAGGATTAGTTATTTTAATGAAAATAAAAGTCAGTTTGATTTATTTATTTTTTTTTTGATAAATAAATTAACATAACATAATGTTGAAATAACCAGAATTACAACAGCAATTTTATCTTGCTTTCCCTGGGTATCGAGCCAGTGACCTTGGCATTACTACACTGTAAGCCCTTGTTTGAGATACAGGAAAGCAATAGACGGTTTCATCGGGTGCACGCGCCTGGCCCGAAGTTAACTTCCGGTCTGTGTTTGTTTATCAGTCTGGCTATGACACCGACTACAAACGCAGTTAAAGTTAAGGTGATGAGCAGACTGAAGTTGGGCTCAGGTGGTTGTGCTGTGGGATGTGTTTCCCATACATTTATTTATTTGTGGCGCTCGCCACAATATCAAAAATTACAGATTTGCCAAAAGGCTTCGTTGAATAAACATGAGCACGTACTGCAAATTTAAAAATCATAACGAGGCGCGGGTGTTTTTATTTCACTGTATTTCTGAAGGAAGACTATCTTAAGTTAGGGCCACAAAAGCACGCATGCGCAGTAACGTTTGTTTATGTTGTCGCCGTTGAAACCGTCTATAGGAAGGCTTCTTAAAATCAATGATGTTATAGGGAAAAAAAAAATACCTCAAAAGCTAGATTATAAGTTATTCAGACCTTGTCTCAAATTAGACTTATGTATGTATGTATATATGTACGTGAGTCCAAAAAAGTACAAGCTTAAACAGAGGTTTGAGTGCATTTTTAATTATTAAAGTGCCTTCATATACAGAGAACATGATGACAGGGAGCTGCACAGGTCAGGTTACATAGAGTTATAAGCAAGGAAGTTGTTATTTATTCTTTTTATATGGAAGCAACAGTAAACAGTATATTAAGTATTTTGATTTTGGCAATGTGTAACATATGATGATTCATTTTGTTCTATTTGTTCTATTTTATTCAATTTATTACAATTATTTCTATTAAAAAATAATAGTTATTATTATTATTATTATTATTTGTAGTTTGGATCTGAAATCTAAAAATTGTGTCCAAAAATGCTTAAATGTGGAAAACAGAAACCGTTAAACACGTAGCATGAAATTACAGATAATGAAAGTGTCATATTTGTTTACTTCCAAAAAGTAAAGGTGTGTTTTATGCACTTATGCTGGGGTGTCTCATGCAGTCAATACTTTGCTCTCGGATAATTCCTTTGTATGAGGTGTTTACAAACACAATAAATACTATGACAGGAAGGAGAGGAGGCAGTAGAGGAAGAGGGGTGCTGGAGAAAAGCAGGAAGTGTCTTAGCATTCCGGCCGAACCACAATTAAGACGGAACGCCAGCAGATCCTCCCAGTTTGAGCACATTCCCCTTAAAAAATGTTACACAACGCACAGACATCCCTGACAGGCCGACATTATCCTGCGAGTTACAATTAATTACCCCCACGTCTGCCTCTTGCATCTCATTTCCATAATTTAAAAGGAGCAAAGACCTGCCAGATGAGAACACAGGTTAGTTAAACATGCCAAACAGCAGGTTCACCACAACATGAGTCCAAGAGACTCATCTGATAAAGGATGACCACAAACAGGGCTCATTTTTCACTGAGTTTACATGTCGCGACATGTCTTACAGCACATTGCGGTGGCACCGTTGAAGTGTTTTAATGAAACGTCCATCTGGGTCCGGTGCTGATGATTCTTTTGTTTGTTTTGGTGAGGTTGCAGAGTGCTGGTGAGGCTTTTTCCCCTCCTCCATTATTTTTTTTTATTTTCCTTGTTCTCCCATAGCCTCTCATTTATAATGGGCAGGGGAAAAGGGAGATAAAGCGGATGGGGTGTTGAGACAGAGTGAGCGGTCACATTCTGTGATGTTATCTGTATCCCAGAACGCACTGCAAGTGGACGCCTGACATGTTCTATACATCTTTCCACAGGAGCACTCATTAAACAAATACCGCTTGATATATAGCTCTCAAGAAATGAATTTTTACCTCTGTGTGCAGGAGCTGTTCTCTCCTGATCTCTGGGGGTTCAGGAAATATACACACACATAGCCAGTGAGGGCTTTGGCTTATCCTGTTGTTTGTATTACTCTGCTGTATGTATTTATTTGCTGTCAAGATGACTCAATAGCTCTTTAAAGGGCTCCATATAGTATCAGCTGTATAGAAAGCAGCAGGAACATTTAAGAGTCAGATACTGATAAAAAAATTATTAGGATAGGTGACCAAGTCATCGTTGAAGATGGATGTTAATTTTAAAAGAGAATGTTTTGAATGTGACATGACAGGATGTTTCGCAACTAAAATGCACATTAATCCCACTGTAGTTTATATCACTTTTTTTTATTATAAAAAAGGTCTGCCCTCTAGCATTAATTTTACACTGCTGATCAAAAGATTGGGGTCAGATTTTTTTTTTTTTTTTTTTTAAATGTAATTAAAAATTAAAGACATTAATACTTTCGTTCAGTAAGGGTACATTATTTTTTGTGATGTTACATAAGATTTCTATTTCAAACAAATGCCATTCTTTTTAACTTTCTATTCGTCAGAGCATCACACTTTCCACAAACATATTAAGTAACTAATTTTAACAATGATAATAATAAGAAATGTTTCTTGAGCAGCAAATCAGCATATTAGAATGATTTCTGAAGGATCATGTGAGGTAACACTTTATTTTGCTAGTCCACTTTAGACATTCTACTACCTATAAACAACTTTGCAACTACATGTCAACTAGTAGTCATTATGGTATTAGTAGACTGTCTGCTTAAAATCTACTTACACTTTATTTTGATGGTTGCTCAACAGACGTTCTACTGACTATAAGTAACTTTGCAAGTACGGCAACTTATTCTACTAACCCTAACCTAACAGCAGTGTTCATTTTGACAGCAAATTTTGATTTAGTTTTAGTCATAGTCTTTTGACTAAAATGTCATTTAATTTTAGTCATATTTTAGTAATCTGAATTGTTTTTAGTTTTAGTCTAGTTATTTAGGCTAAATATCATAAGATTTGAGTCGACTAAATCTGCAGTAAATTTAGACGGCTAAAATCTAATGGGTTTAGTTACAGTGCTTTTATTAAGCGTTATATAAGCTAATTATGCATTCTTTATAGCAACTTGTTTACCACACTCTAAAAAATGCTTTTTTTTAGAGTGCATATTCTTCACTTTCAAGCAGACATATTTATTTCTATAAATAAATTTAGATTAATCTTTTCTGTCTTTCTGTTGTTGCTTGATTAACAAAAATGACTCGGACAATAGCAACTAAATTAGGCTGCTATCCCTTTAAAACCGAATGCACAGATTCAATGGATGCAATGTACTGATACACGTCCTCCCTACTGTTTACCTTCACTTAAGACGTAATCAACTGTGTTTACGTGAATACCCGTCAAAACGGACAATTCAACATCATTTTGTGTGTAATTCTCCGTTCATGCGACGCGAAAGAGTACTCGCGCACTGTGAGACGCGCTTTCTGTATGTGTATACTTCAGTGTCTGCGCTCAGAAAACCGGACGGAATTGAGCTCTCTCTTGCGTCATATGTCTGCTCTTCTCTTACTCCCACATATTGACATTTTTTAACGTTTTATCCGACGTGCATCAAGTGTATGTTAGCTTATGTCCCGCTGGTTATGTACGCATCTAACCTCCGAACCACACAGCAGATTCGTTCTGAATGAATCTCTTCCCAAATTGTCCCTCCCTAACATTTTCGTCTCGTTTTTATTCGTTGACGAAAATGTCAATAGATTTACGTCATAGTTTTTGTCATTCAAAAAGAGTTTTAGTTCGTTGTCGTTGACGAAAATGATGACGAAAATGATTCTCAATGAAATTAACACTGCCTAACAGTCTACTAATGCTCTAATGAGAGAATGAGAATGTAATGTATTTGAGAATGTAGTTGCAAAGTTGCTTACAGTTTGTAGAATATCTAAAGTGGACTATCGAAATAAAGTGTAACCTCATGTGACATTGAAGACTGGAGTAATGGCTGCTGAAAATGCAGTTTTGCCATCAAAGGAATACAAATTACATTTTAAAATATATTAAAATACAAAGTAGTTATTTTAAATTGTAATACTATTTCACAATATTACTGCTTCTGCTATATTTTTTATGTATTTTTAAATACTGCTTTGGTGCGCAAACAAGACTTCTTAAAACAAACAAACAAACAAAAAAAATCTTAACGACCCCAAACTTTGAACTAATATATATGTTAATAAATTGATGAAATTCATGAATTAGTGTGCAGTGAAAAATTAAGGTTGTTAATTGATAAAAAAAAATGACTATTAATCAAATTAATTTGAGAAAATACAAAGTTTTAAGTTGGTGTGTCAAGTTAAAAGCATCTTGAGACGCTTGCTTTCTGTTTCATTCTGTTATGTTCTGTCCAGTCGTTTAACTTATTCATTCTTGTGCTCCCTGATCTCTCCAAACTTTGGCTCGCAAAAACATGAAGGTATTACTTATGGAATTTATGTATGGATCAGGGGGCATGATTAATTGTTCACTTTTAACAAATTATATTCTTCATAGTTAATCACACTACTGCCATCTGAAAAATACAACTTTGTCGTTATGTTTTACCGGCGTACAAAGACATTTGTGAATGACACACATACTAGAGACTAGAAAAATCCTGATTAATCTTATGTAAAGTCATACAATTCTTTGTCATTTTCATTTATTTAAATGGCATAATTATCAGCCCTTGTCTGTGTCAACAGGATTTAATTAAAGTTGTAATTTAATTTTACATAATCAATTGATATTTTAATGGAAATCACAGAGCATATGCAACAAAGAATACCTGACAATGGAGTTGGTCCTAATTTGCTGAAATAGTTGCATAAATAAAAAAATATAAAATCACAGATCTATACCACTGACAATCATCAAACATTTTAATAAACAACTAGGAATATTGCTTGCGATATATATAAAGCGATGTAAACCGTCGTGACATTTCTGATGCATGCTGAAAGGTAAAGGCCCCTAAAAAGGCCCCACATCTGTGTTCAAACCTGATCCCAGTATGTCATGCTTTCAGAGCAGTGAGTTACACGTCCTTCATGTGAGGGGCTCTGCTCAGCACATATCAGGCCAAACATACCATAAATCTCCTTGCTCCAACACATTCATATACAAAACATCCTCTTTTCTCCTCAACCCTTTGCAGAAGGGTCACGTTCACATTTTCATGCATCAGAACATCTGATCCAAAATGTACTTTACAACATAAAAGAGTGCTTGAGTAAGTGGGCGTCTCTCGCCTTATGCTCCATATGCATCTGTTAAATGACTTGCTGATCTCATTAAATAAAGCTAATGTACTTGTAAAACAGTCGGCGGAGACAGTACATCATTGTAAGTGTTGGGGGTGGATGGAGGGAAGGAAAGGAGAGGAAAGGCTGGGGAGTGAAAGAGAGGGAGCGAGATGAGCAGAATGGGGTGAGGTGGTTGCTGGTCAGTGGAGATGTCTCAGGCCCATAAATCTTGGCCTCTTCCTGCCTAGTTATTGTGTATTTCTTTTGGCCAGAGATTGATTGTATCAGGGGAGAAGATGAATTTGCTCATAGACCTTCTTTTCTTCCTCCCTCTCTCTTTTTTTTAAGCTCCTGATGCTTGGCCAAGGTGATAATACTCTCGATTTTTTTCCCTTTATTTGTCTCTTCCCTTCTCCCTCCCTGCCCCCTCCATGTCGCCCTGTTCTTTCCTGAGATCATTTGTTTTGGATTAGAAACAACGTGCTGAAAAGGGGAGCCATGGGGAGCTGTGCATGGGGGTCACTGGCAGTGGAAGAGAGCGTGGCAGTGTACAGGCATCCCTGGTGTGATGTGAGCATGTATTGTGCACATTCATGGCACACCTATGTACAAAACACACACACGGCTAAATCAGCTTTGGCTACCTATGCCTGGCTGTGGGCAGATCTGCCAGGTTTGATCCTGTAGGACTGCAAATAGACACTCACGCCTGGATGTTCCAGCAGATGCAGACACATCATAATTGAGTGCTTTCTTTGTGCTTTGAGCAGCAGCAGTCAACGATCCTCCTTTTGTAGGTACTGCAGCTGAGGGAGCTTCTCTCTCTCTCTTTCTCTAAATGTGCCTCCTTTAACCTGGAACTATCAGAACATGCTTATACATGCACCCCAAAAAATAGGCCTCTGGCATTGGTTCAAAAGGAGATCAGACATATTGTGCCAGGGGTTTGTTTTGAGGCCAAGCGTTACCCATGTGAATGTATGAATCTACAGTGAGTGCAATATGCTGAAAATCTCTCTCTCTCTCTCTCGCTCTCTTTCTCTGAGTGCCTCCTTTAACCTGGAACTATCAGAACATGCTTATACATGCACCCCAAAAAATAGGCCTCTGGCATTGGTTCAAAAGGAGATCAGACATATTGTGCCAGGGGTTTGTTTTGAGGCCAAGCGTTACCCATGTGAATGTATGAATCTACAGTGAGTGCAATATGCTGAAAAAATAATGAATACCGCAATGCTTGCTAGTGGTGCAACGGATCACAAAACTCACGGTTCGGATCATATTACACATTTTGAGTCACGGATCGGATCATTTTTCGGATCAGCCAAAAAATAAAATAAATACATTTGTGAAAGCTTACTTTGAGTACTTCTATACCACAGCACAAAATACTAGCTTAACTAATAAAGTTAGTAATAAAACAAGAACAATTACACAAATTACAAGCATGAACACAACAATACACAGTTACAAATAAAGTCAGTAACAGTCAGTAACAGTAGTATTCAGGTACATAAATGTAATAACTATAATAAGTGTAATAAGTGTAAAATAACACAATAGTGCTCACTGCACAAGTTAAATACAAATTAATCTTAGTTAAAGCTGTGGTGTTATTTGATTAGCAGAAGCATTTAAAGAGGTGGAAAGTAACGAATTACATTTACTCGCGTTACTGTAATTGAGTAGCTTTTTTGAGTACTTCTACTTTTTAAAGTAATTTTTTGAATCTGTAATTTTACTTTTACTTAAGTATATTTTGTTTGAAGTATTGTACTTCGCTACATTTTAAAACACATTAATGTGTAATGTAAAAAAAAAATCGCTCCCTGGAAACTACTGCAGTAAATAATGGGCAGGAGAGCAAACTGGCGCTAAAATCATAAGAAAGATGCAGACGGACAAGACAGGCGTTAGTGGTGCAGAGCAGACCCAACTGAAAACGAAACCCAGTTGTATTCTGCTGAATTGTGTTTGCCTATAGGGAGACCAAACTAGCAGCTTATAAAATCTCGACATCAACCCTTCGCAAGTATAGGTAAGGTAAATACTTGTATTGTGGCATTGGTGGTTAAAATTAATAGCTTTGACAGTTTAGAAAGAGGATTTGCACACATTAGCCAAAAAGACAGTGGTGCAGGGTGTGCGATATATATCGTCTGCGATAATATTGTAATTGTTGTTTTAACGATGCGCAATTTGACATTAGCAGTATTTTGCCAAAAATCTAACAAAACCCAGTCAGCAAATTTCCTTTGGCGCGGATCTGGCCCATATCAACAGCTAAAGTGTGGCCCAGATTAGTTTGTGTTCGCCGGCCCAAAACTGGTCCACATCTTTTTAGCCAGAACTGAACCTAAACAGTGCCATAACCCAACCCAGAGTGAGCCAAATAATAAAAACAGATGTGGCTGATATATGGACCTTATATGATATTGTCATATGGCTGAGTTCTGTAAAGGGCTGATGGCCCTTATGTGGCCCACATTTGGCTGATAAACCAAATGCCATTATTTAACCATATTTACACCACACCTATTTTTTTTATTTAAAATACCCATTACACAGTAAATCTTAAACACAAAGATGGATTCACACTCATTTTTAAAACGTTTATAGTAGAATTTTAATAACAGAATTACAATACAGAACATAACAGAAGTGTGCTATTTTGCAAATGTCAGATGAGTGAATAAATTACTTTTAGTAAGTCTTGCCAGTCTTTCTCACTCACAGTCTGTCAGGAAAAAGAAGAGAAAAAAAGAACATTAGTATATCATAATTAGTATCACACATTAGATATTATTTCAAGACAAGAACATAAATGAGTTTAAATCAGCACTGCACACATTCATTTCTATCACCCAAGACATGGGTGCCTTTTTAAATTAGGAAAATATTAGCTACTTTAATAACAGGCTATTTTTAGACATAATACTTTAGAGCACATTACTAAAATATTAAAGGCTGCATTTAACAACAGAGCCCAATCTATTAAATTGCATTTCTATTTATTTTTAGAAACAATAAGCAACACTAAAAAAAAATAAAAAATGTATGCAAACATATAAACTGCACATTGCAATTTTCTAGCAAGAAGCTGTGGACACTGAATGACTGTCAGGGAGAGTCCAGCCTCGTCAGATTTAAAACACCAAAACTGCACTTACCTGAATAAGAATGTGTCTGGGCAAAGGCTGTTGTTGTAAATAGGGAGCTTTTTCATCAACTTCTTTTTTTTAACGGCGATTGAAAGAGGAAGCAGCGCGGAAAATAACGGATATATTTTCAAAATTTCAGTAATCCACTTATAGGAATAAGGTCCAAACGTTCTTGCTATCTGGGACACTCCTACAGAGTGCCGTGAAGTCTAGTAGATTAGACTAGTGCGTGCCAGGGGCGGATCTACCGGGGTGGCACGGGGAGACAACTGCCACCATAAGAAAACGCTGTGCCACCCCACCTGCCACCCCAGAATTATCACAGAATAAAATATAAATGTAAGCAGTGTTTCATGTGCTACTTTTCAGGCGCGGCGATGACAGTGTAACGCAAAATAATGGCAAAAACACGTCTTTTAATAAACTAGTTTATAATGTCAGGCAATTAAAATTCTTAAAATTGCACTAAACGTGATTATACCATCTAAGTAGCCTATGTATTAATTTTAAACAGTATAGATTATTACTTAATGGTAATACAATATTTGTGAACACAACTGTGTATGTCAGACCATAAATCCCCGAAAACTATGCATGGGGGCTTGCTTTGGTGTTGCCACCCCTCACAGACCCCATGCCACCCCTTTGCCACCCTAAAAATTATTTTCTAGATCCGCCCCTGGTGCGTGCGCATTTAGAGTGCCTTCTTTCACTGCGTGATTTAGTCTGTTAAAATGCATTTAGAATGATCACAAAATTTTAGATATAGGGGCAAAAGATGTATATATCATTTCATATAGTAAATCAATATCACATGAAGAGTGCCGGTTTTTCCTCCAAATATCAGTATGATTATTAATAGATTTTTTTACAACAGTTCAATAAACAAGAAGTTAATTAAGAGACTTGCGTTTTAGACACCATATTGCCTGTTTTTGCTCTATTTCTACAACAAAAATAATTCCAAACACAGCCACCATAGCACAGTTTTGCGACTCTGAGCAACATGACGGTGTTTCGTTCCTGAATGAATCAACCGTTTAAATGATTCGGTTCAATCGCAATGACTCACTTATTAACAGTGACTTGCTGACACCTACTGGCGGTTTTAATTTCATATTTAAAGTATCTTTTGATTTTTTTTCTTATAATTTCAGATGAGTATTCAACATTTTATGTCTTATATATCAAAACATTATTGCTGCATTATTAACTGCAGGTGCATGTCCTGCATTAAACAGTGTGTAAATAAATGCCACTTCCGTTGAAGCTTGTTTCCTCTGCATTGAAAAGATACATTTTGATGATACTGATTTAATTTGCCTGATAACGTTTTACTTGAGTAGATTTTTAGACTGGTACTTTTACTTGTACTTAAGTAAAATTTAATTAATGTAATGGCACTTTGACTCGAGTAGAATATTTTCATACTCTTTCCACCTCTGGGTTTTTATTGACTGCTGTCTCTTTAAGACCAAATGCACGGACCTAATACTGACACACATCCGGTTCCCCTTCAGGAACTCGAGCTGCGTCGGAAAACGCTTTGGGAACTCCCCCAGCATGACCATGCTCTAAATCACATGTGAAATCAGTCCAAAAGATGGGCGAGACGTCATGGGCGGGTGACAGTGCGACCAGGAAGCTATAAAAGCACGTGCGGTGGAACCGGCGTCTCAGTCGCTATCTGTTTGTGAGTCTTATTTAGTGTTGTTTGTCCACTTATAAGCTCCATTATGCCAAGCTTCAGCAAAAAGAAGCATTTGGGCAAGAGCAGACAGCATTCAGGCTGTGTATTCCTCCCTGCCCACGCTATATTTCGGATGGGGACACACACAGTTTGTGTGTTGTCTGCTTGGGAGCGAAGCACGCAGAGTCAGCTCTCTTGCGAGCGTTTGTTACTGCCTTGCTTCGCTCTTCCGATCATTCTGCTCACGGAAGTTCTGGAGAGAGTGTGCCAGGACGAGGTCCGTCTACTGTTGGTAGCACCGTTCTGGCCGGCCCGAGTATGGTTCTCGGACCTGATTTCCCTTTTCGACGGCTCTCCATGGGAGATTTCAGGAAGGAGGGACCTCCTCTCACAGGCGGAG
>NW_015538031.1:86774-87613 GCF_001515605.1 Sinocyclocheilus anshuiensis | reverse complement strand
GAGCTCCTGAAGGGGAACGTCTCCAGGTTACGAATGTAACCATGGTTCCCCGAGGGAACGAGACGCTGCGTCTCTGTGCCATACTTCCGGCATCCCTGTGGGCGCTTGCTTTATTCCTAAAAGCTAACGCCGGTTCCACCGCACGTGCTTTTATAGCTTCCTGGTCGCAACGTCACCCGCCCATGACATCTCGCCCATCTTTTGGACTGATTTCATATGTGATTCAGAGCATGGTCACGCTGGGAGCATTCCCAAAGCATTTTCCGACGCAGCGTCTCGTTCCCTCGGGGAACCATGGTTACATTCATAACCTGACATCAATGTGTCGTCACGAGCCGCAGGGTTTAATTTGGATTTGTCTGTGCATGTTTTTTTTACTCTCATAGATTTTGTTACCATTGCCATGCATTATACGACTGATAGACTGCAACGGCTGGACTTCAAAATCATAATTTGTGTTCTACTGAAGAAACAAAGTCACCTTCATCTTGAATGCCCTGGGGGTAAGCAGATAAACATCAAATTTTCATTTTTGGGTGAACTATCCCTTTAACTAGAATACTTGCCAAAACGGGTATTGTATCATAACTTTATGTGTATGTGAAAGAGGAATCAATTCGCTGTTCACATGGTGTCTCTCTCTCTGCGTGTGCGCGCTTCTCGTGTGGCGGCAGCAGCTGAGCACACTGAAAACAGCGCGCAAGTTTAAATTGCTTGAATGTGTAAATTGGCAAGACAAAACATGGGCAAATGATAAACTTTCACTCTATGATGGAAAACTTAACAGTTAATCCGCGAATCACATGCGTGCCGGGCCTGGTCCGTAAGGATCATCTACG
>NW_015538031.1:65454-86698 GCF_001515605.1 Sinocyclocheilus anshuiensis | reverse complement strand
CTTTCACTCTAGATGGTTAAACTTAACAGTTAATCCGCGAATCACATGCGTGCCGGGCCTGGTCCGTACGGATCATCTACGATCCGTTGCACCCCTAATGCTTGCCTATTGATTAAGTATGCTATTGCGTTTTGACCAAGCGGCAACCTCCCGCTCTCTCTCGTGAAGCCAACATGGAAGTGACTTAAACTGTAATTCGTCAACTGGCCGCTAGAGGCTGGCTGCAAAAGTGAGTCAATCCCATAGACTCCCCATGTTAAATGCCCAACTTTACAGCAGAAAAAAACATGTTTACAGCCTGGTTCAAAAAATGATTTTGGTCTATTTAGCTAATTTTGCCCTTCATGACAACTGTGAGGGGGGTGAATTTTTTTTATACCTAATCCGTTTAAATTATATTAAGCCTTAAAGTTCTGCATAATTAAGGGTGTGGCCACTTGAGTGACAGGTGGATTGCTGCTGCTGTCACCACCGTCGAGCTAGGTGGGCGTGGTGTCAGCAACCAGCTCCCGCCTCTTTGCCCATTTTCGATTATCCGGGAATGACGCAAGGTGACGCGCTGCCAAGATGGCGATGGTTGGCTCCGCCTACTTTAGGCTTCAAAAACGCTCTTCGGAAACCTACGGGTGACGTCACGGACACTACGTCCATGTTTTTGGCTATATTAACCATTATGGTCTGTTTGGGTATTTTTAATCTACTTAAAATGAAAGAATGAGGTTGATACTTATTATCATATACAGTACTGTTGAAAAGTTTGTATATATATTCCTGTGATGGCAAAGCTAAATTTTCAGCAGCCATTATTCACGATTTCAGTGTCACTGTCATTTTTGTTTTATCAATTTATTGTGTTTTTGTTGGATAAAAGTATTAAAAAATATTTAATTTATTAAAATTCTATCTATCTGTCTATCTATCTGTCTGTCTGTCTGTCTGTCTGAATGTTGTCAATTTCAACATGAGGGTTAAAGTGGACCAGGTCAGTGGACAGACTATGGGGTTCTGTCTCGCTTTCATCCTGTGCTCAAACAGACCCTCACACACACGTTTTCGAACGAGAGCCGACAGAGAAAACTTTGAAAGTCACGCGAGGCTCACTTTTTCCCTTTTCCTGTCTCTCCCTGGCGTTGACCTTTCTGCAACGTTGCCCCGTATTCACTGCTTGTCAGCACATGCTTTGTCCCGAGCCATCCGTCTCTGTCATTCATCACTCCTACCCTGAATCCCCTCCGTCCCATTAGCCCGGGATGAGGAGAGAGAGGGAGAGAGAGGGAGCGGGGTGGAGGGTGGGGCGCCGGTGAGGCCCATAGCCTGCGGGATCATTAGTGCCCCCCTCCCATCTCCCCTCCTATATCGGATTGTCAGTAAACCGGTGTGCGGAGGAAGTCCAGGTGGCCTGTTGTTATTTATAACAAAGGAAACAACACAGCAGAACCATCTGACATCAGGCCCACATGGACCGGCCACGCCGCGAGTGTGTGTGTGTGTGTTAGAGGTGGAGGGGTTTTCATCACTGAAGGACAGCTAAAAGTGGACCTTCTCTCCTCCCTTTTACCCTTTCTGTTCCCGGTAGACTAAGAGCGGGGGACTTATTGAACAGATGTTGGGTACACCGTCGCCAGGAAGATTGATTATTTTAATTGCCAACACTTTGCTTTTTTTGTAGCATCTGAATACTTAATGTAAGGTTTTGAAGGATGTTACACTGCCTGATCTTTATACCCCCAAACCCTCCCTTTCTCCCTCTCTCTTTCTTTCTCATTTTCATAAACTCACACTCTTAAAGTGGACTCTGCCTAAGCGCACAAGTGTTTCGGTTGGCACTTTGTGGGTGTCCTCTGGGAGTGGGTGAGTGAATACAGTGAGGCGCTGGATTATACATGGCGGTCCGTTGTGACATCTGGGTTGTCTCTCTCTCCCAGAAGGCTTGTGTATACCCAGCCTGTTAGTGCCTGTCTCAGATAATTAATTGTTAATGGCGGTGTGCTGTCAGCTGGGAAGTTGATATAAACTCGTAGAAGGACCTCTTGTAGGACTCGTTTTGCAGTCTGTGATAGATTCCCATAGAGAGGTGTGTGCATAAATGGCCTATGGAAATACACAGGGGCATATGCTTCACAGAATGCAGCAGAGTCCAGCTGACTTCAGCAACAAAACTTACCCATGTTTAAATGCTGCACCTATAGGACTAGCCGAAAATTCACATGCGGGATCAATGTCATGCTTTTTTTCCACCTGTTATCAGTTAATGTATTAAAAACATTAATTCACATAAAAAAAAATAAAACATACTTGTATAGATTCTATGATGAGTATTTAATATCTGTACTGAAATTAATTTTTGGGGAGGCATAAAGTAGAAAAAAAAATACAAATCAGTAATACATGTGACCTGATATAATAATAATAATAATAATAATAATAATAATAGAGAGCTCATTCATTTAATTATTCAAAATAAACCAAATTTTCTAATGCGGCATGGTTTATTTTATTTTATTTTATTTTATTTTATTTTGACCCCAGTACATTTTATGGAAAATTGTCTGTGTATGTCATACGTATATTAAATGTAATTCCACATGTGTCGGAAGGGATATCAAAAACATTTCCTCAATTCTTGACTTGAGTGATTGCAAACTGAAAAAAAAAAGAAATGTAACAATAAATATTTGAGTTTTTTTTAATATATTTGAGTGTTTATTATCTGACTTTTCTAATAGTAAGCACAATAAAAATATAGTTGTATGTTTGTGTTTAGCTCTTATTTCTCATAAAATAATAACTTATTCTCTGTTGTAACATGCATAAGGTCACTTAAAAACGTGCATAAGGTCGCTTAAATCTAATAGTAAGCACAATACAAATATAGTTGTATGTTTATTGTGTTTAGCTATTATTTCTCATAAAATAATAACTAATTCTCTGCTGTAACATGCATAAGGTCACACAAAAAATCTAACTTTACACAAGGGTGGGAAAAAAACTCTGGAAGTTATTTGATTCCACCAAGCAGCATAAAATGGGGCCAGAGACCACATCTAGTACAGAGGAAATGAGGACAGCTGCATTTACTTCCTGTATGTCTCCTGGCATGCAGTGCCTTAGAGAAGAGATTGTCCACAGATATTATTTTCTCTGCAGCCGACGGCAGTAGGGCAGGTGTGTGCGAGTGTGTCCACACTAGGTGAGTGTGGCATGGTGAGGATTGTCAAAGCTAAGGACAGGTGCATTTGCCGTCACTATAGAGTGGGTGGGAGGGGATGAGGGAGGGCACAGACAATTAATGGCAAGGTGCAATGGCGAGACGGAGTCAGAGAGCAAGAAAGAGGAGTCTACGGATAATAAAGTGGCCCTGGCCGGCATTAATCTCCCTCATACTGCAGGCCTGTCATGGCCAGCCGGCCTGTGACTAATACCACGCTTTGCATACAGTGGTCACAGCACATTGCCAGCATGCTAGCAGGGCTTTGCAAAAGTAAAGCAGACATTTACATGCCAAAGGATTGTACAAGACCAGGTGAGAGAAAATAGACAGAGTAACAGGAGAAAGATGAAATCTAGGGATTTAACGATTAACCGCAAGCCAGTCGAAAATCAATTCAAACATGTGACTTTTCAAATCGGTTGAGATGCCAAACAAACCGCAATACAATTGGAGTAGGAGTTTATATGAATGCTTCTCTTAGGGGAACTGATTGTCTTTAGGAAAGTTTACGTGGTATTTTCTTTTTTATCTTGCCTCTGAACAATGCATATTAAAACAACAACATGTAACTTTTGCTCACGGTTCCCCCATGTGGTTGATAAGTGCAATTGTCTGTTACCAGTGTCATAAATACTGTCACTGTATAAGCTTACCCGTGGGCAGCGCAATACACGTGAATTTGTTGACTAAGCTGATGGAACCGGTGAATGGAGAAACCTCGTTTTTAAACCAAGTCCACCGACCAGGTAAAGTAGCCCGTGTTACACTATGTTCTACAAATATCATTACATATTTTTTTTAGTGTTACTCCAGAATTGAAAACTACAATGACAAAAAGAATGGTAGTATGTTTGTCTAGTTTTTTTTGCTCGCATAGTTCGTATGTAACATTGTTTGCAAAGGGTGTAATTTGTATAATAAAATAAAATGTTGTCCGCATAATCATGTAGCCATAATGTCTATATTAGCCTATACATCGGACATTGTCATAAGTTTATAAGGCTGTAAAGTAACAGAGCCTCTTTATTTGAATAACCGTTCAGACGTGAAGTAGACTGGGGAATTAGTTTTTGGATCTTGGGTGTCGAAACAGACATGGTACCCATGGCGTTGGTTTTGAGACTTGCATATTAGATTGTTTCGTCTTATAGTTAGCTGTTGGCTAACTCCACCCAGGCTACGAGTAAAATATGTGACGTATGCCATAAAGCAGGTTGCACTCTTCCGCTGGCCGGGGATGGGCGGGGCTGTGTGTACCGACCCGAACACGAAACTTACGGTACATTCACACAGGGCGTCAGCGTCAACACTTGACTGAGGGCGTATCTGAAGCTTGGCGCTGACGCGATCGTCAACAGCCAATTACACTGGACCGCAACTGGTTAGCGCCTGAGCTAGGCTATTTGCATAAGGCGATCTGATTGGCTGACGCCTCCGTTGGCGCTTGAAAAGTTGAGAAATTTTCAACTTCTGCCGCAAGCAACGCCAGTGACGCAATGCCGACGGACCCACAATTCAGTTCGGCAAAGCATGACGTCACCCATTCAAAGTAAATGAGAAACATTAACGCTGACACCCCGTGTGAATGTACCGCTACAGAATGTGGTTCTAGCAGCTCGGAGGCTGATCAGGTAGCAGTGGCAGTAGAATTTGAATTTGGCTAAGAGGTGTTCTACCACTGAAATAATTTTAGAGACATTATTTTAAGTTCGAAAAACTACATAGTGTTGCTTTAAAATAGTGTTCATAAGTGCTGCGCTGCTTTGTTACAGCGGTAACCCAGGAAACACTGTATCACTGAGAGTGAATCTGCAGCTCGTTTGCTGTTTTGTTCAGATATGTTTTATGTAGTATAGTTTCACAAAACTAAAGTCAAACCATTCTGTTTTTGCTTGAAATGTTAAAATTATACAGTCTCATTTAGATTAAAAACTATTCATACTGCATGTATGCTGCATCTTTGTTTGGATCATGATTAAAAGTCCTGTAGCGCTTCAATCTAATTTTGTAAAAAAAAAAAAAAAAAACAATTGTGAGAAAATCGAATCGTGAAATCAAAATCATGAATCGAATCATGAGTTGAGTGAATCGTTACATCCGTAATGAGACTGTTTGGTATATAGAATTGTAACAGGTGTAATGTGAGAGAATATCCAATGCCACTGTCTGTAAAGCAAAAAATCCATAAGCGCAGTATAATGTATTCATTAGAGCTGTCAGTTTAACATGTTAATTTTGAAGCAATTAATTATAAGGAAATAATTCAATAAAAAATTTACGCAATTAATCATGCACCCACTAATGAAGTTTCCTGTTATCAGAGCAATTCAAGCTTGAAGTACCACCTTAAAGATTTTGAGAGTACGCCTAGCCACATATTGCACATCCTGTGTAATTGTGAGAACTGTACCCTAGACAGATTGAATGGATTTCTGTGGGCTGTAGACCAGTGATGGACTTATGGCAACCTTATTTTTAACATAAAAACAGGCCATTTATTCGAATAAACTTAAAAGTGCATGGCTGTCAGCAGCTTGCAGTTATTTTAGCTGTACAAAAACTGTTATGCTGACTGAAATTGCAAATTGGTATTGGTTATGGCATTATTTTAATTTATCATAATCAAAAACACACTTATTTGTAGCACAGATACTTTTACAGTTTACTGCACTTTGTCATTCTACTATTCTATTATTAACCTATAGCAGCTAATGAGTCAGACGTCTCGCACATTCACAGGAAATGTGATTGAAAGACCTCGAAGTTACCCTTTTGTTCCTTATCTACCCCTAAACAGTGTACATTAGTACCTTAAGATACAAAATATGTGTATATTTAAGGTACTAATATGCATTAGATATGAGGTACAATATTTATCTTTGATGGTACTGCCCCAGTGACAAGCTGTTGTTCCCCTGTGGTACAATTTTTTCTCTTTTTTTTTTGTTTTTTTTGCAAATTATACAATGAACACAATGCACAGCAGGTTCCACAGGCTGGCCAAATGGACCGGTGTCTTACACTTGAGAAAACGTTAGCATGCCATCAAGAGCGGCACCTTTCCAAAGGGAGCCTGAGTGAGAAACGACCTGCTATGTTTCTGTCAGCTGCTTCTATGTGTTTCTGTCAATAGCTCGGCCTGATCAATGATATTTCCAGGTCTTAACTGCTTCCATACATCCTGCGCTAATTACACCCTCTCTCCTTGCTTCTGTCAGATGGTGTTTCCTCTTACTCTCAACCGAGTGTAAATCAGAGGCATGGGCATCTGGAACCCCTCATGTAGGGTGCTGATTAGTAGGATAAGAGGACCAGGTAATGGTGGACGAGCTGTTGTGTCGATCATTCCTGAATGCCGTCTGTTCGGTTTGAGTGTTCTCTACATCAGGAGCAGACTGATCTCAGAGCAGCCTTGTTAAAGAAATGCACGGCCCCTGAAAACCACATCCAGACTGATAGCATGCACCACACTCACTGAAGTCTACATTCACTACATTTATATATATATTTTTTTTTTGCGGTGCCAAATGCCTGCGCATGTTTAAATACCAAATACAAACAAAACATTCAATTTTGATGTCTGCATCTGAAATGTACAGTAATTTCTGTTCTCATGGGTGTTTGTCTGCTAAAGTGAGGAATCCTTACATCAACAGTTGTCTTTTTATTTCCTGCTAGCAATAGGCCAAATCAAATATTGAAATCATCCATTTTCAGCAGCGATGGAACATTATGAAAATGTAAAGCAAAACCAAAAAAGTGTAAGGTTTCAGGTCTTAAACCTGAAATCAAAAAATAGCTGTGAGAGAAGTCCCCAATGACAAATAAACTCAAAAATGGCACAGAACAGTTGGGGAAGAGTGCGCACTGGGGTGGGATGGATGAGATGGCACCTTTCCATAATTACTGGGATGCAGAATGGTAGTCCGGTGCATACAGTATCTAGAATTACTGATTTGTAGTGCGCCAATTAGCAACACTTGTTGTTATTTACATTTTGCACAATACATCACACTAATCATCAGGTCGATTTATCATTGGCTGAGGGGAGCGATAGCACTGATTTATTGGACTTACGTGGAGAGTCCTCAAGATGGGGGGCGGGGGGGGGGACGTGTAACGGTGAGCACACAAAACACTTCGGAGGCCTTCGACAGTCTGCATCCATGCGGGGACACCTAGTCCTCCGTCTCCCTCGCCAATCACAACCGCCGTTCTGCAATCCCCATCTTTTTGTTTAACGTCTCAGGGTTCTAAGCGGTGGGGTTGCGCGCATGATGTTTTAGCTTATCGGTTTCATGGCCTGATTTGTGGTCTTTGTGTTGCATCCCGTATCATCTGATGAGATCATGCGCATGATAAAAAGTCTCCTGGTTCTCTTCAAAATGAAACCCAACTTGGCTTCCTATAGCATACATATATAGTTTCTTTATGATGGGCGCTGTCGTCGTCAGCACGGTTCCCTTTCAGGGAGATACATGCTGAAACAGATGTTTCTCATTCTCCCGGCTCATCCGCACTCCTCTGTTCTCCAATCAGCCAAAGCTCTCAAATCAATCCAGATCACCCAAGTGGCAGACAGGGGAGAGTGAGAGGGCTGAGCAGAGAAAGTGCTGTCGCCTTAGTTTTATGAAGTTTTCTCTCTTGCCGAGCAAACGGAGAGAAAGCAATATCCTCCAGCTCTTTTAATCATGTGACAGCATGCTGCCCTATGCAGCGGCAGGTGGGAACCATTGATCAAAGCCAGCGGGGTCTGTGATGGGAGAGGGACAGGCCAACACGGGCATAGGGCAAAGTGATTCCCACCAGTCGACTGCCAAGTCATTCGTCAAAGTTTTATCTGATTCCAAAGGTATTGGATCTATCAGTCACAACCTATGAAAGGAAGATTGACCCCTTGGTGGACATCTTTCTGTATCACAGTCAGGTAAGAGGAGTCCCGATGGCTAATGCGCTAAGGCTCGTGTCCGGCCCTTTGTTAGAAGAGACGCCGCTGTGCGGTGGTTTAATTATGAAAGGGAGAGGAAGGATTTGACTGTTTTCTACATTAGAGCTCCACTGTGAACTCCAAATGGCTCCTCTCCCCTGAGGTTTAAATTGCTTCTCCTCTGACAAAGCACCTGCCAGGAATTCATCAGCCGCCCCATCCATCTGTCCATCAGCATGTGCCTCTGCTCTGCCATCAACAGGTAATGCCTGGCTGATGTAGCTGCATGCTAATGAGAGGCAAAGAAAGCATCACACACTCTGTCAGCCGTCATTATGTCACAGATGTGTTCTACTTAGATGGAGTGGAAGCACATTTGCAGGCCTTGTTTGACTAATGTGTTAAAAATAGAATTCTTTCACAACTCTGAATCATGTTGTCCAGTTGGAAAACAACATGAAGGAAAAAAATCAAATGTGTTAACAATATTTTAAGCACTTACTTGGTTAGGTCTAGGTAAAAATTAAAAAAAATAAGTGCAAAATGATTTTTCAGTTCAACTGAGCTGTAATTACTTAGACCAAATAAACAGAACAATATGAGGAAAGTGGTGTCTTTTTCTTCTCTCAGCACAGTCTGACAAACACTGACCTTGCTTGCTTTTGCTCATGGGCAGTGGGCTTTAATTGGCACTTAATTATTACTTTTAGCTAGTGCAGCCAGCCTTTCCTGGGACAGGTCTCTCATTAGACAACAAAGCAGAAAACTGTGTTATACATTGCAGAAAAACCTAACAAAATGCCACTTTTCAAACTTAACCACTGGTAAAAGGAACTCAAAAATAAAACAAACGTACCAATGATAATAATATGTAGATGTTGTTAAAAATGCATCACTTACTAACACATATTGCATATGTTTCTGTCACACTTGACATCTTAAGAACATAAAATCTTAAAGTAAAAAAAAAAAAAAAATGGTGGCATGTCTTTCAAAACAAGCATGATTTCTTCGTTGAAACAAAGAGAGAAGTTTTGATGATAATTCACGTTCTCTCCTATGTGATGTAAATGGGGACCAGGAGCTGTTAAGCTCCAAACAAACAAATAAATAAATAAAAATGCCCTTTAAAATTGGTCAATGGACACTTTTACCAGCCCATGAGGAGTCGTGAATGGCTGAACTTACACTGTACTGTAAATCATATGACAGTGACAACATGATAAATGCAGTATGTCTGGCTTACATTCATACGATATAGAACATAGTTTTTGATGGTCACAAAGTACTTAATGAAGTGCTGTGCCATGTCATCAAAATTTGAGCACATTGTTTCTATGAGTGTTCACACACAAAATCTGTGACACTCACATAGTTCACATAGTTCTCATAATGTAATAAATTACATTATGTTTGTCCCAAAATGTTGTTAATGTACATAATGACTTCACCAGACAACATTTGTCTTTCCGTGGCTTTAATGAAGTCTGTATACTTAATATTCTGTTTGCTCTGTTTTTTTAAACACTGAACTTCAAACTGATCGACACCACTTTGTACATTCCTGAAGTGAACTTTTGCCTTTTTGGTGAACTGTTTTGGACTGAAATTCACTGAAAATATTATTTTGAATAATCTTGTTTAGCAGCCATGGTCACATTCACATTCATTGTATGGAAAAGAGCAACTTGTACATTTCACTATAAATAGATTTTAAATAATTAGAAGAACATGAGGGTGAGTAAATGATGACAGAATCTTCATTTTTGGTGAACTGCTGTAAACTTCAGGTTAAACAGGTTAAACATTAAAATGGCCTACAAGCTCACTCCCTGATGAGAGTGCAATCCTTGTGCCGATTGATTGGCCAGAAGGCAGTAGAAACTCAAGTTTCAGTCACATCTTTCTATTGAAGTCATCACAATGAGGGGTAGCTCTCCATTTTTGATCAACTTCAGTTAGCTTTGGAACCATAGGAGCCCTTCTAGTTATATTCACATGCAAGTAAGCAATCCTCTCACAGTTTCAAACAGGGCCCTTCTGGTAATATCAATATGCCCTCGAGTTTCATTGCAAAACACACATGCACACACCTTAACAGTAAAACTTTGATTTAGAGTGCCTCATGGCCCATATCCAACATTCACTCCAACAAACAATAACATTTTTTTTTATTTTTCTATGCTGCTTTTTAGGATGCCCATTGGCTCACAAAAAGTCAGTACAATGGCAATTTGTCCATAATGGAATTCGTTAGCACTTGATTTGCATCAAGGTAATAAACAGCATTGTTTGTGTTTATTTTTTTAGTTTGCCTTTCCTCCTATTACAGTTCAGATGTCAGACAGGCTGCTAATACCACCCAGAGCTGGATCAGATAGCTTCTTGTTGCAATTTTGTTCGGCCTGATGGACCTTGCGAGAGTCAGACACTAAGATATCGGAAGCATGTCATAAGAATGAATGAGGCACTCTCTCATTGGAGCTGCCAAGCTGTCAGACGCCAGGCAGACTGCATGACTGACATGCTTTGATTGGTCGATTTAATATAGGGAGAGAGCAGGAGCGAGGGAGAGGCGAGTGGGAAACTTCACAGAGTGCTCGCAGAGCGCCGATTTGAAGCATTGTAAGACTATTTGTAAAAGACGTGGAGCGCTAACTCTCTAGGTATCCAGCTTGTTAAAGCTTTTTTCATCCTTCTTGAGGAATTGTGTTAACGATATTGCTTGGATATGGTCTTACTCCAGCTGTACAGAGTGACAGACCTACGGCGTGCTCGATCTGCGAGTGAAAGCCAGTCTATTTATCCTATGCTTTATCGACTGTATGCGCACTCAGGCAAGGTTAATCACAGGTCTGGTGATGCATTCTGGGTAATAGGGTCCATAGGTGTCACGCGGGGGTAGCATAAGGTACGAGAGTGGATCTCATGCTGCATCCTGATCCAATAATGAGATTCAGAGTTTTCAGTTAAGAAATTAGTCTGGAGGAAGAACTATGGAGAGGTGTGAAACTGACAAGGCAAGGTAGAATTTAACACGGTTACCACTTGTAATTCCATGTTACTACAAATATAGCATTATTGTTTTTTCTCCACTTCAATTTGGGGGGAAATCAATATTCTGCTTTGTTTATCTAAGTGACAGGCTCTCGGATATTGCGTTTTTATGTTGCCTTTATAAAGGGGCATTAAAACACAATATATCTGAAGGTTTTTATGGAGCTGACAGTTGCTGAGGGAGATAGTGTTAATGGCATAAAACGGTTGAAAAACGGCTGTGTCTCTTATTTATCTGTGCTTATTATGTACAAATATCCATCACAGAGCTATACTTTTCTGATGCACAATTATGAAGATGCACCTCAGGACAGACTCATCAATAAAACGCAAGGGGAAAAAAGCTCTCTCTCTCTCTCTCTCTCTCTCTCTCTCTCTCTCTCTCTGTATGTGTGCTAAAAGGAAACAAAGCAGAAGCAGCTACCTGTGTACACTGCTGTACATATTGTTTTCATCATTTGTTTTCTTTAAAATCATGATTTTATTGAAACCGCATTCTAATTTCAACAAATTCCTGTACATGTCTATGTTGCCTCCCTTAAATGAGGCTTTTCTTTGCATACATCCTTTCATTTTTAGAGTAACTTAGACCAGAAAACTTGACAAAACATGTATGTTTTCTTATCAGAGGGAGTTACGAATGTAGAAGGAAGTATGTGATTTTTATGTGGATTTTTGCATTATTGATCCAATTGATATGATCTTCAGCTAAGTTATATATATACTGAACACGCTTTAACTGTTGGATTTATTAATTGCTAAGTGGACAGCAGTCTTTGGCAGCATTAACTTCCACCAAATGTTTACTGTAATTGTGGATCAGATTTGCACAGCAGTCAGAAAGAATATTGAACCATTCCACATTACAAAACTTTTCAAGTAATATTCTTGGGTTTCTGATGTGAATGGCTCTCTTGAGGTCATGCCAGAGAATCTCAGATGGGTTGAGATCAGGGCTCAAAGTTGTCCACTCCAGAATGTATACTTGCTTCTGTTAAAGTCATTATATTGTTGATTTAGTCCCATGCTTTGGGTCATTGCCCTATTCAGTTGGTAGATAAATGGTCTTGCATTCTTATACAAAATGTCCTGATAAACTGTGATTTTTTTAAATCGATTTTATCGTATACGTGTCAACAGAGATGTAGCACAATTTAAAGATTTCTGTAAGTTTTTCACTGACACTAAACATCACTGAACATTTTGCACTCTTTCAGTCATTTTTAAGAATAGCAACAGTGCTGAACTTCATCCATTTTTAGATAGTTTGTCTTGCTGTGGACAGATGAACAAGGCTTTTAGAGATACTTTTGTAACCTTTTCCAGTCTTATGCAAGTTAAGTATTCTTCAGTGTTATGGAATCATCATATCAGATTATGCATCTTGTTAACAGCAAACTCAACATTTGTGAGTCTCTGAGCAATTTACATGGCATGTTTAGTAATGAAATGTGAAAACATATTGTTTGTCTGTAATTTGTTACTGTGTTTGTCTATTGTTGTGATTTAGAAGAGAACAAATTATATTACCAAATTATGCAGAAATCCAGGTTATCCCAAATGGTTCACATACTTTTTCAGGCAATCATAGCTATAACCATCTAAGCAGACGAGCGCTCTAAAGCATCCTGAACGTGAATGATTGAGCACCTCACCCGTTTAACTTCTTTAATATTCACGTGTTAGCATGGATAAATAACGACTGTGTCCATCTGCTCTTGAATATTTGATTGTGCTTCTCTAATTGGCCGGTTTCCCTTGCTACATCTCGCCAGAGACATCCTGCTGGTGTCACAACAGACTCTGACAGCCATCTATCTTTCCTGCTGCAGCCTAAATCAATTACTCTCCACCGGCACATAGAGTAAAGGGGCTCCACTAGGTCTGTTACTGTCACCGGCAGATAAAACACATCATATTCACAGAGTTTTCATGTCTCACTGCGAGTCTACGAGGTGTTCCTTAAGCCACCTCATTGCACTGTCATTATGGGTTTATTAACAGCCTGGGGCATAATCACTTATGGTATTCCATCTTGATTAGAGGATGCAATTAGACAGCTATAAAAATCAATGCTTCATGTTATTGGATTGCTAAACAACTTTGCCTCTATGTCGAGTGAGTTTTTGAGGAAATGAAAACAAAAATACATTTTGAGGTTATTGTCTCGCCCAAGTCTTCATAATTAACTGTTATAGGCAAAAGGATATTGACCCAAAATTTCACAAAGTATGTTGCTGAAGCCTCAAGGACACTGTGTGCCGCTTTACCCTTCTGTATTGTAAGTTTGAAGAGTCAGGTTTTCTGTCACACACAAATCACTCACGTCAAGCATCCAGACCAGGAGATAGGGGACAACAGGTAGCCTGTAGGCATTATGGGACGAATGCGTGTTTTTTTGCTCACATTCTTTTTTTTTCTTTTCTTTTTTTTCTACATTTCGCCAGAAAGCAGGAGCCTCTCAGGACCATCTAGAACAGATTGACAAATGTAACCCAGGGCAGAGCCTCAGATTAGATAATAACTCAGCATTGGCAGGGCGACAGTGTCACCGCTGACCGTGGCTGTGGTTCGCTGTTGTTCCCAGTGTCTATGTGAGTGTCTTAGTCGGCATGTGCGTGTGTCTGCATGTGTTTGCACCCCAGGCTGTAGAATGCATTGAAGGGCACTCAGACAAGCTCTGCATCACACAATATTGGTGCCAAAAACAGCCAACACATGTGTCATCCTTCACAGTGTCACTTCACAGTAAAGGCTGGCAACAACAGACAAACAATGCTACATTTACACAGATACAACCACCTCTATAATTATACATGAATTATGTGTGTGCATATATATATATATATATATATATATATATATTGCTGTCTACTAGCATATTATGTGTTCTCTTCAGACTTAGGTGCATGCAGATATTACTCAGGGACATGAACACTTGAATATTATATGTATATATATATATATATATATATATATATATATACAGTACATATCGGTCCGTTCGAAGCGACCGCACCAGTTGCACCCCCCATATATATAATAGAGCTCAGAGGCCTTTTTTAGGTGGCTTAATATTGATGACAAATATTGATGACAAATATAAATTGACATTTTATTTTTAAAATACAAAGTTGTAGTGCTTACACCTTCGATATGTTTTTTTTTATATTTGTAAAAAGTGATTATATTTAAATACTTTTCCTAGACATAAAATTAATTATGTTAAATTAGTGCAATTACCCTTTTTTTGCTGCATTTTAATGACCAACATTTTTCCTTTATATTATTTTTTCATCAGATGAAAAAATTCCCAATGACTAACAATGTCACATCTGTCTACACCTCCCAGCATTAGCCTATTTGATCTTTGACCCAGTCTGACAGAGATGACAGTGCCATGCACAAACAGGAAGAACAACCCTTTTTTTAACCTGTTCACCACTGGTCACAACCTGAGATAATATCAAGGTAAAATGCTGTAGCAACATGACAGAAAAATAATAATAGCAATAATACAGATAGAAAAGGAAAAACAAGCAAATGTTAAAATGTTTATTTGTTTTTCCAGTTCTCTCAGATGATATCCCTGATGAATTGCAGCAGTCTTCTGTGTTAAATCAACTGAGTTAAGTGTTAAGAGCAAATACTGACACATGTACTTCACGGCCCCACCGCACTTTCAAAGAGGAATCGGGGCCCATTAAAATTGCATGAGGTAGGAATAATTAAACAGAATATTCTCTCTCTGAGAAATTAAGAAATCAAAACGGCGAGGGGCACATTTGATTTCCCTGGCCTTAAAATAAGATGAAAGGTGAAGTGGAGACACAGGGCTAAAACACGTGCCTTATCAGGAGCTCTGTCTTTTTTTGTTCCTCGCAGCCCTTTAATTTGTCCCTCACTTCCTGCCGTTGTGTGCTTTTATTTTATATGCTTTTATAGTTGGGGCTTGCCGGAATTTGAATTGGTAATTAAACTTATTTTAATATATTTATAAGACTCATCAAGGCAGCCCTGCATATCAAAGTGGCCAAGCTTGTATTGATGTGAGAAATCAAAGCAGTGATTACTCCCTTACATCGGTGGGCTTTAGCTCTTAATTGCACTGCATGTCCGAAAGATTTGTGACTGGAGGACGACAGGGAGTTCTCGTCTTAGGGACGTAGATACTTAAGAAATTGATTTCAGCCGAAAGTCTCAGTAAACTCATTACTTGACACAGCTGAACGAAGGCGCGGGGTTGTTTAGAACATGTTTGTTAGTGGATGCATCATCTGATCTTTAGGGTTTTTTTCAAAATTGTGCATTCATATGACTTTATGCTAAAATATCGCTGTCGCCAAGATGAAAGCCCTGTGACCCTTTTTGCAAACATACATGCAAACGAACAAGTGTAGCATCTGCTTTATTAAAGAAGCATATGTTACGATCAAGCCAATGTATTAACAGGTAAGTATATATTAACACCCAAACAAAGAATGCAATGCTAGCTAAGGAAACTGAGATGTTGAACCATTAGCGCCAAGCTACAGTTTTGCCCCCACCCCCAAACTCTAATTAGACCCACAAACAATAGCACGGCTGCATAACTTATTATGAAAGAAAAGAAGAAAGGCGGGATAATGAAGAATACATGGTCCGTTTTTGACCGTGTCTGTCTCTCCTTTGTAGCAGCAGGAAAGATATGGCACTCTCCAACGTAGCGTCATTGACTCCTCCTGCCACTTTCCTGGTCACTAATTTTTCAGCTATGAGTTCATTGTGCGCAGACCGATATGCTGTCTTTTTTTAATGAGGTTATTTCTGGGTTATTACCTCGCTCCTTGCTAGGCCATCTTATGTGAGAGACCTAATTGATGTAAATCAAATATGGTTAAGCAGGGACCAACCCCTGGGCCTCTCCACTTTCATTTCCACATTATAACCACAGAATATTTACTAAACACATACATACCTTCCCCGTATAAAAAAGGGAATAATAGAAATGAAAGATGAGCAACTTTTTTTCCATTATCCTTTTCATCAATTTCCTATCTCTGGATTGGAGAGAGGGATATGCAGACAGTCCCATTCCAGGCGTAAATGTGAGTGCATGTTCACAGATGCAGAAGAGTGAGCTCTGCAAGAGAGACTGGGATGCTGGCATTTGACTTTTGCTGAATAAGCTCAATGTGTGCATTCCCTCGGGTTAGAGAGGTTATCGGGGTGAAAAAAAAAGACGGGTGGGTGAGTGGGGGGATGAAATGTTTTAGCAGTGCCTGTTCATTAAGCTCTGTCTCATTCAACAGTGAAATTAGGCCTGTGGAGATGGGAGATGAATCCCATTTACAGGGCCCTTGACCATGTGACAGTCTCACTAAAAATTTTGAAATTCAGAACTGGAGAATAGGCTCCCTTTGATTTTGAGTCAAATTAGCCACAACCCACATGAAATTGAACTAGAATGACAGAAAGAAGAAAACTGTACTTATTTTGAATTAGTAATTACTTCACATAAAAAGTATGTTCTATACAATATGAATGTTATCCAGATGCACAGTACTATACATTTTTTTGTATTATAATGTGACCTACCAGCTTCTGTTGCAACAATTCACTCACTCAATTCAGACATACTACTCTTTTCATATAGTTTTTGCATGCTATTTAGTATATAGGGAAGTAGGCATGTTTGGATGCAGTCTTACTCAATTTTCTATCTCTTTCTCTCTCGCTGTCTTTCTATCGCTAACATATGTCCGGTCATCCACATACAGTACACACACTCCCACAGTTCCTTCATCCTCTGTAAGTCTTCATCAAGAGTTCTGGGCTTCACTCTGGTCTGGTGATTTAGCCACCTGCCACTCTTTTCTGTTTACAAAGTCTGGAGACACACATGAGCTGTTAGTGTTTGGGATTAGAAGTGCAGACTTGGATGCTAGTGATCAAAAGCTGCCCATGACACTGAAACTCCAATATCACTCTCTAAAGTTGCTCTCCTTCATGCTGCTAGGGATTAGCGCCTCGTCCGGAGCATCTTCAGCGCTCACACTCTCTCTCTCTGTCTCTCTCTCCGGGCAGCTGTGTCCCTATAGGACTAGGAGCATGTGTGATGTTTAGCTTCTTTTGGTAAATCCAGGGCTTTGTGTCATCCACGCCCCAGGTCCTCTTACCCTACCACTGTGACATGGCCGCTGGTGGCACATTGACGCCTGTATCCATTCCTGACGGCGCTAAGCCGGATCAGCCGTGTCGTCGGCGCTCTCTCGCTCTTTCCTCCCGGAACATAATCACAGTCAGTCTGCAGCATCAGAAATCCCCCATCATCACTAGCACTTCCAGGATCACCAACACCATCATCGTCATCATCATCATCAAAGGCTCCACCATGTCTGTCAGTCAGGTAAGCGCTTAGTCTCGGTGAGTGGCAGGAGGAGCCGGGAGAGTGACGTTAAGCAGGCAGCTCCATGGCCCTCCGTCAGGACTGGCAGGCTTCAGTGACAGTGGGGGTGGGTATAACGTCCCTCATCCCTCCAGCTTAGCCTATTGAACTGCCAGCCCTGTGCCAGTCCACTGCAGGAGGTGAGGTGGCACTCATCGATGGGACAGAGGCATCCAACGGAGATAACTTCTCGGGGTGGGTGACTAAGGCTAAGCCAGGATACGTTAGCAGACTTCACTTCCTTCAAACCTAACAAGATGCAGCTTCTAGACAGAACCATATATGCATGTGGAGGATCGTGAGAATAGAGTGATACTGGGAGTTTTGTAGAAAAAAAAATTCAAATTTGGTTAAAATTTAGGTCAGTTTTTTTCTCCTTCTGTCAAAACGCTTTCCTGTTTGCGGGGTGACTCTTGTTTGCCTTCAGCTAGACCAAAATAACAGCAATGACACTGACTTGATTTTAAAGTGCTCACAACAAGTTCAGCCCCCTACTTAATGCACTCATTGCTTATAGAGAGCACCACGCTGGGTATCAAATGTAATTAGCTGTATTTGCTTGAGCTCTACTTCAATCATTGGCAACAACTATTGTATTGCGCTACAAGACAGACTAAAATGCATCCTAGTGTGAGTGGATGATAGTACAAGAAAAAAATTAATAAATGAAATAAACCCGTGGCATTCACATCTCAGTACTTTCACCTTCCCTGCTGTTAGCGTAACACCCAACGTTAGCTTGACAGCACTGCTGTCCATAGTCTGTCCAGCTTTATGTCCCGAACATACTTTAATTTGTTCCTCTTATCTTATCGGTGAACACACCCTCAGCTGATGGTGGTGATGCTCTTAAGTGAAGTGCTGGTATTATCCTGCTAGCTCTGCGAGCCTCTTCTTTAATTTAGTTGTTATAATTAGCTATTAAATGGTGTCAGTTTCTACAGCTACTAACAGGCCCACTCTGTTCTGCTTGTCTGCATTATCAGTTTGGATGCTTGTAGAGGGGAGGAGGGGGACCAAGAAAGTAAATTATAATGAAGGCCTATATAGTCCAATTACCGATAAAAGCAGCCAAGTGCATTGTAGTAATGAGGTGCCACTACCTTTCCTTCTCCCCCTTCCCCTCCGAACACATAGATGGGAATAGCTAATCGCTAGTTTTATTACTTTGAGCCCCTCTCGCTGAGGAGCTTTAACCCCAGGACTTTCAATCTGAGCGGGACAATCACAACAAACAAATATAGCAGTGGCGCCATCCATGCTAAACAAAGTTAGCCTAGAGGCAGGGGTGATGGGATGATTGGGGAGGGAGAAAATAGACAGAGGAATGGAGGCAATGAAGTGTAGATACTAGGAGGAGGAGGATGATGTGCCGAAAGAGAGCGAGAGGAAGCCTGTCCTCATGTTCTCACTTTAATGGGTCAGTATTTAATTATTTGGAATAGCAGAGCTGTCTTTTGTAGCCAGGAATGTAGTTCCTTGCTAGAGCACTTACAAGGCAGGCAGGTAATTAAACTGTAAGATCAACCACTGGCCCTTCTTTTCCCCTCTTTCTCTTTCCGCTCTGTCCCTCTTTCATTCTCCTCTTCTTTGTCAGTTGAGGTGCCGTGCATCGGAAGACAAGTGGAATTCAGGAAATGGAGAGAGGTAACAAATTAAGGTTAGGAAGACTCAGAAGTCTCCTTCATAGCTAATAGCCGACACTTCTGGGGCCAAAGCAGCATAAATAGTGCATATTTTACATGCGTCCATTGTATGAGATAAAAGTAGTGTCCTTTTTTGTGTCCCAGGCTGTGTGCAAAAGCTAAGGCAGCTGTCTTTCTCTGTCAATGCCCAGTAAATCACTGATTTTACACACATAATTTTTTTTGCATGAAGGCATCCTAATGTTTTCATGGACTGAACTCTTCATCTTAATGGCAGAAAAGCCCTTAATGTTCTTATGATGTTATTATTTTCACCAACCACCAAATTAAGTGTGCAAAATCAAAACAAAATATACAAAAATACAATAAAAACCGTAATAGTGTGAAATTATTACAATTTAAAATAACTGTTATCTATTTAATGTAATTTAAATTGTAATTTATTCCTGTAAGAGTAAATCTGTATTTGCATCAGCCAGTCTTCATTGTCATATGATCCTTCAGAATATTCTAATATGTTGATTTGGTGTTTAAATAACATTTCTAAATATCATCAGTTTAAAACAGTTGTGAAACTTTTTTTCCCCCACTATATATATATATATATATATATATATATTCTTCTTCTTTTAAGGATTCTTTGATGAATAGAAAAACTTACCGACTCTAAACATTTGAACAGTAGTGAATCTTGAAACCTATCTACATCTGTATACATCTTCTAGCCTACAGAGACAGCTATACTGTAGTATTGCTCTTTCAAATAAAGTGTTTACTTTAATGAAGTAAAAGGCACATACATTAAAAATTGAGGTTAATGATGAAGCTTAAGTATTTTGAAGATGTTATGTTAGCCTATACAAGCATTGTCTTCTTGCAAAGTGCTCCCAACCGGAAGAGCAAAAGAAGTAAGTTTGAGTGTTTGGGTTTGGAAAGAGAGACCGGTGTTACCGGTGCATTGTTTGCCAGTCTGTGTTGAGGACAGACGATGGATTAAACCATGAATGAGTGATTTATTAGCTTCTGCTGTCACGCTGCTTAGATGGATTACTACACACGACCTTTGACCCCACTTACCAGAGTCCTCACCGCCACAGTGTGGGACGGAAGGTGTTCTGTGTGTGAACGTGCACGTGTGTGTGCGAGTTAGACCGCTGGCCAGCTGTATGCTGGTGACAGGATGGGACCACATGATCAATGGGCTAATGAACAGCCCATTTCATAGATGGGATGAACTGACTCTCTTGTGTTCATTGAGTGTCTATAGTAACAGCCCACTCTACTCTCTAAACCCTTTGTAGAGGGAAAAAAACAATGCGACAGAAGACAACAGACTTTTCTATGAAATAACTAACGGCTGTTTACAAAAGGTTTATCTTCATCTCTCTTCTTTTCAGTGGGTTCATCATTAACTGTGTGTTGTGAATAGTATTAAAGCACAACAGCTACTGTCCCAGTACAGATCATTTGCACTTCTACGGCTTAAAAATCTTTAATATCCCTGAGAGAAGCAGATAAACCTTCAAGAAATATGAGCCTTGTTGGATGGGTTTCCCTGATTAAAGCAAAGTACAGCAGAACAATAGAAGGGGGGGGGGGTCAATTTAAGTTAACTTATGGTTGTCTTTTCTTAGGTAAATAATGTTACGTGACTATTCACAAGCTGTTTTATTGATGGTATACATGCTTGGAAATAATATTTAACATTTTTAATTCCATTCATTATTTGTAGCGCGCCAGCCACCCAATAATTGCAATAAGCTTTGTGCTTTCAACCCTCTACGCACACCTTGGCAATATAATCGCCGTTGGCTAGTACATTTTTTTTGTTTACTCGCCAGACTGAAATACTATATTATACTAATATATATATATATATATATATATATAGTTATGCCATTTTACAAACATATATAATGTTTGTAAAATGGTACAGCTTTTTAAATATCTGAAAGTACACTCTTAATATCAGTCAG
>NW_015538031.1:59991-65444 GCF_001515605.1 Sinocyclocheilus anshuiensis | reverse complement strand
CACACACACACACACACACACACGTTTACTTAGCTATCTAAATGGGGACATTACATAGACTTCTATTGTTTTTATATACAGATAGTTATACACTTTTTAACCAATCAATCAATCAATCACTCAATCAATCAATCAATCAATCAATCAGTGTTTCAAAAAACCTCAGTAAAACAGCTTGTGAATAATCACATAATAGTAACATAACATTTACCTCAGAAAAGCCAACAATATAACCTTAAAATCAGTCAGTTAACTGAGTTGAGGATACTTCAACCTTTAGAATGTTTTTATTGCTGTTTTTAATGTTAACTACATGTGAAGAATGAAAGGTTGGACGGAATGTATTTATTTATTTATTTTTGTGTGTAGGTGGAATTGTCACATTAATTAACTTTATTCATGCAATATAACAACTTTATTCTCGTAATTTTGATTATATTTGACTTTAATCTTGTAATCTTAGATTTATTATTGTTATTGTTATTATTATTATTATTATCTTTATTTATTTATGTATTTATTTATTTTTACATTGCACTAAAACATTGCCGTATTAAACTGCTGCATGTAAACACAATCATGGCATAGCGGCCCAAAATGCGGAAGGAAGAAAGAAAAGAAGAAAGAGAGAAAGAAAAAGAAAGAAAGAAACTACTTTAGTTGCATTTTTTCTTTTCTGCAAATTTATCCACAATGTCATTGGTGTTTAATGTAAGGCTTTGTGTATTCTCAGTAAAATAAATGTCTAGTCTCGATAGTCTTTTCTGCACCTTGGTGCTCCGTAAATAATTTTTTATTAGCTTCAGTTTTGAAAATGAGCACTCCGCTGAAGCCACAGTAACAGAAGAGAATTAAAATGAAAGCAAGAAAATTAAAATGGTGCAGATGTCGCTGAAGCTAGATGTGATACCGACTTTCAACTAGCTATATCTACCAACCTCATACAGTTTTTTTTTGTTTTTTTATTATTATTTTATTATTTTATTTGGCTGCGTC
The DNA here is from genome assembly GCF_001515605.1 of Sinocyclocheilus anshuiensis. Classification (NCBI taxonomy): domain Eukaryota; kingdom Metazoa; phylum Chordata; class Actinopteri; order Cypriniformes; family Cyprinidae; genus Sinocyclocheilus; species Sinocyclocheilus anshuiensis. The sequence continues at coordinate 64,448 of NW_015538031.1, read as the reverse complement.
GATGCAGCATTTGTACATAGTTAAAAAAGGTCCCCCTCAGTGGGGGGACCCCCCCAAATTGCACAGGCCCATATGCACATACATACTCTGCATACCCAGACACTATGCCACTGACTCTGGCAATAAAACCCAAAACAAAAGGAAGAGGCTTTTGTACCTTTGCTGTCTTTGTTACTCGCTGCCGTAACAAAGAAAAGTAATATGCTTAAAACATTAAATAAGACTTTAATTGGAGCACATGAAAACGTACCATGGGAAGATGTAATTGAACATTGCCAGGGAGCCGGGGGAATTAAAATAGGTCGTTTTATGCTTTGCTTTATTTTTGATTGAATCAGCTCCTAATTGGCCTCGACAGTAGTATTATCAGTTTTAGGCGGTATGTGAGGCGCTCAATGGCACGGCTCCTCTGTCACAAGAGAGAGAGGGAAAGACTGAGAGGAGGGGAGAACCAATGACAGAGACAAATGTCTTCACATTGACAGCTGCCCTCCATATTGCCCTCCGCACAAATACACAACAAACCTTTGCAAGCAGCTCCATCAAATTATTAATTACTAAGCAGTTAATGAAGAAATTAGAGCTATTGCAGCATTTTTTGTTCAGTTTAGCCAAGTTTTGTTGACCAATGACGGGACAGTCCAGCACGGCCTTGCACTAAATTTCTGATCATGAAGATTTCTTTTTAAATGACTGGATATTGTCAGCAAAATTCCACTGAACAATAGTATGCATGGGAGCAGCTTTATAGTGAAACTCTAGGAATGGGCAGTAATGCATTGACATGGTAGTGTTGTTATTTTTCTTTTTCGTAATGCAAATATTTTATTGATTGAATAATAAGGTAGTGCTGTGAAATGCCTGAGCATTTACAATTTTCTTGACAATGTTTTGCCAATAAAGATGTGTATATATTCTCTGCTGGCTGTTAAAAATCAGAACAAACCATGTCCGATTTGGGAATGATTTAATGTAACAAGCTACTTTTTCCATGTACTGAAGGTTTTAATTATAGCTTTTAGATAGCTTTCAACTTTTGTATCACCTTGCCCAACAATGCGGCAATGACTATGAAAAACATTTAAAGTAATCGTTAACCCTATAATTCTTTCTATCATTTACAAAAATAATGCATCACAAAAACAATGCATCAAAATCATTGCAGCTGAAACAGCATTGGTTCTTGTATGTAGGAAATGCAAAATGCCTTTTTTTATTTTATTTCTATTTTTTTAATTCCTGAACACAAACATGGACCCAAGAAGTGCAAAGCAAGATTATCAGTGAATAACTGAATTGTCTGTCTTGTCCCTTACACACATACATTCATATGGCCTCAGAAGATGTGGAATATAGTTCACAATTTATATGAACCATTTTTGATGGGTTGCTGGTGTGTTTTTCCTTTGCTGATAGAAAACTATATTAATATGAGACTAAGTAAATAATGGTAGTATTTACATTTTTGTCTGATCTATCCCTTTAAGGCAGAGAATGAACAGGAGAAGAAACATAATGACTGATAACTGGTGGGAGTTGAGAGTCTTTTCCCACTCAATGAGACGAGGAAGTTAAAGGCCCTGGAGACACTCTCGTCCTCTTCATTTCTTTCTCTTTCTCTTTCTTTAAGTCATTCTCCTGTTCCTGTTCTCTCTTTCCTTATCATCGTCTCCACACTAAAATTAGGTCTTCTGTTAGCCAGGCTGCCGGTGCTCCAAGGAAGGCCTCATGGGAGCAACAATACAGGGAGCATGGGTGTGTGTGTATGTGTGTGTGTGTGTGCTGGAGGGAATCCACCTCACCTTGGCAGGCTTTTAAGAGTAAAAGGAGGGCTAAAGTGTGCATAGACTTTAATCCAGCTTCCTGCGGTCTCGCTGGTATAAGGTGGCACTGCCCTGTGAGAGAGGGATTGCTCTGATCTAGAACATGCTCTCAGGAGAGTGTTACTATAAAGAGAGAGAGAGAGAGAGAGAGAGAGAGAGAGAGAGATTCCACGTTTTATCAGACGCACTAGTGCAACTTTGTTGGTGTTTTTATAAGTCACTTACCACACGGCTCACAAACACACACACACACACACACACACACACACACACATGAGTGAGAGTGATGCGAGAATGCATGTTTTGCATCCGTGTGCATGAGATTGAAAGAAAGACGAAGAACACAAAACAAGAAACAACAAGAAACTCTTGGTCTGAACTATAAGTCTGTGTCTCCTCACCCTCCCTCTCTCTCTCTCTCTCTCTCTCTCAAATGGATAATTCTGGTGATGGCCCTGACAGCCCATGGTTTAGATTTTGATTTATGTTCTTCCAAAGCTAAAATCAAAGAATCCATCTAGTGCTATTTTATGGCAGCTGGGATGATGAATGGTGCAGTCTCTGGGCCAAACGAAGCCGCTGTGTCTTTGCCCCGGATTTTAATTGCTGAAGATCGAGTGCTATTTTATGGCAGCTGTGATGATGAATGGTGCAGTCTCTGGGCCAAACGAAGCCGCTGTGTCTTTGCCCCGGATTTTAATTGCTGAAGTAGCCAGTCATTGCTCAGGATTCAACAGTGAGCATGCTGCCTTTCTCTCCTTCTCCTTTCAAAGTGCACTGTAGATGGCTGCTTTGAACGAAAATTGAATTTAGTTTACTGTAACTTGCTGTTAAATCATTCATAGTGCAGCCATAGGGAACTCATATAACAAGTATAAGTAATGGCTCTCGTAATGGGCGGAACTTTGAAGTGTAAATTTCACATGTATATTTAATGTATGGAAGAAAACAAATGAAGTAATACACAAGATGAAGATTGATACGGTTTTATGTTGCCTTTCTATGCAAACAGTCCCGTCGTGTTCAGACACATTTGAGCTTTTTTCATTTGCTCATTTTGTGAGTCACGCTCCCAACTCATCTTTATTTTGCAACGGGGGAAACAGAAATAAGCCAGAGGACGAAAGGTAAGCTTGATTATCTTGGGGACTAAGTGCAAAAAGTTGAGTAATGTGTTTTAGTGATGGACAAAGTGATAAATACCACAGCAAATGAGATGCTCTGCATGTGTGCGTGTCATTATGAGAGCGCCTCGTTTAATAAGAAGTACAGGGAAAGCTCGGCGCTCCTGATTTTACAGGGACGCACACTTTCTGCAGCCGATAAAAGTCATAAATGCACGTAAATAAAATCAGCCTGTGTGCGCCATTAATCAAATGGGACAAGATGTCAAGATTTCCCCCTTCAAAAAAAAAGAGGCGTAAAAAAGAGCAGTAGCATAGCTTGCTAAACTCCCACAAAATCAATGATGCAAATGAGAAAAACAAGCAGGCAATAAATTCTTTCACATCTGCACACCCCAGTGAGAATTTTGTAATAATTTTTAATAAAGCATGATTGTAGTTTGTAGCACTGAATAATTTAATCATGCAGAGATATGGAGGAGAGAGTGAGAAAGAGAGGGGGTGGGGAATTCACATTTGAAAATTTCAATCTCAAATCTTTAGCCATTCAGTGGGGGGTGTTTGGTACTTATGTACTTATGTATGTAACCCATTAGTTTGTTTCCCTCTTTGCTCTCTTGCCAGAGGGGGTTACATCAATGACACCAATAGTCCTCAAAGGACATTTTAATTCATGTATTATTATTTATTTTTTTTTGCTGATGGTGTTAGTGTGACACTATCAGAAAAAAAATACATAAAGAGTATTTATATATACTGTATATACATATGAAAAAATTTAAAACAAAAACATGGATGAGCAGCCTCAGGTGAAACAAAGCCTTGCCAGTAATTTATAACAATGACACAGGAGCGAAGTTTCTCTAAATGAGGCATTCAGATAGCCAAACCAGTCATTTATCCTTATGATTAATACAAATGATATTCCTAATAATAAATATTGCTGCCTCGCAGCGAGCAGGCAGAGAGAGAGAGGGAGAGATTGAGAGAGAAATAAGGGGAGTGAGGGATAAGGAGAGACTGCAAATCCACGTGGCCATACACATCTCAGTGTGTGACTGTTTGTGTTGTTTGTTTGAAACTGGTAAAACGTGCATATGCATATGTGTGTCTATGATCTCAAAGCCTTATCACAGATTTCCTCTGTCCCTCACCTTTTCACAGCAACGTCATGCACATATTTTTCAAGCATAATAATAGACGCCTAAAGAAGAAAGTATAAAAATGTAATTAATTAATTTATGTGTAATACATGTTTATTCTAGTTGTAGACTTTTCCTATTTATTTATTTATTTATTTATTTATTTATTTATACCTGTACACTGGAATTTCACAAATAATTACAAAGAAACAGCAAGTAACTCATTAAATTAACATGAAATTTTGAAGTAAAAATACTGAAATACTATTTTCGTGTACTACAACAATATTTTATTTACAAGTTCAACAAAATAATTTTTGTAGTGTACTTTGCAATTAGGAATTAGCATGCTTTTCTTGAATTAAAAA
>NW_015538031.1:50721-59671 GCF_001515605.1 Sinocyclocheilus anshuiensis | reverse complement strand
TAAATAAATAAAAAAAAATAAAAAATATATATATATATATACTGTGTGTGTGTGTGTGTGTGTGTGTGTGTGTGTGACTGAATAGTTTAGAGGGTAGAGACTAGACAGAAACCCCATGTGAACATTGTCTCACAGATGTAGTCAAACCACTTATTTCCAAATATCAACCCCTTTAATATGTATTTTTCTCCTTGCTGGGCCATAATAATGCACAGAAGAGAGCTATCATAATCGGAGAAGGCGAGGAACAGTGGGAGCAGGGGCCTTTAAACAAATGAAGCTGTCAGTACAACACAAAGCCCCAGAGAAAAATTACTGAGTCGGACGCCATACTTATGCAGAGTATGCCTTTTCTTCTCCTCTCCTGGTCTCTCCATTCTCCTGCCATCCCTTCTTCTTTCCCCCTTTCATTAGATGCAGTAGTAAGATGATAGGAGGAATTGTTTAATACTCAGAGATATTTTTAATCGGACAGGAACATTAGTCCTGGCTCAATTGGCACCCCTGATGACCAAAAGAAGAAGAAGACGGAGAAGAAGAAGAAGAAGAAGAAGGAAATACTTTTTAACTACTGTTTCCTACTTATATGTGTAAGGCAAGATACAGTTTTAGTTGATGATGAAAGAAAACCTTGGTCAAATCCCAGCTGAATACATTTAATTAATAACACATTTAACACCATTTTTTAAATAAACAATAATGCAGCATTGAAAGCCAGTTTTTGCCTCAGAATAAAATTGTGATATAAGGTTTGAAATACCGTTGTAAGAAATACATGTACAATTTTGACATGTAAAATCATAATTATAGTAAATAAAGTTGCACTTATAAGAAACAAAGTTAGAATTGTGAAAATAATTTTGTACTTACTCTGAGGCAAAATGTGTTTCCATTTGCAACTGAACTTGATAGCCAGTGATAATCATGCACTTTTGTTGTATGTGAAAGAGCAGCTTGGTCATATTTAATTAATTAATTAATGTATTTATTATTATTATTACTGTATTTAAAATCCACAAAAAAAAAAAAAAAAAACATCTGTATGAAGTTTTGTTAGGTATTGTTCATCCCAAAGAAAGATATAGCCTTCTACAGAATATTGGATTGTTGGCAGGTCCTAACCACTAGATGGCACAAACCAAAAAAAAAAAAAAAAAAAACATCTGTATGAAGTTTCTGATTACATGTAGCCCACCACAGCTCCATTTAATTTACTATAGATCTTTGGTCATTAAGTCATATCCAGCAATCACTTTGTGGCTCACGTGCATCACTTTAGCTAACTAGAGAAGCACAGTAAAAAGGGTGGGTATGGAGGCATCCATGGACCTCTATATTCTCCCATCAACTATTCTGTCTTAAGTCATTCACTTCCTCTACCACCCACTGCCATCTGATGAAAGGAAGATGAAAAGAGCAAGAATTTTGCATCTGTGAATCAACACAGAAAATCACTTCTTTTGGAGGGGTGAGGGGAGAAGAATGTGTGCATGTCAGGTACCCAATAAAGTTTATGTCTTCCTGCCACATTCAAAAGTAAACACCCCCTGCGGCCTACATGACATCACTAAGTAGGTTAAGTGTAGTCTCGAGTCGTCATCGATCATTACGAATGTAGCATATTTCGCGCTGTGCACGCTGAGAGGTAAAAGTTTTCCACTGTACTGAGATGACATTTAATTTTTCATATCTCCTCCACAGTCCTGGAATGAATTTTGGCAGACCTGATGCAATTTAGCAACTTGGCAGTTTCAAATTGGGCAATGAATCACAAGGATTCAATGGACTCGAGTGGCTGCATAATATTTTCTCAGTGTCAGGAGAAAGAGAGAGGTGTTGAAGCTTTGGACAGTGGACCCCTCCTCTAATACTCTCTCTTTCTCGCCTCCTCTGTGTCTCTAGCCTTTTTGTGTCTCTCACCACACAGACCTCCTGTAACATGAGAGCGTAAGAGACTTGTATGCATGCATATTTGAATCTCAGTGTCAACACACTTTAGGTCTGTTGAAATGCACGTGTTACTAAATATAATTTTCCGTCTTATTTAAAGGTACGTTGCTATTTAGATCAAAAGTGAGCACTTACAGTGGTTTCAAAATGTAACAATACCTGCTTTGATGCCTCATGAAGTTATTAGGCACATATAAATCATAGCAACACACTCTCATAAGGAAACATGATTTTATTCAATCTCTGCTGCTATTTTGAACTCATTTTGTCATCCACAACCTATGATTTTAAGTCTTCTGTAGATATAAAGTGCTCTTTTACATTCCATTAAAGGAGTTGTGTAATGCATTTTTTAATTATTGTAATCCAGCAATGTCTAGGCACCTTATTCAAGATTTTCAGCCACTCTCTCTTTATTAGTTCACAGTGACTGTTACGCAACTTGTGTAGACAGAGAGATTCAAATGAGAACTTTTCAAGATGAAGCTGATTTTAAACAATTCTTTAAAGTATTTCAGCTTTATTTCAATCACCGAAAAACAATTTGGTAATAGTTTTAGTTAACAACAGCAGCTCTAGCAGATTGGAAACAATAAATGGTCGTTTTGTACAGAAGAAGGTTTGAGTTGTGAAACTTATTTTTATTATACAATAACCTGTCAAAATGTCATGGGAAATTAGCTTCCTTGATAAGTCTAAAGTATGGGTAATCTTATGTTGTTTTGGACCCCACTGAATTTTCATAATATGGACAAAAACAGATGCAATATTTTTTGTGTATCTTTCTGTGTGTGTGTGTGTGTTCCACATAATAAAGAAACTCATGGAACAACATAAGGGTGATTATTCAATTAAATAAAATTTTCACCCTTTAAGACTGCACATGCAATCAACTGTTTTTACACATTAAGAGACCTGCTTCTCCAGAAAATCATTTTTAAAGCAAGTCAGAATATTTAACAATAAAATCATACATACACTCTAAAAAACACTGGGTTAAAAACAACCCAATTTGGGTTGTTATTAACCCAAGGGATGGGTAAATATAGGACAGAACCCATCTTGGTTTAAATTTACCCAGCACATTGGGTTGTTTATTTAACCCAGCATAATGGGTTGATTTAACACAGCTAATGGGTTTATTCATTTTTACTATATTACTAGCTTATTTTTTTACTTCATACACTAAATAATGTTTACAAATTAACTTAAATCCTCTAAACTTTTTCTAAAATACTCCACACAACCACTGGTGATAACTTCCTTTATTTTCCTTTATTTATCATTTACAGCATTGTTTATATCGTTTTTAATTGGCTATGCATATTACCTATATTTAAACTCGTTTAACAAACATTAGAAGAAAAATTCAACATGAAACAGAAGTAATTCACGTGTAATTAACCAGTCTCTGTTATTCTGTTTCCACCGTAACGGCGCTGGTTCTTGTGCCCGAGCTGGAGTCGTGTTCGGCGGGGAACTACTAACGGACCGCCGCCCTGCATTTCACTCTATATAGCCGAAAACATGTTGTGACTCCATAACCTGCCAATAAACAAACAATAAACAGCTCTGGGGACATGTTTTAACATCCAAAGTATTATATTCTGTATCTTTATGAATAAAATCGTTTATTTTATGCAAAGCATCAGTCTTTTCCATCATGCGAAAAGACTGCGGCACTCGTTAAAGGTGATTCACACCGCGCGCCTGTATGTTGCTCGGCATAAAATTGAACGATATACAGCACAGTAACAATTTTATAGATAAAATAAAATGTACACAAACCTGTATTTTACCGAAGAATGCATCAATTCGATGATGCTTAGAACTGCTCTTTCGTGAAGAGAAGGCGCAAAATCCCCGCGATAAATAACTCAACCGCTGGGTTATGTCTGACCCAGGATCTGAGTAACACAAAAACTACCCAAACATTGGGTTATGTCTGACCCAGGAGCTGCAAAACAACCCAATCACTGGGTTGTTACATTTGACCCAGGAGCTGGGTAACACAAAAACTACCCAAACACTCAAAAAATAACCCCAACAAATGACCCAAAAGGCTCAACCCAGCATTTGGGTAAAAAAAAATAACCCAGGATTTTTTTTAGAGTGTAGTAAGTGTAAATATCACAGTAGCCCCCCACGAACACACACAGATCTATTTTCACAGAGCAGCTACAACCTCATCAAACAAAGAGCACCATTCCTTCCCATAAGGACACATAAGAAACAGACAGACACACATACACGTACGTACGTCACTCCGCCCACCGCATAAGAGACACAGCGTATGTGTTTTAAAAGGTGAAGAGGTCCAGAGGGCCTCACTGTATCTGATTTTTTGACAAAGAGCAGCACGGCCAGAAATCAATAGCGCCTGTTCAGGGTGAGGCCAGTGAGCGCGTAGGTGCCACTGAGCACGGCCGAAAACTCGCTGGCCTCTCTCTCCAACCCAGTTGAACCCAAAGCATGGCAAAGAATGGACTGACAACGCTTTTGACACTAGCCGTTTATTAGGCGCTTCGCGCTGCTAAAGCTAATGTAGCCCCCGCTAGCCTGTTGGCATTGTTGACGAGGTGACCATAGCGGAGCTGGGGACGTTTCACATGATGCTCCATTTGTCAGGGTCAGCGTCAGGAAAATTAGTGTTTATTCTTGTCAAAAAAAAAAGCATGTGATGAATTGGTTTATTTATATGCTAAGGGATTTTTGGATACCGCCTCTCATGCTCACTCGCGCTCACCTACAAAAGCAATAATTTCACCCTGGGTTGGTGCGAGGAGCTTAACGTTGCATACGTGAACAGCAGAGCACCATGTAAACATGGCTGGTGACAGCAGACATAAGAGGCTGGGGTGGAAACATTAACCTTGAGGGTAATTCAGACAGAGACTATTACTGAAGCTGACATTTTTTTCACACGAGGAACAAACAAACGTATCTACAAAACAACAACAGTGATATAAATAATCTTTGGAGCACCTAATTAATATATTTCCATTTTGAAGCAAGTAATTTAGTTTGTAGTATATATCATTATAAGTGTGAACTGAAGGCGACTGAAGTGTTATGAAAACAGACTTTGTTGGGAAATTGTTCTTTAATAATTTACACTTTCCTCTGCATGATTTATTTCAGAAATAAAATAGATTTCTTTGTAAATACTTCTCTTTTCTCTTTTTAGTTTTGTGAACAATCAAAACAAAATTGCTCTCACCCAAAGTCATTCAGGATCGCAATTGCTGACAATTATTAACTAACTAGAAACATATTTTTACTCTTTCAGCAGATCTTTATGGAGCCTCACAATTGTGCTCCCATCATGCTGAATCCAAAAGCTGAGGTGCAAAAGTGATTTCTGACAATCAGTCTATTCAGTCTTCTGCTAAACCTGAAAGAGTCATTACTATTAAACATAATAATGGCTTTTAAATAGTCACACTGTGCTTTGAAGCAGTGAATAATTTAAGGTTGTCATTGTGCGTGCCTGCTGCCCCGGCCCTGTTTAGCGTGGAGATGCCTGGTCAGGTAAAGTCGTACCTGAGACAACAGTCAGCAGACTGCCACATTTGCTTGAATTATTTATTTATTTCCCCCCTCCCCGTCACATTTATTTCGAGCGGCGTTAATTATGCTCGCGCAAGCTGTTAAGCTGTCGTCTGCCAATTAACAGAGTCAAGCGCAGACCCACTGCTGCCACCAGTGCGCAGCAAATGGGACAAGGAGGAGGAGGGGAAGTAACAGAAAGATCAGTTTTGTGACAGCATTTGTTAACTCAAACAGAGGGCCATAAAAAGTATGCAGTCTTTTAAAGGCGACGCAAGCAAACAATTTCAAGCATGCTTCATTTGCTGAACGTCCCTGATAATTAAAGACGCAGTTGCACAATGCAGCGGTGCATTAAAAGTTAAAACAAATTGCTTATCTTGGCAAAGTAATTCGACTTGAGTCCACGGCTTCCAGCAGTTTCCACTTTCGCAGTCATTCCACTTGGGCCGCACATGGTTTGAAGTTGCTTGCTTATGATTTTCATGCTCAAATGACGCTCAGGAGGATAAGATAAACAACATCATATTATATATGCGATAATAAAATGCCGCACGGGTTTGTTTTTATAGTATAGTAAATCAAAAGATAATTTCAAATTAATTAACCCATTTTCATGTATTGTTTACAATTTTAACTTGAAAAATCATCAAAACTTCCCTTTTAGATTATTTATTATAATATTTTATATATTTATACCTGGTTCTTTTCTCTTTTTTTCATGTTTTTCTCTTATAATTAATCCAATAATGCCAGGAAAGTATAAAACATGTCTTGTACATATGCACATTGTATTTATTTGTTTATATATTCAAAACAAGTATGTACAGTAAACACTGCCATTCAAAAAATACATTAAAAACAGTAATATTGTATAATATTACTGCCATTTTTTTCGTGTTTTAAAATGTAATTTGGTCCTGTGACTGAAAAGCTGAATTTTCAGCATCATTTCGGTCTTCATTGTCACATGATCTCTCAGAATTTTGTTAATGTTGAAAACATTTGTGCTGCTTAATATTTTTGTGAGAACCATGATACAGTGAACTGAAAGTTCAAGGACAGCGTTTATTTAAAATAAAAATGTTTTGTGACATTATAAATGTCTTTACTGTTACTTGTGATCAATGTAATGTGTCCTTGCTGAATAAAAGTATTAATTTATTTTAAAAGAAAATCTTACTGACCCCATCATTTTAAACAGTATTGTATAAATAAATATACAATGTACATTTTTAAAGTATAGCTTTATACAGTCAAACCAAAAATTATTCAGACAGCAGATATAATTTTTACTAGTGGGTGCAGGACACTACAGTTCATTTATGTAAGTGAGGATAGCAAAATAAAGTAAACTATGAGATATTATACCCAAATTACTTCATACAGTGGACTACTACTGAAATTTATCAAAATTTTGGACCAAATATTCAGACACTTAAGGGTTATCTGACATTATCAAGATTAATTTGTTCTGACACAGTTTAACTCTTAGTTTTTTTTTTCATATTTTATTACCATTTTCTAAACTATAGCGAATAAACTGTGATAATGTGTGAAATGTTGGTGTCTGAATACATTTTGGTTTGACTGTATGTTGTGTATGCATATCAAGTACATAAATAAATAACATGTGATCCTCTTCCTGTGCTTTCCCATGCCCTTCCTGAACAGAGCATTGTGAGAAATGGTATCTTTTTTTATTAATACATATCTGAAATATTACATATTATAATATACAATACACAAATACACAGTTGTTGTATTAAAAAAAAAACAGCATCATGATGTTATGCTGTTATACTCTATTGTCTTTATGGCATCATGGTTTGCTATGCATCACCAAATCCATTTTTGGTCCTATTACATCTGAAACTGTCTTTCAAATACCTTTTGGATGTCTGAGTATGCATGTGTGTTTCTTTTGAGGCTAGGACATTGTCAGGATTTCTCAAATCAGTCTCTGATGATTCTACAAATGACACGACTTTTCACTGGTCACTTGGATTTGCTCCAAACATCAGTCACGTATGCGTTCTCCTCAGAGTGAGCTGAGTTGCAGAGACAAAGATGTGGTCATGCAAGTTCAGTGACTCTCACCACTGAAAGCACTTTTTGTTGCCACTTTGTAGCATCACATTATCCTAATGAGAATACGACTGGAACGAAAGTGACACAAAATGGCCATGGATGAGCTGCATGTCAAAATTCCTTTACTTTGTGTTTTTTCCCCTTTCCTTTTTTGTTTGCAAATGTAGGCAAAGAGATTATGGTGAGAGAGTAGAGGATGGAGTCATCGTTTGTAATGCCGCAGGCTCATGGCCAGCACTGAAACCCTCCAGTCTGTACTGATGTCTCAGCTTCCTGCTCAAAAAGCATCTAAGAGAAAGCAGCAGAAACAGACAAATGCCTTCATGCTCGATACAGTTGAAAGCTTCATTTTCTTTCACTATCCTCTCCTGCTTTTGTCTCTAAACCTTGGACAAACTGTGTTGTGATATGGGTCAGAATCACAATCTGGCATCATTAACTCATGACAGAAATCCTACAGTGTGTAGGATGGGACCTACATATGATCCCCGGATGCATCAATCAGCTCACCACATCCAGGGAGTGATAAATGCAATCATGCATCAAAATTCCTCCTAAATCAATGTAGTCGTATCACTGACAAAACACAATCCGTGTCATGGAGAGACACAGTGGGGAATGTCTGTGTCCCTTGTAATTCCTTGTGCCTTTTTGTCCCAGCAGCACCATGTGCCTTATCCCACCCTGACACCATCCACAGCTCAGCAATCTCAGTAAAAAGGATGAAGGTTTAGAAGGCAGTGGCGGCTCGTAGGTTTTAAAATAGAGGAGGCACACTAATTGCATTGGTCTGGGGATCCCTGCCGATTATTATTATTATTATTATAATTAAACAAATTTTAAATAATAAATTATAAAATTTAATAGAGTTAAACGTTAATAGTTAAACGTCACTCCCTGTTTGTTGCTGCCGTGTGTTTTGAGTTTTGAGTCAAGTTAATTCTTTATCATCTATTTTTTATCTTAAAATCAGTTTTATACACAATCATTTTTGTTTCTATAACGTATGAATATATCCCCGATCGTATTCTACAATAAAAACAATCAGAGTGCCTTGTTATCACTAGTTTTATTTTGATTTCCTGAGTCCGCTATTAGCATGTAGCCTGTTAGCATCGTCAGCGTGGTGGCCGCTAATCTCGCTTACATTGCTAATACTCTATTCACACACATTAGGGGTAAGTATACAGGGCGCTGCTAACTCTCCCCCCCCCTCTACTCCGTGTGTTTCTCTGCACAGGCCCGGTCCACCCAGGACGCGATCTTCCCAGATGTCCTTCACTCCGGCGACGCAGTGATCATCAGAGACTCCATCGTCCGGCGCGTCCGTGCTACGATAGCTGAAGGTAAAGTGCACACC
>NW_015538031.1:50165-50668 GCF_001515605.1 Sinocyclocheilus anshuiensis | reverse complement strand
GTCCGTGCTACGTTAGCTGAAGGTAAAGTACACACTCACTGTTTCCCTGGTGCTCGTGTTCTCGATGTTTCTGCGCAGATACCCGCGATCCTGAAGGGCGACGAGAGCACCGGAGTGGTCGTGCTTCACGCGGGGGTTAACGACACCAAGCTGCGGCAGACAGAGACACTGAAGAGGGACTTCAGAAGCCTGATCGAGACAGTGCGCAGCACATCGCCCACGATGAGGATCATCATGTCAGGACCGCTTCCCACGTATCGATGTGGACACGAAAAGTTCAGTAGACATTTTTCTTTAAATGAAAGGTTATTGTCATTGTGTAAAGAACAGAAACTGCTCTTTGTTAATAATTGGAATCTTTTCTGGGAGCGTCCTAGGCTTTTTCGCGCTGATGGCCTGCACCCCAGCAGAGTCGGAGCGGAACTCATGTCGGACAACATCTCCAGGACGCTACGCACCATATGACTAGTAAGTCAAATCTCAAATAACTGCCCTGATGACTT
>NW_015538031.1:47939-49720 GCF_001515605.1 Sinocyclocheilus anshuiensis | reverse complement strand
GGCCCCACCATAGCACAGAAACTGCACTTGTTAAAATTACAAATGACTTGCTTCTTGCGTCAGACCAAGGCTGTATCTCATTGCTAGTTTTACTTGATCTTAGTGCTGCGTTTGATACTATAGATCATGATATACTCATAGATCGATTACAAAACTATACAGGTATTCAAGGGCGGGCTTTAAGATGGTTTAGATCCTACCTGTCCAATCGCTACCACTTTGTTCATTTAAATGGGGAGTCATCTCAATTATCACCAGTAAAATATGGAGTGCCACAAGGATCTGTCCTAGGTCATCTGCTATTTTCAATATACATGTTGCCCCTTGGTAATATTATCAGAAAATACGGGATTAGTGTCCACTCTTATGCTGATGATACTCAACTATATATCTCAACAAGACCAGATGAAACTTCTAAATTATCTAAGCTAACAGAGTGTGTTAAAAATGTAAAAGATTGGATGACCAATCATTTTCTTTTATTAAATTCAGATAAGACTAGAGATATTACTTATTGGACCAAAAGACAGTACACATAATCTCTTGGATTACATTTTGCAACTAAATGGATGTACTGTTACTTCCTCTACAGCCAAAAATCAGAATCAGAATCAGAATTAGCTTTATTGCCAGGTATGTTTTCACATACGAGGAATTTGTTTTCATGACAGAAGCTTCATCAGAATGAGCTTTATTGCCAGGTATGTTTTCACATACGAGGAATTTGTCTTCATGACAGAAGCTTCCGCAGTGCAGCAGAATGACAGCAACAGAACAAAAACACAGATAATAAAAGAATAAAAAAAATAGAACAAGTAAATAAGGAATAACAATGCATAAATTGACAATTGTATGTGCAGGTATATTACAATAGACAATTTTGTATGTACAGGTATATTATTTGCAAATTTGAAGTGTAGACTAAGTATGCGTGATGAGTGTGGTGTCGTCTGCAAACTTCAGGAGCTTGACAGAGGGGTCTTTAGATGTGCAGTCGTTGGTGTACAGGGAGAAGAGCAGTGGGGAGAGAACGCAGCCCTGAGGAGCTCCAGTGTTGATCGTACGAGTGCTGGATGTGAATTTTCCCAGCCTCACTAGTTGCTGCCTGTCTGTCAGGAAGCTGGTGAGCCACTGAGAGACGGAGGTGGGCACGGAGAGCTGAGTTAGTTTGGGCAGGAGGAGGTCTGGGATGATAGTGTTGAAAGCCGAGCTGAAGTCCACAAACAGGATCCTCACATAAGTCCCTGGTCTGTCCAGATGTTGCAGGATGTAGTGCAGTCCCATGTTGACTGCATCATCCACAGACCTGTTTGCATGGTAAGCAAACTGCAGGGGGTCCAGTGATGTCCTTCAGGTGGGCCAGCGCGAGTCTTTCAAATGCCTTCATGACCACAGATGTTAAAGCCACATGTCTGTAGTCATTTAGTCCTGTGATTTTGGGTTTCTTTGGGATGATGGTGGAGCATTTGAAGCAGGAAGGGACTTCGCACTGCTCCAGTGATCTGTTGAAGATCTGTGTGAAGATGGGGGCCAGCTGGTCAGCACAGGATTTCAGACAGGCTGGTGTAACACAGTCTGGGCCTGGTGCTTTTTTCCTTTTCTGCTTCCGGAAGACCTGGCGCACCTCGTCTTCGCTGATCTGAATTGCAGGTGTGGGGGAGAGGGGGGTTGCTGGAGGTGTGAATGTTTGTGTGGAGAGGTGTTCAGAGCGGGTGTGGGGTGTTTTTTCAAACCTGCAATAAAACTCATTCAGATCGTCTGCCAGTTGTTGATTCTCCACA
>NW_015538031.1:45204-45663 GCF_001515605.1 Sinocyclocheilus anshuiensis | reverse complement strand
ACATTTCTCATTTCTGCCATATGTACATTAACTGACAGTCACCACTGATAAGCTACCACTAAATATTGTTAATTTGCTCTTTAAAATGGCCTTTTGGTTGCTTTTAGTCAGAAAACGTAAAGAAAAGGACATGCATACAGCAAGATAATATAATTTCACTTACCTGGCCTATCACTTGAAGCAAACATCCATCCCTTCTTAAAAGTCTGTGTTAAAAGAGAGCTGCCTGTTGTGACATTTAATTAAGCCGCGACTGCTGTAGCCTATATCCAGTTAGGCGTGTTTTCCCTTTTTCTTTAATTTGTATATATACTGTTTGAATGACAGCTTGGTAAATCGGTTGGCGATCAAATATTCAGTATCGTTACTCATAAGTACTTGGTACATTATCAGCGCAGCGGAAGATGTTCAAACTAATATCACGTAATTTACGTCTCTTTGATGATTGGTTGATATCAG
>NW_015538031.1:25990-44040 GCF_001515605.1 Sinocyclocheilus anshuiensis | reverse complement strand
GCCTATCACTTGAAGCAAACATCCATCCCTTCTTAAAAGTCTGTTAAAAGAGCCGACTGCTGTAACGTTAGCCTGCATCCAGCTTAGGTGTGTTCTCCCTTTATTTTTAATTTGTATATATACTGTTTGAATGACAGCTTGGTAAATCGGTTGGCGATCAAATATTCAGTATCGTTACTCATAAGTACTTGGTACATTATCAGCGCAGCGGAAGATGTTCAAACTAATATCACGTAATTTACGTCTCTATGATGATTGGTTGATATACCAGAAGGGAGGCTAGCCTCCCCTACGAGGTTTCTTATCTCAACACTCCTCAGCGCTGAAAGTGAACACTCGATGGTGATTGGCTAATTTATTTTTACCAAAGGAGGTACGAGAGCTCAGCTCTCCCCCGGCCTCCCCCTCCCCTTCTCTATCATTTAGCGGTTGTAATTACATCAGCAGATTCGGCACATTCGCGATAGAAAAGCGTCACTTTCCAACTTCAGTAACGTTATGTATTACAGCTGTGAAATTACAACCAAAAAAATACAGGTTCTGAGATATGAACTGAAATGAATTGTGAATTTTATTAACATTAAATCATCTTCCTCCCATTTTCACCTCAAAATTTTGGGAAAGCTGTGTCTCCCCTCCCCCGACAAGCCCCCCTGTTAGAAGGAGAAAGTTTATGTGGCACATCGGCCTAATTAAATGCCCACAGATCTGAATGTAATGGGGTCATTTTACTTCATTTTGCCAGAGATTTATGAGTGTGACTGGAAATGAGTGGCAGGGTGTTAAAACGGTCAAACATTGAAGGAGAGAAACACCCCTTGATCCTTTGCTGGGCAGCAGTACTTTAGTGAGCAGGGCTATGGACTGTATATGTTACTGCCATTACTTCAGAAATCATTCTTATATGCTGATTTGGTGCTCAATAAACATTTCATATTATAATCAATGCTGATAACAGTTGTGCAGCTTCAATTTTTTTATTAATTGATTATTTTTTAGCATTATGTACTGTATGCAAAAGTTAAACCATAAAAATCTGGTCATCATTTGCTCGTGATGTTCTGAACCTGTATGACCTTCTTCCATGTAATGCAAAAGGTGAAATTCTGTTGATATTTTCTATGAAAGTACAATATACCTAAAGATTTCAAGCTTCAAAAAGGACACAAAACTATCATAAATGTGGTCCAAATGACTCCAGCATTAAATTCCGGGTCTTTTGTAGCCATACAACTTGAGCTGTATTCACTGATAATCTTCTCCTCCAGTGGGTTGATAATCACTCAACCAGATCATACAGTCACTGAGTTGAATTGAAGTCAAACGGAATGATTCAGTCTGGTTTTATGAAGCAAATCAACTGATTTATTGAAAATGACTTAAAAGAACAATATGTAAGTCAATTATGTAAGCATATAAGTGGCATGTGCACTATTAGACAGGGAGGTGACATTGCAGTCAAATTGTAGTATGCTAAAAGATACTTTTGATTATCTTAATCATCAAAAATATCAAATATATACTTAATGTAAGATTAAAGTGATAGCTTATCATATTTTTATTGTCCTTTTTAAAGTATGAAAGCATCATTGTAAATGCTATTTTATGGAAAAACAGCAAGTTTTGGAACAACATGAGGATGAGTAAATGATGACAGACTGATCGTTTTTGGATGAAATATTCTTTAAAGTACACACATGCACACACACACACACACACACACACACACACACACACACACACGCACACAATGCTACATCTGCATCGTGACTCCCTGTGTATGATATCAGCCTTGCAAATATGATGTGAAGCCCATGCACAGTTGAGACTGATGTGCAGTGCCACTCAACAGTGTGGGGACAGCACATCTAAACACATCTGTCATCCCGAAGTGCAGAGACATGTCCCTGTATCTTGCTTTGCCCGACGAACACGTTGCCGCTGATAACATTAGCACATCATTCCAGTAATGTGCCCTAATCTTCATACACACACGCACACACACACACACACACACACACACACACACACACACACACACGCACACAATGCTACATCTGCATCGTGACTCCCTGTGTATGATATCAGCCTTGCAAATATGATGTGAAGCCCATGCACAGTTGAGACTGATGTGCAGTGCCACTCAACAGTGTGGGGACAGCACATCTAAACACATCTGTCATCCCGAAGTGCAGAGACATGTCCCTGTATCTTGCTTTGCCCGACGAACACGTTGCCGCTGATAACATTAGCACATCATTCCAGTAATGTGCCCTAATCTTCAAAAAACATGCCCCCGCTAGGCTAACCGCAGGCCAAAAAGATATGCCGAAGCAGTCAATTATTCATCAATAACCCATTTATTAAGCCTTTAATGTCATTTATATCGCCCTTTATAAGTGCTGCCTCATGTATAATGAAGCACACACAGACTATGCACATAATCTATCATGTTTATGGTGTGCTGAATATATTATTCATCAAGACGAACCAGTCATTAGGAGTCATGCGTCACATTAGCGTCAACAGAAGATGGACGCAATGTGAACCATGTGTGCCAGGGCGCATGAAAGAGCAGGGGGGACATGGGCAGTGGGGATGAGATGGGAAGGCAATGACCATGGACGTAGAGCTAGCGTAGTGTTAGCATCAGGGGCTAATGCATTGAGAGAGGCTAATGCAGTGATCGGATGTGGGGACTAGCGTTGCGCGCATACCTCCCTCTTAGCATGTCAACCAGAATCAACAGTGAATAAGTGTGTTTGGATGGTGTTTGTGTCTTCCTTCTATCTGCTTGACTAAAAGACCAAATATGCCACATTTAATCTGTAAGACAAGATAAGGAGTGTGGAAGTGTATGAGAGCTAAATAAGTTTTTTTTTTTGGCAATATATAGGGTTTTACGTGTTTTATTGTCATGTCTTCCTGAATTCAGTCTTGCCTTTGTCAGATATTTCTGCTGTGTGTCGTCCACCTCATTTCATCTTCTGTCTCTTCTCTGTCCTTGTGACCAGCTCACTTTTACAATGCTCAGTTTGGTTTCAATTATTCATATGGCAGGAGGGACCATTCAGCCTGGCCTTTTGGTAAAATGCCACAAAGACATTAACCTATATATCTCCATGATGAGAAGTGGGAACCTAAAATAATGGAGAAAAGAATCCATTCTAAAACCAAATGTTACCTTTGCATGTGAATGGGAGATGGCAGATTTGTGAATTATGGGAGGATTTGCAACAGTTGCTCTCTTAGTGCAATCGATGGATTGCTGCCAAATGTTTATGTCAGGTCAGGCCTCACTATCTACATGTTGGTCTCCATGTCTGTCTCTACACTGAAAAGTACTGATGCATGTTTAAAACAAGACAGGCATGTGTCAATCAATGCTGAATTAAAAGCATGTTAAAATTACAGCGAACTGCAGCACGCTGCTTTGGAGTAATTGAACAACACCTATTATCTCACTATTCTTTCTCTCCGGGTGCAACTACAAGATATTCTGTTTTGCTCAGCAGGAATCTATATTCATTGGTGATAAGAGCACACACATTTGTCATTTCAGGGTCGGTGTGTAATAAGCAAACGAGGAGGATTGCACCAAAGTAAAGCAGCCTTTCATGGTTCTGCCCACAGATGTTTGGTACTGGTTGTGCAAAGACAATAGTGGATGAGGGAGCGTGCACTCTTATCAAGGCTATTGTGGCAGGTGACACGCAGTTTGCTTCATGTGACACTGCTAAGAATAGAATATTTTAATAAAACACTAAACTCTGCAAGACAATGGTCCTCTAGGACAGGAATTTCCCATTTTTGATATGAACATATTTTCATAGAATATTGTTGTTTTAGGCCTAGGCTGTTACAATTTGTTAAGCAGCAACAATTATTTATTTATTGATTTAGGAAATAATTATCTTATGGCAACAAAGGCAGCATTTATTTGATAAAAAATACAGTAGTAACAATAATATTATGAAATATTATTACAATTTAAATGAATGAATGAATAATTTATATAGTGCTTTATTGTGTATTGCTGTACACCCAAAGTGCTTTACAATCATATCATGGGATCTCTCCTCAACCACCACCAGTGGTTAAATACCTGTTTTTATTATAATATATTTTAAGATGTAATGTTCCTCTGATAAAGCTGAATTTTCAGCAGAGCAGCCATTACAGTCAAAACCATTATTACTCAAAAATAATTTCTTATTAGTATAAATACTGAAAATGGTTGTGCTGCATAATAATGTTTTGTATTATTATTATTTATTCCCCAAACCCCCCCCCCCTTTGGTAACAATGTAAAATTATTTTACACTTTCGATCAATGCAACGCATCCTTACTGAATAAAAAAATAAAAATGTTCATTTATTTTAACAAAAAATCTTACTGACCCAAAACTTGTCACAATACGCTGGAGAAAGGGAATGAGGAAACGAGGAGATGTGGAGATTTCACAAAGCGAGAGTCTTTAATAATCCAACATGGAGACACAGAACACAAGGATGACGTTCAAGACCCGACAAATACAAACTGAACAGACTGGAACTTTTAAACACAGGGCAATCAGGGGAACACAGGTGCATGGAATCAGTCAATTAACTGGGACATGGAACACATGGGGAGGGAAAACACAACAAAACCAATCCATAATCCTGACAAATCTAACCTTGAGGTCATGAACGCATGAATTAACATTTCTGCATTTGATATTGAGATCACAGGTTATAATTTAGATATATTTTTAAGATGGAAAAATGTTGTTTTACAAATGCTAGAAACATGACTTTCATAGGAAAGGTTGCTATCAAATAGCACACCTAGGGTCCTAAATGATGACAGCACAGCCATCAAGTGTCACAATTTGAGTTGAATTACTGAAATAAATGAACTTTTCCACGACATTCTAATTTATTGAGATGCACCTGTACATAAACAGTCTTTAATCCTTGGAAAGACAGGGGAATACACAACATCCAATGAGTAGAACCGACAAAGGAAGACTGAACAAACAGGAACTTAAATACAAGGGATAATTACTTAACACAGGTGCACATAATGACCAATTAACTAAACGAGGACAGGAACATGAACAAAAAAGGGAACACAGGAACAGAAATGGGCAAAACATAGCAAAACAGGTCCATGATCCTGACATATCACCCCTTCTCGGAAGGCGTGTCCTCGCGCCATAGAACAACAGAGGGGGGGCACAGGTGGGAACTTGGGAGGCGTCTGAGGAGGAGGACGACGACAGAGACCAGGGAGGTGACGATGGAGGGAGGAGCCAGGGAGGAAACAGGAGGAGCCAGGGTGGATCAGACAGAGGGAGGAGCCAGGGAGGAAACAGGAAGAACTTAGAGCAGGAGGAGCCAAGCAGGACCCAGGCCACAGCCATGATGGCGACCCACAGTGGAGCCGACGGAGGGAGGAGCCATGGAGGAGGAATGGCCGCCGACTCCAGGGGGCCGAACAACGGCGGCGGAGCAGGTGGTGGAAGAGCCCGAGGTGGAGACGGAGAGCCGATGAGCCAGGGCGGCGGGGAGGATCCGGAGGTCCTAGGTGGAGCAGATGGCACCGGCGACCGACGCGAAGGTGTGGAATCCGGGACGGCCACGGTGGAGCCGGAGCGACAGAGGACTGAGATATTATTAGGTGTTTAACAAAGCCATTCAAATGACTCCCTGAGCGGGGTTCCGTGTGAAATTAAAGAATATGTCATGGAGGATGAGAAAGAAAGAGAGATCAGAATAAAAGCATTAGGTGTGAAACATGTAGGATGTCAATTTAAGGGGGATTTCAAAGGGGGGAATCGACAATTAAAAAGTGCTCCGCTGAAAGTTAAATTGCCCATATATCATCGGGATTACCACTGTGTTTGATTAGCTTTAGTGTGTTGCTTTGAAGATCCTCTTCCTTATTATTGTACCATAATCGTAATGCACTCCTTCAGCTCTCCATGTGTTTGGATGGTTGAATATTTCCATTAAATACAATAAATGCAGCGTCTGTTGAAAATAGCTAGATATGGTGATATTTTGTGTAGACACTCTCTCTATCTCGCTCTCTTTAGCTGTCGTCTTTTACTGATATAGTGGTGAATATATCCAGCAAGTGTTTTGCCATTTACTTTCAAGTTGGATATTCACACTCTGAGATCCGCAATGCTTCTCACTGCGACGCGGCCCATCACTCGCGACATCTTGTCTCATTAGGGAGATGGTGGATTTCATTGTGTGCTGGCGTGTGAGCCCAGAGAGCGGGCAGGCAGTGAGTTACAGACATTGCTAAATGCCACCGTGCACTTGTTATTTGACAGACTTGATATTTTGGGCATGATCCACTTCCTGCTGAAAAGTGGGCCTGCAAGCGTCCATATTTGTGTATATGTGTGTGTACAGTATACACCGCTTATAGTTGAAATGGGCCCTTTTTTGCTCGTCTGCCGTCTCTCTTCATCTCCTCTGGTGCTCAGAGTGTCAGTTTATCAGTGTATCGTTTACGCCCCTTAATTCAAAGGGCACTGTGCATTGTAACCTGTCGGGCAGCCATGTCATTGAGACAGACACATGTTGGAGGGGGGCACAAGCTGTGTTTATCCTGGGGACCTGTCCATCTCCCTTCCCGAGTAAAACGGACGGCGAGGAGCAGCCCTTATCAGTCCAACCTTGGCTAGTGAATTAGCAGACCCTTGAGTGATAAGGCCTAGAAACCACTGAGTGAAGGAAACTGGTGTGTGTGTGCAGGGGGATTTGCCGGTGACAGTGAGCCAGCTGGGGTCTTGTCGGCTGTCAGTCACTCTCCTGCCGGCCTGTGGCAGTCTCTATTTATTCTGAGGCGTTCGTCTGTCCGCCAGGCAGTCCGTAGACTCCTGCTGTATGAATAGCCTTGCTTGCTTTGTGAATGAAAAATGTGCACCGCTGGAGAACGAGCAGGACAAACGACAGATATTTTGTGGGAAAATTATAAAAATAAACATCCTTTCAGACTCCAATTTTGAGATAACAGCACCTACTCCCTGTCCGAGTGTATTATTCCTCCCAAGTCAGAGTATATGAGTGCTCCATTAGCACTGTCTCGAAGGGGGAGCATCAAGACACAGGTGAACGGGCCGGTGCTTCTGTTGGGCCCCCATCACATTCCATTTTCCCACATTTTTCTGTTTTCATCAGCTGATGGGAATTTCACATTTCCCCCCGTTGTGTGATCTCACGCTGCTCTGGCACAATCAGATTGGATTTCCCATTTTAGATCGGCACGGAGGAGAGTCGGGTTAGATTGTGCCAGACAGCGATGAATTCTTCAGCAGAAGTCGGACCTGTCGGGACTTGTGATGCATGCCCGTCACCTCGCGATGACATGATCTAATGTGAGATGATATTGAACAACTCTAGTTTGGCACTTAAGCGATGGAGGGGGTTTCAGGGCTGACAGCAGCCACTTTATTGCTTTAATCCCAAGGTCTTTTAACCCTGTTTGACGCAAATTGAGGTTGGCTTTTGTAGAGAGGGGGGAAAATATCCACATTGGCTTCCCATCTCCGTTTCTCTTCACCTAAAACTACTTTGAACAATTTATGCCGGCGTGTCAGCTTCATGTTTTGACTGACAAGTTGAGCCAGGGAGAGGGAGGGAGAATGAGAGGGAGCGAGGTCTATTTTGTATTTTGCAGTGGAGAAAAAAAAATCAAGGCCAACATGAAAAAGATGGCCTTGTCTTTTGAAATTAAAGGCTAGTGTTGCTCATTTAAATGATAGTAAATGCTGTGTCCGCCAACAAATGGCTAACACTGTGTGATAAAAATACATAAGAGACAACACTGTAATAAAAAAAAGGGCTCCAATGGAAATCAAATTACAGAGCATTATATCAGCTGTCGATTGTGATATCAATAAAAGTTTCTTCTGTTTTGAGAGGTTAGGTTGCTGCAGTTTGCCTTTAATTCATTACATTGAACATTCATTATTTTGCAGACAGCCTTTGTTAAAACTGTAGGGATTAAGATACATTGTGTTTACTAGCCACTAGGAAATAAAAAAGGGGTTATGAGTGGTTAACTTGACTTGATAGTGTATTGGCAAAGATAGGTGGAGCTGTACAGAGCTAACAGGGCTATATGTGAGTAACTAGACGCTAGTTAGCACTGACTGAGTGATCTCACTTTTAAAAAAAAAAAAAATTTTATTAGTATTAATTAAAGGGGTCATGAACTGCATTTTTTTATTATTTTGTACTGTTCTCTGAGATCCACTTATAATGTTATCAAAATGTTTACATAAAAACATCATAATTTAGACGTAATAGGCTATTTTCTGTCCTGTTTTGGCCCCCCTCATCAGAACGCTCTGTTTGAATAGGCGTAGTGGATTGTAAACTGGGAAGTAAACACCCACTGCTATGATTGGCTAACAGTTGTGTTTGTTTGACAGCCTACATTCTTCATAGATGGGCGCTGCTGTGATTTAGGTGAAAAATGCATAAATACTCAGTACATATCAAACAATCTGTAATAACAGACAAAGCGATAGTGACCAAAAAAAAAACAGTTAAAAAACATAAAAACCATAAAAACATACAACAACATAAAAACAGTTACTCACACTAGTGTGGTGTGACATTTCTGTTGGATCCAATATAATCAGCACAGCATTGTCTTTTAGTTTCCGTCTTTCTGAAAATCCTGTGTCAAATTGTGCCTTGTTTGTAATTGAATCCGTGGTGAAATGAAGTGAACAAAGACCAAGTTCTTACTGACACGGTCTGGAACTTCATTCAAAATAAACTTCATCCACTCTTTCCTAATGTTGCAATATAAAGGAAGGCAATGCAAAGACAGCGTCTTGTTGTCTTCGGAGCATCTTTATCATTTGGTTTCTGCATAGACATGCTTTTGCCTCTCTCGTTATTTACACTACATGCTTGAATCGGTGGGCGGGGCTAAACAGGCAGTGATGTATCAGGCGTTGAGTTTAGCCACACTATTATGTCATAAAGTGACACACTCCACAACCTGTCGTTTTGGCAGATTGGCTTCAATACAAGCTGTTTTTAGACTAACTAGAAAGTTTTGAGTTCTGAAACTTACAAAGACCTCTTATATGTCAAAATGGAATTTTGATTTCTCAGTTCATGACCCCTTTAAGGAATTCCTACAATGCTTCTTGAAGACATATTTGCACAGTGAACATATGGATCAGTGACATATAAGAATTTATTTTCTTTCTTTCTTTCTTTCTTTTTCTCTTTCTTTTTCTTTCTTTCTTTCTTTCTTTTTCTTTCTTTCTTTCTTTCTTTCTTTCTTTCTTTCTTTCTTTCTTTCTAGTTGAAAACTATTTTACCTATAAGATCTTAGAAATGTACTGTTTGTGGTTTCATATGGTTATGATGTAAAGTAAAACAGTATTACATGCTATATAAAAGTACAATAGTTCTTATATCTCAAATATACTGTATATGAGTGTGCATCTTTGTATTTTTATGTATTTATTTATTTATTTTTAGAATATGTTAAGGTGATTAATTGTATATATGAATTGCAATTGCATTTTTTTTTTTTTTATAAATTAAATTAATAAAAAATTAATTAATAGATGGGACAAAGAAATTAGTGTTATGTGTGAGTGTTATTAAAAAAAAAGCTTGTGTTTTACAGGCCTTTCTGCATCCTAAACTCCTTTATATCATTCATTTGTATTGACCATTTGCAATAAGGCCTCTTTGAAAATAAAGCACTCTTTCTGACAGGCTGAGTGAGCTTTAACATCTCCAGTTTTCTCTGTAGAGGAGACAGTCTGAAGCATCTTACTGCTGTGTTTTTCATTTGCAGTTTGTATGTCTTTAGTGTTTTTGATCCATACAAGCACTCCTGCTGTACTCCTTCAGAGGAAGTTCCTTTGGTAAATGTACAAATACGCGCATGAGTCAAGAATCAGTGGATTATTATTTGTTTTACTGACATTTGACTGAGAAATTCAGTCAAATCATCAGTTCTTATTCTGCTGGATCTTTCTGCTGCTTTTGACACTGTCAATCATCAGATCCTCCTGTCTGCCCTCTCTTCAATGGGCATCACAGGGAGAGCAGGTGGTGGAGGAGCCCGAGGCGGAGATTCGGGAGGCCATGGCGGAACAGGGGACTCGGGTTGCCATGGCGGAGCCGGGGACTCGGGAGGCCATGGCGGAAAGGGGGGCTCAGGTTGCCATGGTGGCTGGGTAATAGTAAACCACTTTTTTCTTTAGGACTACACCACTGCTCCACATGATTGTCCATCAGCGCTTCCCCCCCCCATAACCTTTCATAAATGGCCTCACTCACACAGAGACAATACTTTGAGCCCCATAGGATTTGTGGATCTTTTTCTCCTTCAGGCCTGCCCTCAGGCACCATACAGAGGGAAGGCACAGTGGCTGGGACACGCCGGACTTAAGACCTCTATGTTAAGAGCCCTAGATATATCTAGGTCAGCTTTGTCTGAGGAACTTCCAGGGCCTATCAGGGGCTGTTGATGCATTGATCCTTGGCTCTGTGCTCAACACTCACACATGTATTTGTACATTTACCAGAAGGACTTGAAGTTGTGTGTTCTGAATGGGTACAGCAGGGGAAGTAACACAGATCAAATACGGTCAAAAACACTTAAAGACATGCAAACTGTGCATGAAAAACACAGCAGCAAGATGCTTCAGAGCGTCTCCTCTGAAGAGAAAACTGGAGATTTTAAAGCTCGCTCAACCTGTCAGTGGTAGTGCTTTATTTTCAAAGAGGCCTTCTTGCAGATGGGCAATAAAAATGAATGATAGTTGAGGGGGTTTAGGATGAGGAAGGCCTGTCAAACACAAACTTTTTTAGGGGTGGTCCACCTGTGAATTAGATCAGTGCAGCATGAATGCTGCAACAGCACACTTCAGTTAGTACTGCAACAATTTCATTGGTGTTTATTGTCGTTTAAAGGAATATTCAGGGTTCAATACAAGTTCAGTACAATTTGTTCAGTACATTTGTTTAAACTGTCAACCATCCACAGAAATGATATTGGCTCGTGCCTTGAAAAAAAAAAAATCAAGGTTACAATGAGGCATGTATAATGGAAGTTAATGGGGACAATTATTAGAGAATTTAAAAGCAGTCTTTAAAGCATATTTTCTAAAAGTATTTGCATCTATTTTTCTGTTAAAACTTAAGAAACTAAGTAGAAAAAAAAATAGAGATAACTTCAGAGAAAAGGTTAATAAGGATGTTTTTTCACACTAAAATTGTTAATGCACATATTATTTACATGTTAACTATACGTTTGAAAAAGTGGGTATTTTAACATTTATGGATTGGTTCCATTTAGATCTGCACAAATCATATTTTAATAATAATCGCAATTTCTGCTTTTCTCGATTTATTTAAGCATAATTGTCTGCGATTTTTATTTTTTATTTTTCCCACAGGTTATTTATCCTGAAAATTATTCATTTTGACTTGGCATTTGTTTAATCCTGCATTGATAACAAGCCTCCACAAGTTTTCATGGTTGCGGTTGCCTGATGTCAAGAGTGTAAATCCCCAATCAGATCGTTTCTGTTAAATTGATACATTTCTGTCCAGTGGTTTACTTAACTTTCCCAACCTGGCAACCATGTGCACATGCTCTCTCTACATTATGGAATAAAGTACTAATGAGCTGAAAACACCAGCAAACATGTATATTGGAGTTCAGTGATCTCTGTTGAGATATTCTGCTGAAATAAAAGTTGAATACAGCCAGTCTGTTTTCTTTCACAAAGTCTTTTGCACTATTTGCTCCAGATAAATCTGTGAGTAAACCATGCGAGTTGACTTGTGCTTATGTGAAAGTGCAATGATTCTGAAAAATACAAATAAATAACAACAATAATCATGATTAATAATTGTCATTATATTTTTGAGCAAAATAATCATGATTAACATTTTAACTATCATGCAGCCCTATTTCCATTCACTTGCATTGTAAGTGTCCCACTGTAACCTAGATTTTTATTTTTTATTTTTTAAAGGAGAAACAAGTCAAAGTTATTTTGTGTGGTACCAACTTTATGCTGAAAGACAAGTGCTGCCAATTGAGCTTATTAACTTATAATAAAATTAATAATACAATTCAGTGTTTTGCTTTACCTTGAGACATATTCACACATCCTAACTACATCCAGCCTGTTTTCTTAAACCATCCAAAGTCTCACTTCGACCGTAAATGGGGCCTGTTTTATTTAGTAGTTATCGATTTTGATTTGATTAAACTCACGCTAATTTGCTGCGAATGAGCAGACATTTAATCAAATAAAAATCAATGGTGTCTTAAGATCTCCTTGCTCATCTCTGGAATAGAGGAACACAGTAGGTACATGATAAATTATCACTCAGAGTTAGCCAATACAGCAAGGCATGCTGGGTAGTAGGAGTGGAGGGGTCTATCGCATGGCACCCACACACTAGATCTGCTGCTCACTGAAGACATTTGGTCTGAGTGTTTTTTTTGTTTTTTTAATCGATGAATAAGTGAATTTGGGAAAAAACACAATTCTATTTAGTTCTGTAAGACTTATTTTGATGAGTCACTGACACAGTTTAAATAATATCATGTGTAAAATTCAAACTGGGTGTTGATTCAGACGGCATCAACAGAAAGCCCTTGTTATCTGTAATGACGAGCTGAATTCTCTTGTTCAGTTACTGTAATCAGAGACTAATGTTGCTTCTATAATGCAAATGCAAAAACAGACGTCAATGACATTAGCTCCTCACTTAAAAGTTTTTCCCCTCTCTTTATTCTCTCTGAACGAGGTCTAAAGTGCACTCTTTTCCTTTTCACTGGCACTTCATCTGCATGTCTGCATTTGTTTAATTGCATCCGGCGAGTCAGAGACTGACCTCTGTGAGAGATAACTTCCTCTCTCTCTATCTGCTTTCATTCACATAATTGACCATCATGAACAAACTCACATCGTGGCATAAGAATTCGATGACATCTTTACGAAATTCAGCAGGCAGAGTGAGAGACTAACAGGAAAATGGAGGCATTTGAAATGGGAATCATATATACTGGCGGCTCACGCATTTAATGGTGATGTGCCCTCTGCGATTGGAGGTGGTGACTTGGTGGATTTGAACAGGAGAGGGGATTAAAGAGGGCCTTACACAGGCAATTATGCAGTAATCTGTTTTTAAACACTGTTTAGAGACATCAGTTCCTGCCAGCTTTTCAAAGATGAAGCTGGGGAAATGTTTGCATGAAACAGTAAGGATTTAACAGAGCTATGCAAACAGAATCCCACATGACTTTATATTCATTATTGTAGTTAGAGTATGTTCAAGTTACACAATTGTGCTTTGCAAAGGACATCACTATGGATTCAGCCATCTTAAGGGAGATCCTAAATTCCAAGGAGTGTATTTGTTCAGTCCAAGAGGGAGTCAAACGGCAAATGAAACAAGTGTACATCGATATATCACTTCACAGAAACATAACATTTAAAATGACAAATCCAATACAACCAAATCACGTACTGTTTTCTTATTTAGTATCACAACAGATATGTATCACTACATTTAGGGCTTTTGAATATGAGGGGAAAAAGTAATATAAATGTATTATATTTTACAAATTTATAATAACTATGTATAATTTATATAATACTGAAAGTAATACTATTGTCCATTAAACTGATCAAAAATGACAGCAAAGACCTTTACATTAATAATAAAAGATCACTATCAAATAAGTATTGTTCTTTTAAACTTTTCTGTTCCTCAAAGAGTCCAGAATGTATTAAAGTGATGATGTATCACAGTTTGAAGGCTTTACAATCTTTAATGCAAATGATACATTTCAGCTACTCTTACAATTGATTTTCATTTCTCTCAAAGTGCTGGCTCAATCTGAATCTCCCCATTGGATAAACTAATGCTGGCCTTTAATTTGGTGGCCTGCGGTCCCCAGGAGTCAGAGGGTCAGCACACACGTTAGATGTCAATTGTACCACTTCTATACATCTTCTCTCAGTATCATTTGTCTTCATCCCTCTCAGTCACAACTTTGACCTCCTCTTTCCCATTAGAAGGACCCACACATACTGGCCACCTGCTTTTCAGAAGTCCCAGTCTATCTGCCCCACTGAATCTGTTTGTCTGAAGCAGATCATGTTCTTTATGACTTTCTGGGTCAGATATTCAACTTAATGTTAGGTAGAGTAATTTGTGATA
Organism: Sinocyclocheilus anshuiensis; assembly: GCF_001515605.1. Lineage (NCBI taxonomy): Eukaryota > Metazoa > Chordata > Actinopteri > Cypriniformes > Cyprinidae > Sinocyclocheilus > Sinocyclocheilus anshuiensis. Next base: position 29,811 of record NW_015538031.1, on the reverse strand, counting down.
TGATTTTAACATTATTAGCATTCTGTAAGAAAATGTAGCTTTTAGTTCTTAGCTTCTAAATGTGTTGAATAGAGCTGATTGTAATGTCATTGAAACATGCAAAATAATGAAATTAAACACACACACGGACATCAAAGGAAAGGTAACATATTGCAGTGGTGGGCTGCTATCCCATCTGGCCAAATGGCTATTGTGTCTCATTGTCTAAAAATAGGATGAAGACAAATTGTTATCATTTGGGAAAGCCCATGACAATAATGATGAATGAGCATTTTTTCCTTTTCGGTTTGCCCTCTCAGAAGTCATTGCTTAAGGCTCTTTCCCTCCCTCTCTCTCTTTCTCACTTTCCCCCTCATCCCATCCCTCACTGTGTGATCAACAATGTTAAACCGCTCAATCGGCCTCATCTGCATGGGCCAAACCCTCTGCAAATGGCCCTGCATGTTCATGGCACCCCTCTATGTAATCTGGTCAACAGAAGCACCTGATCTGGTGATTGATTAGCAATTTAAAATGACAACAAGGACCCCCTTCGCCTAGACTGGAGTCAAACTTTATCATGACTAATGTCCCTGCTGACAGGAAAAGATAAGAGACATCCTTCAACCCGCTCACAGCCTGTTTTTGATAAATAACACTGCTGATGGAGAGCTCTGAGGTCATTATTGTGTGAATACTACAATATCAGGCTTTTTCTTTCTCCTGGATACGTATGATATTAGGCCGCGTCTGACAAAACACACTCTAGGTTTCAGCAAATGTCTAGTAAATTTCAGTGCTAACTCGAATGTCTCAAACTAATGTTTACATTCAATTTTTCTTTGTTTCTTTATAAATGCTTATTAGTGGTCTTCAGGACAGTTTGATGAGAACTATCAAAACTAGGGGTCACAATATTAGATTTTCAGTACACAATTATCAAGGCTCGCTCTATCAAAATAAATAATGATAACAATATTATCAGAATATCTATAGATCTATTTTTTTGGGGGGAAAAAAAACTATTTTGGCCAATGAATCACACTCAAAATGCGAGTGTAGGGAGGTAGAGAGAGACTTTGGGACCATAACTCTGCGAAAGTGTTCATTAAGAATTTACTGTTGTTTGGCACTGCCTTTTTGTACAGAATCTAGAAAAACTCCCACACTGGTGAGCTAACTTTTTTCAGGTGCTGGTAGAGTGTTTTGCTTTTGTCTGTCATCTCCTCTGACATGATTTTGTGCAGCAGTAGTAGCTACACGTTGCATTGTTGTGTTCTTTTATTTTATCATGAGTGGAAACCAGTGTTAAACTGAAATACTGCCTCCTACTATGTTGGAGTATCAACCAGAATGTATTTAGTCAAGTCAAGTCAAGTCAAGTCTGCTTTTGGCCTGGAGACTCCGCAGTCTCCTCCCTGATGGCAGCAGACTAAAGAAGCTGTGTGTTGGGTGGGTGGGATCACCTGCAATGCAGAGGGCTTTGCGTGTGAGACGGGTGTTGTAAATGTCCTGGAGGGAGGGGAGAGAGGCACCAACGATCTTCTCAGCTGCTCTCACTATGCGCTGAAGTGTCTTGCGGCAGGATGCGTTGCAGGCACCATACCACACAGTGATGCAGCTCGTCAGAATGCTCTCGATGGTGCCTCTGTAGAAGGTGTACATGATGGGGGCCGGGGCTCTGGCTCTTCTTAGTTTGCGGAGGAAGTAGAGACGCTGCTGTGCTTTCTTGGCCATTGCTGTGGTGTTGTCAGCCCAGGAGAGATCCTCTGTGATGTGCACACCCAGGAACTTGGTGCTGCTCACCCTCTCCACAGTCACACCATTGACGGTCAGAGGAGCATGCTGAGTGCGCACTCTCCTGAAGTCAACAACAATCTCCTTCGTGTATATATGTATTTATATTTGTAGTAATAACATAATATCAATATTTGTTTATTTATTTTTTTAAATCATGGTTATTGTAAATACAGCAACATCCCTAATCAACACCCTAAGTTGTTAACTTAGAGTGAAAGCCTCAAAAATCTGTGTTTTGATTTCTGTATTTAGAAATCATATTCATGACAATAGTATTCTTCTGCTGTGTGAATGTAGCCTACAATAATGTTAAAGTTGATAAATTGATTGGCAGCCTCAAACAGCCTGCAATTACAATAATGAAGTACATTATTTGAAGGAACAATTTATTGTGATACATATTATTATTAATAATAATCTTTTAATTAATAATAACAAATATATTTTAATATGTATATATTTTATCATAGTGCCACCATTATATGAACGCAATAAGCCATTTGATTCTGACCCTTAAAATGATTTGGGGTTTTAAAACACCCCTTATCCATTTGTAACACAGCCTTGCATTGTTGCTTTATGAGACTCCTCTGATGGTCATACAAACGACTGCGCTGTAACAATGTCATTTCACTCAATTTGGCTTCTTAATTATTTTTTTTCTACAAAACTGTGTAGAACAAAACAAAGGTCTTCAATTTGTCTCTCTTGCATGTTCAATTACAAATAAACAAGCCAAACCCTGAAAGACCTTCAAATAAAAGCCACACCATGACTGAAAGACAGCACTTGCTGTATTAGTATATAGTAAACACAAGTGCCCAGTGAAATTAGCTCATAAATACAAAAATGCAATCAAGTGCTGCCAAGTTTCTGCTGACCATAAGCCCAAACAGCTCATTTGCTCTCCTAATTTGGGTCTGATTGTCATTATGTAGTTTGCTTTTGTTACAGCTCACCAAGTCTGCGTCTCCATCCAAGAGATTACAACTCACTCACTGTTTAACGAATTTTAATGGTCATACGGTGTGTGAAACTTAAAAGGAATGTCTCTGCATTTTGTTAGGCTATTTTATCCTCCTGAGACCCTGTGACCTCATATGAGGACATTATATTTTGGTGTATTTCTCCGAGACTATACATGCCACAGTTTTAAGTCTGGATGTCCTGTACAGAGCACATTCAGGGCTTTTCAGAGATACTAAATGTTTGGATGTTTCACCATGACCACTCCCTCTCCTTGGTCTTCAAATATGTCTGATATTAATTTAGTGACACTCTTATGGAAATATGATAATATTTTGTAATTATCATTTAAATCTGACTAATTTTTAAACTGTCTGTCATAAATCAACATCTCAGGAAAATGTTATGGGGTTTCAAATCAAAATATGACTTTCTGTTACAAAACAGGATGTTGATTTCATACATGTCCTCATATGAGGACACTGGGACTAAAAGATTTAGTTTATAGATACATTGTATATAAAGAGAAAACCCGTTTATTGCCATTTTGCAGAAAGAAAAATGGTATATCAAATCATTCTGTTATAACATAGTTGAGAATCATCTTTATACAAAGTTTGGTAAAAAAAAAAATAATAATCCTGAAAACTAAAAATGTATTGGTGATTTTAAAAATCTATTGTTTTTGCCTATGCATGTTCATTCATGTCTTTTTATTTTATTTTTTTTTAATTGAGTCCCGATGTCCTCTACCGAGGACATAGCATAACTTATGAATTAAATATAATTTTTTTACATTTTTTTTTTTTTTTACATTTTTGTAATGCTCTAAACAATGTAAAGACATGAAAAAAAAACTATTTTTTTCCTAAAAATCTTTTCTCGGGTCTTGAGAGGTTAATACCTAAAAAAATCTAGATTAAAACCCACAGTTAGTGACCTTTTTTTAGTGGTTATATGTTGCTTTACATTTTAATTTTATATTAAATGGGCTATTAATAATAGTAATTAATGTTTTTTAAAAGGTAAATAATAATAAAAAAAGATTATTTGAGCTTTTTTATTTATTTTTTTTT
>NW_015538031.1:15517-25594 GCF_001515605.1 Sinocyclocheilus anshuiensis | reverse complement strand
AGATTTTCAAATAGTTGTATCTTGGCCAAATATTATCCTGTTTCAGCTTTCAGATTATATATAAATCTCAATTTAAAAAAATTGACCCTTATGACTTGTTTTGTGGTCCAAGGTCACATATTATCTCTTTGGCTGTTTCCCCCCAAACTGTAATTATTTTCTTTTCCTTTATTAGGAGTTGTCCCATAAAAGGTTTGCAACTCTATAGCCGTGGCCTTGGGAGAGAGAGGGGAAGAGGGTTCAGAGCTAGTTCAGCAGCAGCGCTTGACAAATTATTTGTGGAATTGTTGCATTCACAGTCACTTAAAGAGGAATCTGTCAGAGGCTGCCTGCTCCACAGCGTACAACACAGCTCCTTGCTCGCTGTCCCCACTCTCTCTCCCTCTCACCTATGATGGATTGAACCTAATGCAAATTTACAACCATTTTATATGTCGATGCCTCCCCTGCCCGAGTGGGAACATACCTCAACATCACGCTTCAAGATGTCCGCCTCAGAACACCCTGCATCATCTGCCTCCTCTCAATCTCGCCTTTCACAAATCTCAGCAGAATAAAGATAAATGCTCCGACTTTGGCTGCCTTAACATTGTGCCACAGAGAAACACCTTTAATACGATGCTCTGGGCCTGTGTCAATGCTCTGCAATGCGCTTATACACCCGTGGCCATTTTTCTACTTTCCTGTGCATTTGGGAACATTATGAACGTTACGAAAGACAGTCAGTCGTGACTCTCCTGTTTTCTTTCTTTACACCTTTTATACTTTATCTCGGGTGGTCCGTCCCATTCTCTCTGCTTTGTTGCCATCAAGCTTTGCTGCAAATGGATTCGAAATTGTGGTTTGAAATGGAGAGGCCATTATGTTTTCTACAAAATGCCCTCTATTGTCGCATGGGGAAATATTTTTTTCTATTGTGAGGATTGTTAAGTTATAGAGACTCATTGTTAATAGGTCTGAAATCTACTTCCTGTCCAGAATAGGATATGTCTTGATAATATAACATCACCCTTTCTGAAGAGCGAGACAGTGAGCGAGAGGATAGAGAGTGTGTTTTTCACCCTATCAGCTTGGAAAAGGGAATGTTGTGCCCTTGTAATTGTGCAGGGATCCCATCTATCAACTGTGCCACCCAGGATAATAAATATAGAGTACACACAGTCTCCTTTGAGATTTAGAAAAGGGAACAAAAGGTGGAGGGAGAGTGAGATAGTGAGAGAGACAAAGAGATAGATAGAGGAAGGGAGGGAGGGGTTTCAAAGCAGGTTTGCCATGATATCCATGCATGGTGACAGATGGACTTGAGGGTATGGCTTGTGTCATGTGTGCACCACTCTGGTTCCTCATCCACTCAAACACACACTCTTTGCATTATGGTTTTTATTGTGCACAGCGACTTCACGCCCTTTGAGTGTGAATGCTACTGTGAACACAGAGCTCACTGCACACAGATGGTGCTCATACAGTGCACTGGGATGTGCTGGAGTCTACACACAGAAGCAGAAACACACTCAAGATACACACTGTTCTCAGACTCAGACTTTCATGTTAATGTGGTGTGAAAATGATCTTTATGAAATAGATGCATGATCTTTATGAAAGAATATCTAAACTTTTTACCATATTATAATACAATACAGTACAGTAATAAAATAACTCCAAAAATTGTGTATGTGTGTGTGTGTGTGTGTGTGTGTGTGTGTGTGTGTGTGTGTGTGTGTGTGTGAGTGTGTGTGTGTGTGTGTGTGTGTGTGTGTGAGTGTGTCATATTTTAGCGTTATTATAATGAGGTAAAAATTAATTAATTAATAACAACAACAACAACTGTATATTAACTGTAACACTTTATTTTTAGGACCAGTTCTCACTATTAGCTAGTTGCTTATTAGCATGCACATTACTAGCATATTGGCTGTTTATTAATACTTAAAGCATATTTTGATGCCTTATTCTGCATGACCATATTCTAGATCCCTTAATCCACTCCATACCTAAATGTAACAACTACCTTACTAACTATCAATAAGATGCAAATTAGGAATATAATAATGAATATAATAATAGTGAAAGTTAACAGTGAATATGTGTTCCCTTACTTACTTATGTGTTACCAACTGTTTTACACATTTCCTTCATAGCTGTTGTAGTTTCATGCTTTTCACATAGTAAAATAATTCCGAATTAAATCAAGTTATTTGAGTTTATCCATGTCTATTTATTATTAATTACAAATTATTTGGACAGCAAGACAATGTACAGTTAGCCAGCTGTCATCCAAGCATACACCACGAAAGTATGATTTGATGTCAAGCAAAAAGGTTTTGTATCACCCTGAAGGAGTTTATTAATAATATTCATTATAGGGTCTATATGATAAATTAAATTCATAGGGTATACTTCAGCAGGTCAGGTTAGATGTATTTTTTTAATTAAATGCTTGTTTTTATATGTGACGTTCTGTAATTCAAACTCATTGTTTTGATGAGGCAGCTTTCTATCTTTCTATGCTCCAATTAGTAGCAGTGTGTGTGTACATACCGTATAAGTGTGTCGGTGTGTGTAAATCTGTAATGCTGTCGATCAGATGCTGTCCTAACACTGGCTTTTTCATGTCAGCTCCCTCATTAGCACCATTAGGCTAATTACCATGGGTTATGCTCACCATGACAGCGAGCGTATGAGTGCTGTAAACACAAAACATGTCGAGAGGAGCCGTGGCATTAGTCATGACAGGGCTGATTAACAGAGACTCGACCGAGAGAAACCTACAAAACAATGCAAACAACACATCTAACATGCGATCAGATGCTGTCCTAACACTGGCTTTTTCATGTCAGCTCCCTCATTAGCACCATTAGGCTAATTACCATGGGTTATGCTCACCATGACAGCGAGCGTATGAGTGCTGTAAACACACAACATGTCGAGAGGAGCCGTGGCATTAGTCATGACAGGGCTGATTAACAGAGACTCGACCGAGAGAAACCTAGAAAACAATGCAAACAACACATCTAACATGTGAGCCCAGAGAGCCATGTCCCCCATAAACGTCCTGTACAAACACCAAAAACTTAAAACATATCAGATTTATCTCTCAAACCCCACACACTGTCCACACTTTAACTTTCTTAATAAATGCCGCTGAGATGGCAGATTTGGGATCTTAAATCATGTTTTAGGATGAATGTAAAAAAAAAAAAGACAAACGGAAGTATCTTGAGTATCCTAATTCTTGCTCTATCAATCCCAAAATGTTTGATTTCCTCCTCATGAGTTGGAGAGCAGAAATACTAATTTATTAAATTTCCTCTCCATTTAACGAGGCCATTTGGTGAATTTGCGTTTGATCCTCACTGGCTTGCTGAAGCGTGAAGAAGGCAGCGTGGAGATGGATCCGTCAGTGAGCGTGTCACATAAATATCTTATTAGCCAGTGATCTTATCATCATAAAGCTACCCATTTATACACTTAGGAATGTCATGTTGGTCAATTGCACAAAAACCCAGTGAACATGCAGTATTAAAAGCCAAAATCTTTTGCCTGCTCCATTAGAATGGCTTCTGAAGATTCCTCTTTTTTTCATTTCTTTCACCATTTTTGATGTGCATATGTCGTGAATTCTCATCTTGTGTGTTTGACTCTTTGGCAGAAGAAGGATCAAATGTCGTGATAGAGATTATCATACTGTTTCCCATCAGCCATCATGCCAATCAGAAGCATCAGACTGATTCAGGTCCATATTAGGATTGGATTGCATTTTTACTTTGAAATTGTGTTCATTACTTTGAGATTTGATGCTGGATTCAGATTTCGTATTGGAAAATAATGAAATCTAACTCCATATGTCATATGAAATGCACCGTTAGAGCTTAATAAGAGGAAAAAATTGTATATATATGTATATATATATATATATATACAAACATACACACACACACACACACACACACACTTTTTATTAATATCACTGCTAATCTTAGATAATGGATCGATCACTTTGGTGAGAAAGTAGCAGCATGATGTTTGTTTGTACAGCTCATTTGCAGACGTTCCTGCTGGTCAGCATGAGCCTCTGTGAGAGGAAGTGATGACAGGATCTCTTTAACACAGTGAATGGTGAAAGCTGATAGAGAAAGTTTAATATGAACTAGTGAGATGTGATAAACAGTAAAAGAGAAAGGATGGGTGTTCAGATGAAGTGAAGGGAATGAGAATAGAAAGAGAAAGAGGGTGGTGCAGAGGAACGAGAGTGAGAGAGAGGGATTATTATTCAGTTATCAGTGCTCTGTAGAGCAGAACTGACACGGACAGAAGCAGATTTCTTGCTTCTCACACATCCATCTGCCACCTCCCCAAGCAGAAAGAGAGAGGAAGGGGAAGGGAAGGAGGGGGAAGCAGGTTGGATGGAGAGAAAGGAAAACACACACGCGCACACACACACACACACACACACACACACACACACACATGTGCACACATGCCTGATAAATCATACAAAATTACACACATACAGCACAACTGTCTACATGTTGCATAGACATGTAGACCTGTAGTAATAATAATAATTAAATGAACTCAAATCAAATGTAAATTTGAAAAAATTCTGTAATTGCATAGTTTCATGTTGTTTGAAACCTATGACTGACTTTCCTCAATGGAGCACAAAAAGAGACATCTTGAGTAATGTACTGATCACTCTTATCAATGCAATTACAATGAATGCTGTGGACTGAAGCTTTTTAAGCTTCAAAAAGCCATATAGCTTCTGAACACATACCCACAGCATGTGCTGTCTTTCCCCCCCCCGCCATTCATGATTCACTTTCATAATATTACATAAAATAGCCTGAATATTCTTTCACCTTTCGTGTGCCACAGAAGCAAGGAAGTCTTAGGTTCGTAATGACAAACTCAATGTTCAGTTTAGAGTGTCTGTCTTTCTAATTATTGGCATCAAGGCCATATTTTGTCTCTTTATGTCACGTATGGTGGGATGGATCTGACAAGCGGCACTGAGTAAATGGACCAGAGAGGACGGCAGAATCTCTGCCCTGCCTCTGTTGACACCAGCAAGAAAAGCGATCACAGCGTCTGTCAATATATATGGACATCAGTTATGTTTTAATTGTAGGGGAGTATGGTACACTAATTAAAACGAGTATATCTTGCCATGCCAGGGGCAAAATTAATAATTAATTTTTAAAATTAATATTCACAAGTAGCGCTGGGAATATATTAAAATTATATTGCGGTTGCAAGGCTGATCTGGCTTGTAGCACTTGAGATGGTGTTTCTGCTAAATTAGGCATCTCAACCTCTGGCACCTTGCATGCCCCCTCGATCTCACCCCGCGCTCTGCTCGCATCGGCCCAGTGGCGGTACTGAGGAGGTTCTGATAGGGCTGCTGGCCAGGGCTGCTTTGGCTTGTGAACCATGAAAAGAGGAGGAAGGTGGAGGGGAGGAACTCTCCACTGATTTAAGTAATCCTGAAGAACTGAGGCATGGGGAATCTACGCTACACTGGAGCAGAGATGTTAAAAGGGGAGGAGATAGTCCACTGGTACACATATGAATGGGATAAATCTTAATGATAAATATAGCAACTGAAGCCACGCTTTGCAGTTAAAGAATGCAGTCTTGTCTTTGATAGAGTCATCGCAATGTTCAGCATGAGTCAAGAGCTGATTGCCTGTTTGTTTACTTCAGTGTAATCCAGTTCATTGATGTCCAATTCATTGTAGTCAGTTGCTTTGTTTGGGCATCAACAGATTCATGATATTGATTGCAGATTCAATTCCTTGTGCTACATACTACATTTTTGACTCCGTTATGTAAAATATATATATATATATATATATATATATATATATAATATATATATTATTTTGTCATGCTTAGTCTAAAGTGTTTTGTGTGTTATAGTTATGTATAAAGTGTTATAGTATGTATTTAGCTGTCAAATCGATTAATTGAGATCAATCACATCCAAAATAAAAGTTTGTGTTTACATAATATGTGTTCGTGTACATGTTTATATGTATATGTATAAATAGACACACACACTTGTACAGTATATATTAAAGAAATATATGTAATATATATTTATATCTTATATAATATAAATCATATAAATATGAAATATACATGTAAATATTTCTTAAATATATAAATGTGCATGTGTGTATTTATATTTAGATATAAACATACACAGCATACACACATATATTATGTAAACACAAACTTTTATTTTGGATGCGATTAATCGCAATTTATCGATTTGAAAGCCCTGACAGCCCCATTTTTTTTTAAACCAGCAAAAAATATGAATCTGATTAAATTATAAATTATATCATTGGATAGTTACACTGCCATTCAGAAGTTGTGGATCAGTAGGACTTTTATTTTATTTTTAAGGGAAAAAAAAAACATTTAATTGATCAACAGTGAAAGACATTTATAATGTTACAAAATACTTTTATTTCAAATGCATTTCATATTCTGTTCTTTTGAACTTTCTATTCAGTTACTCGAGCACCAAATCAGCAACCAAATGTAGCTAACAGTGTTTTCAACTGAGAAGTTTAACTGTTTTAAATTATAATTAATTTGTAGGGGGTTTTTTTTGTTTCCCAACACTGCATGCACATTAGCTGGACCAGTTAAATATTTGTGTTTTATATTATTTGTTATGTTATTTGAGCTCAAAAAGCACAACTTCGAGGATCCCATTGTTATTAGATGTTATCTCTGCTCCCCAGCACTGGAACTTACCAAAGGGACTTTGACTGAAGTCAAGTGCACACTAACATCTAACCTTTGCTCTACTGATGAGATCATCCTTCATCCTTGATTGTTCATTTTTTGCTCTTTATTGATGAAGGTATAAATCTTAAATGTCTTTAAAGAGGTTATTTAGCTAATCTGTCTGAAAGCTTGTGACCTTACAGTAGTTCTATAGTGTCATATAAATGAGTGCGGGAGAATAAGTACAGCGATAGATTAACACTGTACCAGCAGGCATCATATTTCTGTTCAGTGGCTGTACTGAAGAGGTTCTGATAGGGCTGTTGGACGGGGCAGCTTTGACTTGTGAACCATGAAAAGAGGAGGAAGGTGGAGGGGAGGAACTCTCCACTGATTTAAGTAATCCTGAAGAACTGAGGCATGGGGAATCTACGCTACACTGGAGCAGAGATGTTAAAAGGGGAGGAGATAGTCCACTGGTACACATATGAATGGGATAAATCTTAATGATAAATATAGCAACTGAAGCCACGCTTTGCAGTTAAAGAATGCAGTCTTGTCTTTGATAGAGTCATCGCAATGTTCAGCATGAGTCAAGAGCTGATTGCCTGTTTGTTTACTTCAGTGTAATCCAGTTCATTGATGTCCAATTCATTGTAGTCAGTTGCTTTGTTTGGGCATCAACAGATTCATGATATTGATTGCAGATTCAATTCCTTGTGCTACATACTACATTTTTGACTCCGTTATGTAAACACAAACTTTTATTTTGGATGCGATTAATCGCAATTTATCGATTTGAAAGCCCTGACAGCCCCATTTTTTTTTAAACCAGCAAAAAATATGAATCTGATTAAATTATAAATTATATCATTGGATAGTTACACTGCCATTCAGAAGTTGTGGATCAGTAGGACTTTTATTTTATTTTTAAGGGAAAAAAAAAACATTTAATTGATCAACAGTGAAAGACATTTATAATGTTACAAAATACTTTTATTTCAAATGCATTTCATATTCTGTTCTTTTGAACTTTCTATTCAGTTACTCGAGCACCAAATCAGCAACCAAATGTAGCTAACAGTGTTTTCAACTGAGAAGTTTAACTGTTTTAAATTATAATTAATTTGTAGGGGGTTTTTTTTGTTTCCCAACACTGCATGCACATTAGCTGGACCAGTTAAATATTTGTGTTTTATATTATTTGTTATGTTATTTGAGCTCAAAAAGCACAACTTCGAGGATCCCATTGTTATTAGATGTTATCTCTGCTCCCCAGCACTGGAACTTACCAAAGGGACTTTGACTGAAGTCAAGTGCACACTAACATCTAACCTTTGCTCTACTGATGAGATCATCCTTCATCCTTGATTGTTCATTTTTTGCTCTTTATTGATGAAGGTATAAATCTTAAATGTCTTTAAAGAGGTTATTTAGCTAATCTGTCTGAAAGCTTGTGACCTTACAGTAGTTCTATAGTGTCATATAAATGAGTGCGGGAGAATAAGTACAGCGATAGATTAACACTGTACCAGCAGGCATCATATTTCTGTTTTAGTAACACTGGCCATTCCTCAGGAATAGATCATTCATTTGTACACACAGTGCAATTAGTGTGAGTGTAATGTTGTTATATTTTATAAATTAAAGGATAGTGAATAACACCTCAAACTCTGTGATGTGGTATCTTATCACCGCGAAATTCTAATTAAAGCAGTATATCGTCAGTTCACGAGAGAGCAGCATCATTTTCAAAATGATATCTCGTATTCACAGGCATCATTTTTCATCATTCTGCAAAATCGCGGCTCCCTCCCCCTTGATATCAATTTCACCTCTGAATTAAAAAAAAAAAGCTAAACAAAAAGATAATGACTTGCGTCTTGCTATTTCAAAAGCCGCCCCCCACCGCACATTTTCAAAAGGGTGCAGAGGGTGTTTAGTATTTTTAATAAGCGTCCTCAATACTATTGAGCAGGGTCTCTTTGTTCATATGGCAAGATTAATTATACTGTCAGGCATTTTCAAGGCCTGCTTAACAAAGATTCAGTGATATAATTGGGCCGGCCTGCGCTTGACAATCACAATCAGCAATAGACAATTTCACATCCTCCCCTCAGCACGCAGCCACACACGCGCCACCTTTACATCAAAAAGAAAGTCATTTTTGCCAAACAGACTCGTCTGCTCGTACAAGTAGCTCCACTGTGCTCGGGGTGTTGCGGTGTCATTTGTTATGGGACTAGAATAATGTAGCTGAGCAGAGGGGTTTCTTCTCAAGGACAGGCGCAACAAGGAAACATAATTGAGCGACACACCGGATTTGAACTCTTGCATTGTTGGCGGCTCTTCATTGGGGCCCGGTACCCTGCTCCTGCGCACTCAGATTAAAGTGAGGTTAATTTTGCATTGCAGATAGAGGCGGGCGAGGAGAAAGTGAGAGATGAGTTCCATATCTGCGTGTGTCTCAGATTGGCAGGCGATGGATTGTCTGTGTTGAGTGGAGTCTGATTGTATGCCGTTTGGAAATGCGTTTCTGCCGCTGCGGTGGATACGGACTGCATTAGGGCCTCTTTCTCTTGCCTGCTGCGGCCTGAAGTATTCTGTGGCATGAGAATGATTATGAAATGAATTTCTATGTCTCTTATATATCAACTGCAGATTATATTAAGACTCGATTATCAAATGTTTAATTGAGTAAAGCATTGTTTTGTGGCACCAACAAAATGCATTTTCTTCGGCAGCAATTAAGAAATATGATTTGTGTGTGTGTGTGTGTGTTTGATTTTATGTGAGTGTACAGTCTCCCTCTGCAGAAATACTAAAACATTCCAACTCAAAGCATATAGAGTTACATATATTGCAAGGCATGTTGATCAGTTTGACTTCTAATTGGATTATAACAAGAGAGAGTTTGAATTGGACAAATAGTGTGGTTATGCTGGTATAAGCATGTTGAAAAGGAAATTATAAAGCAAAATATAGTTATTGATCCTAAATTAACCAGAACTCAATGTTTTTTTTTTTATTTGTATGCAAAAAATATACACTGTAAAAAAGCAGCTACATATTTCTCACTATAAAAAAATAAATAAAAATACTGTACATACACACACAACAATGTAACTTTCTTGAAATGCAGGTACATAAAACATATGTCAGACCAGCAGGATTTCCCCAAATGTTGCCCAACTAAACACAGTTGTCTGTACAAAGGATTTCATATTGCTGAAATGTTAAGGGTTTGTGAGTTCCCGGCATTCATTGCAGAATTAATAAATTATGCAGTTACTGTTATAGGATTATTGTTTTGCTCTTTGCTGACTTCAAACT
>NW_015538031.1:4366-15364 GCF_001515605.1 Sinocyclocheilus anshuiensis | reverse complement strand
TTCTAAATTTTTTTTTTTTTTTTGCTTTGTTTATTGACAGTTATATGTTGTGTCGTGATGTAAAAACGTAATCTTTATACATTTGTTGATTGTCACCATTTCTGACGTGTCAAGTGTCACGCCCTACAGTATGAACAACCATTTAAAACTACATCCTGGATATGCTTGTTTTTTCAGAGAATGATTAAGATTATATACAGACCCCTATCAAAAACAATAAATCAGTGTATGGTGTTACTAACTGAAGATTTTCTTAACAAGAAATCTGTTGCTGTCTTGACAAATGCATTGGCTAAATGAGGCATTTTGCATGTAGTGAACAAAAAAAGTACTTAGTACAATTATTAAAAAATCAGAATACATCATGTTGCCTTTTAACCTTTCTCAACAATACATTTTTATGTTGTAGGTTATTTAAAGATTTTGTTTTGAAATGATGCTATGTGCAGTGTACACATCATGGCATGAATATGGGCTCAAGCCTGCTACACACTTTACACACTTCATTTCACTTCTCCTCCACCTGAGTATATATTTTATGTGTCCACATGCATGCATATTGACATTGCCTGGTGTGTGTATATATATATATATATATATATATATACACACTTATACAACACTGAGTAGCAGAGTATGCTTTCAAGATTTTGAATGAGCAAACAGCTCTCATTTTCTCCACATGACACAAATCTTCTGGAAAACAACAACAACAACAAATACTTAAGTCTGTTTTCATAAAACAGAAGCCAAGAGCAAGCGTTCATGTAATAATGTCAATCACTGTGTGAGTAGAGGAAGCAGGTGAAAAACACTGGCCACACGGCTTTAGACCCAAAATGAGACAGATCACCCTGTAATCATGATGAATGGAAGAGGGAAGACATGTCAGCCCCTCATCCGCACTTGATGAATGGTATCATATACACTTATTTAGCCAAAGAAAGAGAATAATAGATCATTTGAAAGACTATAATTGTTCATATAAGCACACATGGAAATCTATATGTGATTATTTTTGTTCTTATTAATATTAGATATTGTCTATTATAAGCAAATTGCATTCCTAAATAGTGCCCGGATTGGTTTTCAAATTGGTCACTGCATTAGTTGATGAATAATATTTCATTCTGAAAGTGACTTTAAGTACATGCAAAAATATCTAGATGTTCATAAAGCCTTACAGTTACAGAAACACCACACAAGGACAGCTTAATTCTACATTCAGAATTATCTGGGAAAACAAGTCAAACGGAGGAGAAAGGGGGAAAAAGCTTAATTGTGACAGACGATAGCAATGGCATACTAAGTGTGATATTTGCTTATTAGTCATTGACCCATTCAGAAGAACATCACAAGGGTCATTAGGTGCAGTGGCGCCATAGTTTGTCATAAGCTGAAGACCAAACCTAATTTCTCTCCAATAGAGTTCAATTGTCCTTGAAACCTGGGCTGCTACTGTGACATATTCCTACTTTGATACAAAAGATGTCTCATTATAGAGGAAAGTCAAAACAAAAAAAGCACCAGACTTAAAGATTCTGATGTGCTATACATAAGGACCAAAATTGACTTTGTATCTGTCAGAGTCGAGTGAATTGAGAAAATATACAGGTCATACATATTCATCACCATACTGAAACACTGTTTTGCATCATTTTTATAAATATATATATATATAGTTTTGTTCTTATGCCATGGGGATTATTTAACTGTTTTTTTTTTTACATTTTGGTGGTTTAATGTGAAGATTATTCCACATATGAATCGCTAATGTGTATGGAGTTAAATAAAAATGGAAACAGTATTCATTCTTAGAGTTTCACCACAGGATGCATTACGTTGAAGTTTATTTTAAACTTAATGGTCACTGGCAAGCAATGTTGGGGAGTAACTAGTTACATGTAACGGAATTACGTAATTTAATTACAAAATAAAAGTAATTGTAATCAGTTACAGTTACTAAGAAAAACTTTGTAATTAAATTACAGTTACTTATGAAAATGTTAAGGATTACAAAGGGGGTTACATCTGATTTTTTCCCACACACTCCCACATACAGATTTAATTGAGTTCTTTCATAAATTGAAACACCAATGTTTCAGAAGTTTGTAACATGCTTATCCGATAGGGTTTATGTATATGCTTTATTTTTTTTTAAGGTGAACTGTTTTTCCAAGGCATTGTACTTATTACATTTTAAGTAGGGTAACTTGTAATCTGTAACCTATTACATTTCCAAAGTAACCTTCCCAACACTGCTGGCAAGTAACTTAACAAAGCTCATTTTTACTTTTGTATTTTGAGTATACTGTAGCTGCACCAAGTTAGACGTTAGGCATTTTATTATTATTATTATTATTATTATTATTATTATTATTATTATTATTATTATTATTATTATTATTATTATTATTATTATTATTATTATTATTATTATTATTATTATTATTATTATTATTATTATTATTATTATTATTATTATTATTATTATTATTATTATTATTATTATTATTATTGTTGTTGTTGTTGTTGTTTCACTTAAATATACAAATTCTAATCACCATTTTTTTCCCCCCATTTTTTCAATTTTTTTTCAATTAAATTATTATTTTTTTTTATTAGTCCAGAGGATGAAAAGTTTAGGTGTCCTTGACCCTCTCCTCAAGCCCATACTCAGATATAGTGTGTGCTGGAAGAACGATCAGGAAACTATGTTAATAGATCAAGTGAATAGGCTGTGGGGAATATGATGAGATGTGCAATTACCTGTATAATTCAGTCAGCTCAAGATGCATAATTCTCATTTTATTGTGGAAAATATTTAAGATTCTATTGATTGAAGAAGTCACATAAAGGCATCCTCAGTGCATTTGTCAGACATTTAGATGGGTTTTATCTCTGTGCATAAAGACTTCTCTTAATAATGGGGTCAAGGTGCTCAACTTTAACATTAGAAACATATCTGAGATCCTCCTGATGTGTGGGGGCTCAAATCTAAGGTGACGTCTTTTAACCGGTCATAACATACAAGCCTTTATGACCCAATAAAGGAAAAGCCACCAAGGTCCTGGCAGAGCGCTCATAGGAACAATGACAAAATGAAAATGATAAAATAACGAACAAAATGTAAAAAAATATATATAAATAATCTGTACTAGTAAATCTAGAATAACCTTCTCAACCTTTCAGTGCCAATACTGGCTTTTTTGGCGTTTTATATGGGGGTATTTTGCCAGAAACATTTCTCATTTTCTGTTCATTTCCTTTTCAGGCTGATGTAACATTGACAAATCCTTTTAATAAATGAATCATGAACTCGGCTGTGTTGTGACGATCTGCCCCGAGCATTTTTTTTTTGTGTGTGAAAACTAAGTCATTTGCTCGCTAACATATGTGAGAATCAAAACGTCCATAAAAACACTCAACTAATCCATTACCCATAATACATTCATGAGTATCTTTTATATAGTCCTACTGTGCGAGTAGGATATAAAGGAAGTCATATTATCATTCAGAACATATTCTCACACACACATGCTACATATTACCGCCTCATTCTTTACAAGCATAGCCACTGGCGACATTCACACCTTGCTGAGATATTTGTATCGTAAGCCATAACAGCAGTAAATTCAGATATAATGGGACTTTTATGAAATCGCTTGGATTCATAAAATCTTTGCCAAGTGAAGATGAAGCATTGCTCTCCAGCGTGTCTAAAGGCAGCTATGTAATACATACAAGGTCTAGTAAGTTAGATATAATCAGATCGAGGTCTCTAATTGATACATGGCACACGTAACGGCGCGTTGGATGTGGTGAGCTTGTCAGTCAGACGAATCAAAGAGAAACTGTCTGTAACGATACTTTTAACACAACACATGATGCATGCTGATGCAGAGATGGCTCATTTCATAACTTTGATCTGAGAGGAACATTTATCAGGAAAATTTAAAGTTCGAGACGGGTGTGTTGCCACCATTTGTCTTTAATGAGAGCCCGAGGGGCAATTTCGATGACACTCGTTCAGCACATTGTTTTGAGAAATTTGAACAAATATAAGTTACTCTATAACTTCCATAACTAATTTGACACAAAAAAAGCTAATTATCACATTTATCGTTAACGTTCTGCAATGCTCCGCTCTCAAACCTATGGCCTAATGTTTAGCCATTCTTGTGGCTTTAATTGTCTGTTCTTTATGAACTAGCTGATACAAGTTTAATTACAGTGAGACCTTAGACAACAAAAGCCTCACGGACAATTTCTACATCCTTAATGAGCATTTTGTTGTCCTTTCTCATGATACCCATGTCACATACAGTACATTTTTTTCCCTTAATCATTATAAATTACATTCTGACACAAAAAGGAAAAAAAAAAAAGAAACGATCTGCCATAATTTATAGCTGGAATCAAATTAATTGCTGGTGTGACAGGTGATAGGGAACTGCATTGACGATAAGGTCATTAAGTTGTGCTTATGCAGTAATGAGGCAGATAGGAGAAAGGGAGAGGAGCGAGCGCTAGTTGAAAAGCATTGTTTACCGAGCCATGAGGGGTTGCCTGGTGTGATGTGACCAATGCTGTACGAAAGAGAATTCTTCCTTTGGGGAAAAAATAGAGAGGAAGAAAAAGAAGAAGAAAAGAGCAAATAAAGGCTGCACACGAAGACGCAAAAGCCACCTCTCTTCCCCAGACTGCCGCCACGTTGGAAAAGGAGATGAGGTAGAAAACAACACTAAATTCATGTACATGGCTTTTGGAAGAGGGAAGTGTCTCAAAAGCACATCAGAAACAATTTCACCTTGGCAGGGCGCTTGTCAAAATCAAGAAATATCATACGGCGGCCTCTTTCCACCCTTGTTTTGTATAACTGTATTTGTAGCCTCAGGGTGTCAGTCACATGCAGCCCCACACACACACACAAACAAACACTGGCTAACATGCAAGACCCAAATAGACTGTTCGTGTTGTGTGACAGAGCTGAGATGGAGTGAGTACACACCTACAGACAGTGAAAGACACAACAAGGACCTGAGGGAACACTTTATAGACTCGGATATATTTCCTGAATGACAGCAGTTGCACCCGGGCTCTTCTTTTTCAATGCTACTGTTTCTTTAGATTTTTATTTATCTGTCCTTGTGCCCACCCAACAATTTAAGCACTGGACCGCTTGATTAATGTGAGGTGAGGTGACAATGACAAGACCACTGAGACTTTCTTCCAGACGGGTCTCTGTATTAGATTATTGTTGGCGCTTTATAATTTAACCTCACCTTTTCGAAAAGCGAACATGGTTTTATGTCACAAAGCAAATGAACAAACATAATATTTTCTAATGGATAAACTGTTTAAGTTAAACGGAGCCACACTGATATGCCACCATGTGCGTGGGACTAATAGTCTTAATATGCTTTTTATTTTACACTCCATACATTTAACACCCCGAGATGATATGTCTGTGAGCTAAATAAGTACAGAAACGATTTTCTTTGGCACAAACAAACACTGGCTAACATGCAAGACCCAAATAGACTGTTCGTGTTGTGTGACAGAGCTGAGATGGAGTGAGTACACACCTACAGACAGTGAAAGACACAACAAGGACCTGAGGGAACACTTTATAGACTCGGATATATTTCCTGAATGACAGCAGTTGCACCCGGGCTCTTCTTTTTCAATGCTACTGTTTCTTTAGATTTTTATTTATCTGTCCTTGTGCCCACCCAACAATTTAAGCACTGGACCGCTTGATTAATGTGAGGTGAGGTGACAATGACAAGACCACTGAGACTTTCTTCCAGACGGGTCTCTGTATTAGATTATTGTTGGCGCTTTATAATTTAACCTCACCTTTTCGAAAAGCGAACATGGTTTTATGTCACAAAGCAAATGAACAAACATAATATTTTCTAATGGATAAACTGTTTAAGTTAAACGGAGCCACACTGATATGCCACCATGTGCGTGGGACTAATAGTCTTAATATGCTTTTTATTTTACACTCCATACATTTAACACCCCGAGATGATATGTCTGTGAGCTAAATAAGTACAGAAACGATTTTCTTTGGTGTGTAATCGGTGTGCATTTGTGTAATTATGTCTTTTGAGGACTAATGAGAACTTCTTTAGCTTCACACTTTTAAAGTGAAAGTGGCTATGTGCCTTTCTGTCTAATGGCGGTGAACTTTGAGGTGAGGACATAACAATGAGCCTCTTGGCCTCTTCCTGCTACAGACCGAGTTACATTGGTGTCACAAGTGTGCAGGTGCAAGAGGGCCAATTTAAGCCTCGCTGCCACCTCCACCCCTCTCCACTCTCTTCATCTGGACTACAATCTGACCTGTACAGCCTTCCATTTAAAAGCAAACACTAGCCCGGTGTCCTTCACTGTACTGATTACATAAATGGTCATGAAAGAGCTGCAAGTAGGCAAAATGGAGGACTGGAGAGCTGAAAACCTCACTGAGGGACTAGAACATGTTAGAGGGTGGATAAGAGATGACCAAGGGGTGGTAGGCCCTCACTGTGATCTGAATCTCACACAGTTTGCCACCAAGAGAAGTTCATTTCGCAAAAAGCCACGGCAAAGTGTGCTGACAGTGGTAGTTTGAAAAGGTTAATTGGGCCATTATCTGCCTGTAGAGTTTGAGGGATTTATGGGCGGGATAGATATCTGCCTCTCACAGACTCTCGCCATCTGCATTTCTAATATTCTCTGATTAGAGAACATGTTAGTCTCTAAATATTAAAACATGTTAAATACGTTTTCTTCTTAAATGTAAAGATTACTTTCATTTTGAGTCTGCTCTTTCTTAATAACCATTAACTGAAACATTTTCATATTATTTAGCATTATATATACATACACGTTGGAGTTCCCTGGAGTGAAATTCTGGGATTCAAAATATAATTTAAACCTGGTTTATATTAGATATGTTCAAAACCATTTAAGATTTAATCATTTCTCATTTTGGGTCAGTAATCAAATAAGTTTCAAATAATCAAATCAAATGAGCTGCTTCCTTATTTCATATAGTTTAAAATATCTATGTTTAATATAATATAAAAATATAATTCCAATATATTATAAAATGTAAATGTCTTCAGTGTCACATGATCCTTCAAAAAACATTCTAATATGCTCATTTGGTGTTCAAGAAATATTGGAAAAAAAAAAACAACATCTTTTTTTTTCTTCAGAATTATTTGAATAGAAAGTTCAAAAGAACAGCCTTTACTTACTAAGAGGAAATGTAGCCGTGTCCTTCACCTAACCCAGTCATGTGCTGATCTTATCTGTGGTGTTAAATGGCCGTCTTATCAGTGACTTGATGATTGTGCTCTAATCCTTAAATCATGATTGTTCTAATCTGTCGGTTGCTGTCTGCTGACCCTGGACAAATGACTGAAGAGAAGGATGAATAAATGCATCCATAAGGGGAATTAAGTTTGACTGTGCATGAGTTAAGCCCTGAGGCTTTGAGATGGCCACTCAGAATGGACCTTAACACTTTACCTCTGTGTGTTTCATGCACTGTGTTTTGTGATTTTGTGCCTGACAGGAAATCTACACAAGCACATTGTACAAGCTAGCATAGTGAAAAATTGTTCACAAGTGAACAATTGTTAAATATCAGTCATGGAGAGCATCTCCGGGCATCAACATTCTCACCAACTATCCTCCTCTCCCACTCTCTCTTGTCTCCTTCAGACTCAAACGCTCTCACACACTTCCACCCCAGAGAGTAGCCTCTGATTACCAACCACTCATTTGTTATGCTCTCTGGCAAATCAGTGGCGATTCAGATGACAAATAAGAGGGGAAAAAAACAGCTGCTGTCAGGGTGTGATGTGTTAATTTCTTGACAGTCTCAGCACTGAAACCAATTACTGATTTAAGGGCAGGGAGAAAGAGGCCCTCAGCAACGGCTAATTAGGCTCCTTCAAGAATAAAGGAATAAAAGAAAACAAGGGAAGGACGGTGTGTGTGTGTGTGTGTGTGTGTATGTGTGTGTGTGTGTGTGTGTGTGTGTGTGTGTGAAAATATTCTGGAAGGGCAAGAGTGTGTTTTCATTGCAGGCCTTTGTACTTGTGTCAAGATAATTTACTGAAACTAATACATCTGCATTTATTTCTACACAACCAGATGATTTAACTGTATGTGAAGCATATACTCTCACTGTCCTCTGTAGTTAGATGCACATCAGCCTAGCACAATACAGAGCACATATCAAAATATATGATTTAACGAAAGTATCATTAGAGGAAATTATAATTGATTAATTTTCTCTGTGCCAGAAATGAGCACAAACATCAAAGACAAAAAATTAATATAACTGTGTTTATAAATATATAATTAGTTTTAATTTCTTCAGATCAAATGCAGATATGGCCTCTAGAGAGAACTATGGAAATTCAGTCTGTGCTGTTAGTTTGATTGCTTTGTCCATATACTGTCTAGTATAAAAAAAAAAAAAATCTGATATATTTTATATGTTAATGATTTTGTTTGAAGTCTAATAGACATTTCCTTTTTCTTTTTCTTTCCAAAATGAGCATGTGAAACGAGTCACGAGTGTGCAATTTCAACATTTCCAAACTGAAGTCTCTTCACTCCTAGACCAGCAAGAGAAAGATGAATGTGTTTCATAAGCAATAGAAGATTGCTGTCGTTCACAGTTCTATAAAAATATGAAAGTTGAAAAACCTGTCGTTCTCTTGCTGTTTTCTTTTCTTACTTTGTCTCTCTCTCTTCAATTTTACATGCAGTGTTTAGTTCAAAAGGGGAAAGCGCACTGTGAGAAATGGGAATGGGCAGTTGTTACATTGAGGAGCACTTTCTGCTCGATCTGAGCCAATAAAATGTATTTTCTTGGTACAATCTAATATACTTTTACTAAATATAATTTTATTACCTTGAATAATACAGTATGTGTTAATTTAGAATTAACCACAGGAAGTTCTAAGTTACCTGACAAAACATGTCTTACATTATATTTGATTTAATAAAATCAAATAGATATTTAGTAAACTGCAGTGATTACCGCTTAGGAAAATGGAGTTTAAAATATCTCAAACAGTTCTTAACAGACAGTAAACACTATGCACAATAAAAAATAATTATGCCTGCAATTTTAATTGGCACATAGGCTGGCCAAACAAAATGACAATCTCCAAAAAATAGAGGATTAGGTCTCACTGGAGTTTGATGTGTGAAAGTGACAGGAAAGACAACAGCCAATTTTAATGATTATATGCGTTAATTCTTACTCATATTACCAAAATAGACACAAAATTACATATTTAGGTTAATGTTCTGATGGTGTTACACCATGAGAGTCTCTCAGATCAAACAGGAAATGCAAGGCCTTGCAATGATGCACAGGTTCAGCGTTCAGTATGTTCCAGATTTATGTACAGTTCTGAGTTTAATTACACTGAATCTGCAATCTTGCACATTTTAGTCTATATTAAATGCTATAATCTGTGGTGAACAGTGAGAATGATTTTCTCCTGCTGTGGTTCACTGGGTGAGAGAGTCTGCTATTGACTGCTGTCTCACTGGAGTTCTGGGTCGCTAGATCTCTGCCATCAGTATTGGTGTCAAAGTAGCAAGAGCACAGAGTCATTAATCCACCGGCTGGCCTGGTCATCAGGGATACGCCAGATTCAGCTCAGTTTTAAATATACATAAAAAACAACAGTATCATTCAGCATGTTAGCTTGCACACTAACCAAGCAAGCGGCTAATAAGCGGAAGAGCCACTTTCCAGTTCTTTCCCGGCTCTTCTCGTCCCTCCTCTCCCGCTAATGCATGCGGCTGTGTGAGGAGCCGCTCTGCATCTCAGACAGGCCGATCATCACTTGATTTATGGCACTGACCGTTGCCTGCATCTCTCAAGCTAATGACACATACACTAAAGTCATTGATTTGTATGAATGCCCTCCGCTCTTCATCTATCACAATTTAATGTAAGGGGCTTTGCAATGCAGAGGTGGAGAGGTGGAGAGGCAGAGAGGAGCATCAAGAGGTGAGAGGGATGGGGCCACCAGTCCCCCTTCTCCCAAGTCATGAGTCATTTGATGCTACTTTAATATATAGACTCCTCCGTTTATGTAAATGGCCGTGGAAACGGAGTGCTATGTTCAATAAAGCAGATAATAGCAACAACAGGGACCGCTCGGCAGGATTACCTCCACACCCACTGCTTTCAAAAGGTAGGTGTTGTATCTGTGCCATACTGTTGGCAGATCTGAATTAAATCAAACACTCACTCTGTAACTCATACAGTACTTTTTGCTTTCACTTTCAACAACACTATGCCCCCCCTGAACTTGCTATTGTCATATGTGAAGTTTGGGGTCAGAAAGATATTTTTTTTTTTTTTAAGAAAGAAAGAAAATAATGTTTTTATTCAGCAAAGATGCAGGAGCATCAAGAGGTGAGAGGTATGGGGCCACCAGTCCCCCTTCTCCCAAGTCATGAGTCATTTGATGCTACTTTAATATATAGACTCCTCCGTTTATGTAAATGGCCGTGGAAACGGAGTGCTATGTTCAATAAAGCAGATAATAGCAACAACAGGGACCGCTCGGCAGGATTACCTCCACACCCACTGCTTTCAAAAGGTAGGTGTTGTATCTGTGCCATACTGTTGGCAGATCTGAATTAAATCAAACACTCACTCTGTAACTCATACAGTACTTTTTGCTTTCACTTTCAACAACACTATGCCCCCCCTGAACTTGCTATTGTCATATGTGAAGTTTGGGGTCAGTAAGATTATTATAATTATTTTGGTAACACTTTAGAATAATGGTCCGTTATTAACAAGTAACTATGCAGGAAGTAATAGGTAGTACTACGCTAACACTTAACTTAATACTATTAACCAATAGAGAAGCTAGATTAACTAAGCAGTAAGTAGTAGCAAATTTAGGACAAAGGTAGTTACTTATTAGATATTTGATAATTACTAAAAAA
>NW_015538031.1:1184-2075 GCF_001515605.1 Sinocyclocheilus anshuiensis | reverse complement strand
GTATACCTTTTGGCCTGCTGTACATGAGACCCTTGCAGTGGTGGCTCAGAACCAAGGGATTTTCCCCAAGGGGGAATCCGCTTCGCATGATCAAGGTCACGCGGCGATGCTTACGTGCCTTGGACATGTGGAAGAAACGTTGGTTCCTAGTTCAAGGCCCGATGTTAGGGGCTCCTTGTCGTCGTGTAATGCTAGCGACGGACGCGTCCTTCACCGGATGAGGAGCAGTCATGAGTGGCCGCTCAGCCCGTGGTCTGTGGAGCAGCCGCCATCTCACGTGGCACTGCTCAAGGTCACGCGGAGGCTCCTACGTGCCGTAGACATGTGGAGGAAACCTTGGTTCTTGTCTCAGGGCCCGGTGCTGGGAGCTCCTTGTCACCGCATAATGCTAGCAACGGACAGGTTGGGGAGCGGTCATGAGTGGCCGCTCAGCCTGCGGTCTGTGGAGTTGTCGCCATCTCACATGGCACATCAACTGCCTGGAGATGCTGGCCATGTTTCTAGCATTGAAACACTTTCTCCCAGACCTAAGAGGTCGCCATGTGTTGGTGCACCGACGACACAGCGGCGGTTTCTTAAATCAACCACCAGGGAGGTCTGCGTTCGCGCTCCTTTTACAGGCAGGCACACCAGATCCTTGTGTGGTCCCAGGGCAACCTCCTCTCGCTGAGACACAGACGTGGCCGAGGCTTCGTCTGTACGCCCTTTTCCCCAATCGCTCTGCTCCCGGGAGTTCTGGAGAGAGTGTGCCAGAACGGGGTCCGTCTACTGTTGGTAGCCCCGTTCTGACCGGTCCGAGTATGGTTCTCGGACCTGATTTCCTTTCTCGACGGCTCTCCATGGGAGATTTCCGTCAGGAGGGATCTCCTCTCACAGGCGGAGGGTACTATC
>NW_015538031.1:0-977 GCF_001515605.1 Sinocyclocheilus anshuiensis | reverse complement strand
AGGCGACCCCCACGAGCACAGCCGCCGCTCCGCCTCGGCGAAAGCGTGGCCGGCGCCGGCTCCCTCCTCAAAGAGAGCCTTCCGAGAGCGAAGCAAGGCTATAACAAATGCTCGTCATGCGAGCAGTCAGCTCCCTTGAGAGCTGACTCTGCGTGCTTCGCTCCCAAGCAGACAACACACAAACTGTGTGTGTCCCCACCCGAAATATAGCGCGGGCAGGGAGGAACACACAGCCTGAACGCTGCCTGCTCTCGCCCAAATGCTTCTTCTTGGCTGAAGCTTTGACATAATGGAGCTTATAAGTGGACAAACAACACTAAATAAGACTCACAAACAGATAGCAACTGACACACACAGAGCGCTTGCTGAATGACAAAAAGCTGATGCCGGTTCCACCGCACGTGCTTTTATAGCTTCCTGGTCGCAATGTCACCCGCCCATGATGTCTCGCCCATCTATTGGACTGATTTCATATGTAATTCAGAGCATGGTCACGCTGGGGAAATTTCCAAAGCATTTCCGACGCAGCGACTCGTTCCCTCGGGGAACCATGGTTACATTCGTAACCTGTAGACCAGTGGTCGCCAACCCGTCGATTGCGATCGACTGGTAGATCTTTATCACTGTCCCAGTAGATCCCGAAAAAAACTAAAATAAGTACAAAAATGCATTACATTTAATTTTCTTCTCCGTATAAAGCGCAACTCTGCTTTGTTTACAGCGGTAAACAAGGAAACGCTATAAGTGCGGTCGGTTCATAAGCAATGTTGCCAAGTCCGCGGTTTTACCGCAGAATTGTGCTACTTAACACTGTTGCCGCAGGTTGTTCGTCATGTCCGCGGGTTGAAGCGACCCCAATAACGTGATCTTTAGTCCCTGGAATGTGAATTTTACTTGAAGATCCCCGCCGAAAAACGTGCATTTTAGCCCCAGAATGCGATTTTTACAGGCGAACCCTCCTCGAAACGCGATTGGAC
>NW_015538030.1:0-1349 GCF_001515605.1 Sinocyclocheilus anshuiensis | reverse complement strand
AAACCAGCGGCTGCTGCCGCGGGTGGTCCGTAACGATGAGCAAAATGCCGGTGAACCGCGCCGGCGGCTACTGCCGCGGGTGGTCCGTAACGATGAGCAAAACGCGGTGAACCGCGCCCA
The DNA here is from genome assembly GCF_001515605.1 of Sinocyclocheilus anshuiensis. Taxonomy (NCBI): domain Eukaryota; kingdom Metazoa; phylum Chordata; class Actinopteri; order Cypriniformes; family Cyprinidae; genus Sinocyclocheilus; species Sinocyclocheilus anshuiensis. The sequence goes on along the minus strand of NW_015538030.1, from coordinate 1,229 downwards.
CGCAGAGCAGCCGGTATTTACAGCTGCATCGTCCGGAGAGCATTTGCGATCAGAGGCCGACGTCGCGGCGACATCTTCCCTATTAGCAAACGATCCCTGAGCGACATCGTGCCGATGGAATTTTGTACGTCGGGTCGACATCGGCCCAACGTATGTGTGCTGTCTGGGTAGTTATTCAAAGGGCTGACAAAGGTGGAGCAGTGGTTATTTTAGATCGACAAAACTATGAATTTGAAATTCAGACAACTTTCTAATTCAGTTTTTTACAAAAAATGTAGTATGAATCCTTTGGCTCATTACAAAACATCTGTAAACAATACTTTAAAACTGTTTGTGGATTCAGGTTTGTTGACAAAAAATTAATATGAATATATGCGTGTTGAGCATCCGATCACACCGGTACTATACACGCTGCCTAAAATTCACAAACCTTATAAGGATATCCCTTCTGGGAGACCCATAGTGGCAGCAATTGGGTCACTTACAGAAAAAAATTCGGCTTTCATTGATTTTCATTTACAACCTTTAGTCATGTCTTTACCTTCTTATATTAGAGATACGATGGATTTTATCGAACTCATGAATAATGTGACATTACCTGATTATCCGGTCCTTCTAGTCACGGATGTTGAATCGCTTTACACCAATGTTCCATTTCAGGGAGGGTTAGAGGCAATAACATTTTTTCTCAATCAACGTCCTTGTCAGGTTCCAAGCACTGTATGTTTGAGTGACTTGGCAAAATTGGTGCTTTCACATAATTATTTTTTCTTTGGGTCAGATTACTATCTGCAGATTTCAGGAGTCAGCATGGGTTCCAAGATGGCCCCAAGTTTTGCATCTTTGTTTTGCGGGTTGTTTGAACATCAGTTTGTGTTAGAACAATGTGTCTCAAGAAATCATTCACCACAGGATTTATGGAAACGATACATTGATGATGTTTTTTTAGTATGGAGTGGTACTGAATCTGAGCTACTAGAGTTTCATAGTTTGGTTAATAATAAGTGTAGTGCGTTGAAATTTACTATGGAATTTCATCAAGAGAAAATAATTTTTTTGGATGTGCTTGTTCTTCGTACTGCATCAGGCATTGAAACTACTTTGTATCGCAAACCAACTGACCGTAACACTATTTTACACAGACAATCCTATCATCCTGTTTCATTAAAGCGCTCATTACCAATTTCCCAATTTCCCAATTTAGTCGTATTCGCCGTATTTGTAGCAGT
>NW_015538029.1:11258-11814 GCF_001515605.1 Sinocyclocheilus anshuiensis | reverse complement strand
TTACCATAATCGCGAGCGTCAGCTTTCAAAATAAATGTAAAGACATTTCTCTCTCTCTCTCTCTCTCTCTCTCACTCACGACGTGCAAAACTCCACATTTGAACAGTCAATAGCAAATACTTAAACTAGTAACAAAACAGTAGCTGATTCAGTAGTCCGGCTATGTGTAACCCACTTCTAGCCCAAATAACCTTGAATTTGGTTTCATGTCATTTTTTGGCAAAATAACTTGCGAGATGTATATTCCATCATGTAAGCAAAGTCAACAGTGTTTACAGAGTGTTTGGTTTCATTTCTTTGACATGTTCAATACGTAGCCTGTGCGTAGCCACGATTTAGCTCGTAGTCAGAGCGGTAGCCCACTTATAGTCAAACCTGATTCACTGTAGTTTTTGGCCAGGCAGCGCATGAGATGGTTGATATCCCATCATGTTCGCATTGTCAATAATAGTGTGATGAACGCTGGGGGATTTCTTTTCTTAGTTGGGCTTTGGCCCCACCTATAGGAACCTTTTTGCAGCATCTCTTCTGATTGACAATGTATGGATAATTGAAC
>NW_015538029.1:8614-8805 GCF_001515605.1 Sinocyclocheilus anshuiensis | reverse complement strand
ATCAAAAGGGTGCTTCTACTAAATACTGAGCAAAGGGTCTGAATACTTAGGACCATGTGTTTTTCTTTTTTTTCTTTTATAATAAATCTGCAAAAATGTCAACAATTCTGTGTTTTTCTGTCAATACGGTGTACATTATGTACATTAATGAGGAAAAAAAATTAACTTAAATGATTTTAGCAAATGGCTGC
>NW_015538029.1:3476-8544 GCF_001515605.1 Sinocyclocheilus anshuiensis | reverse complement strand
AGAAAGGAAAACTTGAAATCGCATCATATGACCCCTTTAAGACAATATTGTGATGAACGCTGGGGGATTTCTTTTCTTAGCTGGGCTTTGGCCCCACCTATAGGAACCTTTTTGCAGCATCTCTTCTGATTGACTGAATGTATGGATAATTGAACTCACCTGGAGGACATTTAAGGAGGAGAACAGGTGAGAGGAGGTGCGGCTAAGTGAACGTGACTGGCTTTTCGCGCTCATGGGAAGATGGGGACGCTTTGTGTTGCTCGAGACCATTAGGGTTTGTCCGGCAACGAAGATAGCTAGATAGATTGAACTTGTGTAATGTTGGGGAGGGTTTAGGAGCGCTATGTTCCAAGAGCGTTTCAAAGAGACTGTGTTGCGCAAAGAGGACTCATCAGTATTACAGGTAGTGTGATTCCCAAGGAGAAGTGTGCTGTCTACCAAAAACTAACTGCTGTGGAAGGTGGTCTTTCCGGTGGAAATTTACATCCTGTTGCTGTGGACACTGGTTCAGGTGAGGTGCAGCAGGAGAGTGGGGACCAGAGGATGGAAGCTAGAGGCTCCCTTCCAGAACTATGTCCACAAAGGATTCAGCCAGCTCATTCTCGGAGACCACCAGCTTGGACCAGGGATTATAATTTGATGTGACTCGAGGACGAGTCCGGTCTATCCGAGGGGAGGGGATAGTGTGATGAACGCTGGGGGATTTCTTTTCTTAGTTGGGCTTTGGCCCCGCCTATAGGAACCTTTTTGCAGCATGTTCTCTTCTGATTGACTGAATGTATGGATAATTGAACTCACCTGGAGGACATTTAAGGAGGAGAACAGGTGAGCGGAAGGGTTTTTCGGCTGAGTAAGTGACGGGCTTTTCGCGCTCCGGGGAAGATGGGGACGCTTTGTGTTGCTCGAGACCATTAGGGTTTGTCCGGCAACGAAGATAGCTAGATAGATTGAATTTGTGTAGTTAGATAATGCTGGGGAGGGTTTAGGAGCGCTGACCATATGTTCCAAGGGCGTTTCAAAGAGACTGTATTGCGCAAAGAGGACTCGTCAGTATTACAGATATTGTGATTCCCAAGGAGAAGTGTGCTGTGTACCAAAAACTAATTACTACCAGTGACGTTGTGATTAATTGCCGTAACTGCGGGGACGGGAATAAAGCGAGGAAGAGCGCGTGCTTTCTTTGACGATATCGATCCGGCACGGCTGATTCCTTTCCCTAGACCCCGGGGTGGGGTCTTGTGTCCTGGAAGCGGGGAAGTGTTTTCAGTTTGTCTTTTCACGTGTTGTGTGTATGTGTGAGTGTGTATGTACTGAATGTATGGATAATTGAACTCACCTGGAGGACATTTAAGGAGGAGAACAGGTGAGAGGAGGTGCGGCTAAGTGAACGTGACTGGCTTTTCGCGCTCATGGGAAGATGGGGACGCTTTGTGTTGCTCGAGACCATTAGGGTTTGTCCGGCAACGAAGATAGCTAGATAGATTGAATTTGTGTAGTTAGATAATGCTGGGGAGGGTTTAGGAGCGCTGACCATATGTTCCAAGGGCGTTTCAAAGAGACTGTATTGCGCAAAGAGGACTCGTCAGTATTACAGATATTGTGATTCCCGAGGAGAAGTGTGCTGTGTACCAAAGACTAATTACTGCCAGTGACGTTGTGATTAATTGCCGTAACTGCAGGACGAGAATAAAGCGAAGAGGAGCGCGTGCTTTCTTTGAAGATATTGATCCGGCACGGCTGATTCCTTTCCCTAGACCCCGGTGTGGGGTCTTGTGTCCTGGAAACGGGGAAGTGTTTTACATTTGAAGTCTCTTCACGTGTTGTGTGAGTGTGTATGGTAGTTGTGAGTTTTAAAGTTTATATGAACATGATTACTCCGTCTCCGTGTACGGGACTGGGGAGGCGCTGATCTTTTCACTTGTTAAACTGATTGTTTGATCACGATTTCTAGTGTGCCGTGCGGGGCTGGGAATAACCACTAGAGTGCAGTGTTGACGTTTCACTTGTGTAGCGCCATTTGTCCTAGTGAGGGTGTACAGAGTGAAATGTTCGTTGAACTTATTTAAATGTCTCTTTACATAACGGTTATATTTGTCTATATACAATTGTCAATAAAGTGATACCTTTCCATAAAATCCTGGTGTTGTGATGTACCCTCTGGCCTCCATTAATTTGATTGAGCCTCTTTAAGTTAAAATAGAGGTTTATTACACTATGATGCCATTTTACTGCTTATAAACATAGCATATGTGTTACAATATGAATCTTCTATTTGATTGTTGGAAAAAAAAACTCTTGGACACAGTTCAATGCATAAAAGAAGATTTTTTAGTGAAATGTCACACATACAGTATTACGGTCAGGTCGGCTACATTAGCCTAGAGATTTAATAGTATTGACATGAGTTGACCAGTAAGCGGCAGCATGGTAAAGATTTTCCTTCTCATGGTACTGAAACGGAGGTGTGTAATGGTAAACCCTCTTTGGGGAAAGTGATATGAAGCAAGTTTTAAATCTGTGTATAATCACTCTCAGTTTTACCACAAGATATTACATCTCAGCATTGTCATTTCGTTCATTATAATATGTGGTAAACAATACTGTTGTTCCCCTCTCTAAAAGTGATCAAACCCTGTCTTTCACCTTAAAAGAGCTGTGTGGTTAAGCTGTGCGGTCCCTTTCATGATGCTTGCAATTATTTCTGCATACAAACTGCATGTGGCATCCCACAGTGAAACAAAACAGTAGTTTCCATTTAGCAAAATGTTTCCCAATCTGCATAGTTTCCTTCACATGGCTTCTAGACATAAAATGGTGTTCATCTCATTTCTTTTGTCAAGCCAGTGAGATTTTCATTATCTAATGGTACTATCCACAAAGAAATGTGCTCCATTAAGGAAGAAGGTTTGAGTAATATTGAGCTGCAATGAAACTCAGATTTACAGACCAACATGAATATTTGTATTATAATTGCCTTTGAATGGGGATCGTAGTAATGTTGTAATGTTTAAATGTAAGACAACTTATTCTGTAACGGATGCAATGACTACAAATTATTTAGTCATCCTTAAAGGATGGTTCACTCAAAAATAAAAATTCTGTCATCGTTTACTCCCCCTCATGTTGTTCCAAGCCTGTATGACTATTGTGAGGAAAGTTGGTAACCAAACAGTTTTGACTACTACTGTATGGACAAAAAACAAAGAGAAATTTCTCAAAATGCGTCCTGGCCAGGATTTCTATATTGCCTAAAATATCTAGGTTTTGGCTTTGTTTGTGTGTGCAGACCGATCGGTGTACGATACCAAATAGGTGTCCAGTGATTGATAAATAAATTTGATTTCTGAATATTGTACCCTAATTGAAGCAGCTGTTTAAATAGGATCATGATTTTACATACCATTGCATGAATGACTGCCTGACACATAATATATTATTATATTTATGACTAACGATCAAATGATTAAGTAGTTAGAAACTAGTTGCTATGAATACAGGTGCCATCAGTTGTCTTCTTATGAATGACTTGTTTGTCATTGAGTCAGGGCTGCTGATGCAAAGTAGGCCCTTTGTTACCAAACACCATGTAACTAAATTAGGATACAATTATGAGTCATTCGCAAACTGTTAAACATTAAACTGTTGGTTACTTTAAAACTAACCTTCATCTGGGAAATCACAGGGATATGTGAATATTTGATCTGTTAACTGGTTGCATACGTCAGATTCATTGCATGACTCAGGCAGAGAAAAGCTGTTGCTATCAAACATTGTTCACAAACATTAGTGTATTGGTGAAGAGATAGATCAAATAGGCCAATTGATGGAAGGTTTGTGAAGAAATTTCATGCTCCCTTGTAAAAGTATTTTTTAAATATTTTTAAAATACGAAAATACAGTAGTTTATTTTGATACTTGGTGTGGCTGCCCTATTTTGTAGTTTATTTTGATACACTTAAAATAAAGGTATTTGGTATTTTATTTTAAAATACATTTTGATGTATCTTTGCCCAACCCTGTGTGTGAGCATGCTTAGTGTGTATTATGTAATACAGTGTGTATTAAGTAATATAGTTTAACCCTTTCATTACTCTGTGCGTGTGATCGTATTCTCCATCGTGGATGCGTTCTGGTGTCAGCCATACATTTCATGTTGGCCCAGACCCTAACAGCATACAACCCATAAAGTCCTTAAAATGCTTGAACCCTGTTAATTGCTGCTTGCAGCTATACTTATTTGTATTATTTCTGAGTCATAGTTGTGAAATAAAAAAAAAATATTTTTAATTTTTTTTTCCCCATTGGAAACAACTTCAAACCAGGATATCATCACATTAAAATATCAAGCGTTACACTATTTTCCCACGAAAAAAATAGAGCATGACGGAAAATGTACAGCTCATTCCCTCAAACTGATGGTATTATCTGTTAACTGATAAGGATTATCCTTATGATTTGATATGATTTGTTTCAATTATTTTGAGTGGTAGTTCCCAAAACTAGAAGTGGCACCCAAATTTTAAAAATGCAGTAGGTATTTTTTGGAAAAATAGGATATTCAAGTGGAATACTAATGTTTGGGGCCAGGTACGGAGACCAAAATGTGGGACAGTCACACAAATTGGTAGCATTGTTTAAGCATCCTGCAATTCATAAGCTGTGTCCCACATTTTAGTTTGTCTATATTATTTTTAATGACTAGCCTTTTATGTTCAGTTCATTAGAGAATCAAGTATTCCAGAGCGCCATGGGTTGTTCTGGCCAATTTCCTTGTCTGAAACAGAACATGCAGTTAAAAAAAATTGCTAGAGGAATGACTGGCCTCCCTTGAATTACCATTTGACAGATTCCAGTTTTTGTTGACACATGCCCACAGACAGATAAAGTTTTACACCGGATGACATTAAAATGACTTTTTATTGTCTTTTGGAATTCTGTTCCATAGTGAAACATATGAAACATTTATAAAATCAGCATTAAAAAATAAGTTCTAAACAGACTTAAGCTGCTTTACAATATATTTAATTGACCCCAGAAAAAAGTTTATCTGTCAAAAAAACAGTACAAC
>NW_015538029.1:0-3433 GCF_001515605.1 Sinocyclocheilus anshuiensis | reverse complement strand
GTTGGGTTAATACTCCTTGACAATTTCTGTTGCTACTTTCTGATTACGTTTCTGGCTACATTTAAAAACAAAACATATTGATCATTTAATAATTGTTGAAAAGCTAAAATATTTGTTTTCAACTTCCAAATATAGGGTGACCATACGTGCCATTTTCCCAGGACGCGTCCTGGCCAGGATTTCTATATTGCCTAAAATATCTAGGTTTTGGCTTTGTTTGTGTGTGCAGACCGATCGGTGTACGATACCAAATAGGTGTCCAGTGATTGATAAATAAATTTGATTTCTGACCTAATTGAACTAATTGAAGCAGCTGTTTAAATAGGATCATGATTTTACATACCATTGCATGAATGACTGTAATATATTAAATATATTATTATATTTATGACTAACGATCAAATGATGAAGTAGTTAGAAACTAGCTGCTATGAATACAGGTGCCATCAGTTGTCTTCTTATGAATGACTTGTTTGTCATTGAGTCAGTGCTGCTGATGTAAAGTAGGCCCTTCGTTACCAAAATGTAACTTGTAACTAAATTAGGATACAATTATGAGTCATTCGCAAACTGTTAAACATTAAACTGTTGTAAAACTAACACTAACCTTCATCTGGGAAATCACAGGGATATGTGAATATTTGATCTGTTCACAAACATCAGCGTATTGGTGAAGAGATAGATCAAATAGGCCAATTGATGGAACGTTTGTGAAGAAATTTCATGCTCCCTTGTAAAAGTATTTTTTAGTATTTTTAAAATACAAAAATACAGTAGTTTATTTTGATACTTGGTGTGGCTGCTGTATTTTGTAGTTTATTTTGATACACTTAAAATTAAGGTATTTGGTATTTTATTTTAAAATACATTTTGATGTATCTTTGCCCATCCCTGGCTGGGGGTACGGTTGGGCCGATAGACGATGCCATCGTCCATCTCCGATGGCTGACACATCACGATGTTAAGCTGATCCTCCCCCTACCCCACCACCCCCTCTCCCGCAATTCGCCACATCCCAGTTCTGTGTTCGGAAAGGAAATGAAGTGTAGGCTACTACGGAAACCCTAAAGGGAATAAATAGCCTAGAAAAACATTTAAATTCCTTTTCTCGCAATTATATCGTTGGGTAAGTATAGGCGACTGTATATAAATTGCGGGCATCAGGGAGCCGCTATTGAAACCGCTTTTGATTGCTTTCACTTTCACTTTTTAGATTCGCGATCATAAGGACTCTATACTATGCGGCAGTACTTACCACACATTTGACAAGATTAGATGTTTGTCATTGGTGCTCAGGATCTGCAAATTATTCGCCATCGTCCTATCAGACATTTCTCCTTACTCTGTGTATGTAGTAAGTGAAATTTAATGTACTGTAATGTAGGGTGACCAAACGTGCCATTTTCCCAGGACGCATGTTTTATAAACATACCTCTAATGACTGAGAACAGTGCAGTCTTTTCAAATGCCTATTTCTACAGCGGACCACCCCGCTTCATGTTGAATTTGGACATGAGGGAATTTTTTTAAAACCCTAAAATATAATACAGATTGAGGTGGTTAACAATTGCGGACAAAGTTTGACATTTTAAAATGACCAGTAAAGGAATAATTTTTTACATTTCTGATTTGCGTTGTAACTTATTGAGCATTGACACCACAATGTTTGATTAATGTGGCAAGATTTGTAGGCTTTACCTGTCCAGCATTCTTCTGGCACTGTCTTTGAGGTTTCTTCCTTCAACTCTGCACAACTTTGACACCTGAATAACACATGCCAATGTCAGGCGGGTAGTATTATATGCGTCCGTGTACAAGTGTTTATCAACCTTAAACATTGATGCCCACTGACCTGCAAGTTTTCCACTGCTTACATTATGGAATATCATACATCTCACAAGTTATTTTGCCAAAAAACGACATGAAATCAAATTCAAGGTCATTTGGGCTTGAAGTGGGTTACACATAGCCAGACGTCCCGCCCCCCAATGTCATCGTCCATCACGATGTTTCACTGCAGACATTGTCCGATGCCAATTTGGTAGACATCGCCCAACCCTAGCTGGGGGTCCTGCAGGACAGGGTTGAAAACCACTGCACTACAGTATAGGGAACATATTCTCTATTAACTACAACTTTTGCCTTAATTAACTCCTAATTTACTGCTTATTAATAGTTGGTAAAGGAGTTTTTGTAGCGTTTAAAGGGTTAGTTCACACAAAAATGAAAATTAGCCCACAAATTACTCACCCTCAAGGCATCCTAGGTGTATATGACTTTCTTCTTTCAGACGAATCCAATCAGAGTTATATTAAAAATGGTCTTTTATCTTCCAAGCTGTTTAATGGCAGTCAGCGGGTGTTGCAGTTCATCAGTCCAAAAGTCCACTTTTTATTATGGATGGATGTTCTTTATTTAATTTATTTTGGACTGATGAACTGATGTTTGCTAATAAACTTATTAAACATTAGATAATGTTCAAACAAATCATTATTTCATGTACATTAAAATACTTACAAATGTAATTAAACTTTCAATTCCATATGATCAAGCACTTATTGAAAATCTACAAGTGATTTTAACAGATGTTATAAAATGACTAAAAGCTTGTGTTGATGCTGCTATTGAGGTGTGATATGGGTAAGGTTAGGGACAGGTTTGGTGGTATGGGTAGGTTTAAGGGTCGGTTAAAGGGTCAACAGTGTACAGGGGTCAATTTGATTATAAGGAAACATGGTTCAATCTGTTTATATTATGTTTTGATAAATGAACAAGTATTTTCTTTTAAACAATTATTTGTTTTCCCCTGTTTATTTATGATTCAAGTAATATCCTGTTTGATGATATACTGAAGAGTAGCATACTAATGTGAGTGTTGAGGCAATAAAAACTTTTTTTTTTCACCAAAATTATAATCTGTTATGTTTTTAGCAAGCATTTAGCTAAACTTAACCAGCCATCCTTTACACAAACCTTGTTACATTAGCTAAAAGTCCAATGCCAATAAAGATACTAAATGATTAGTAATTGTTTATGAACATTTACAAATGATGAATAGTTTCAATTTTAGATTGAGTACTGCAAACAAATGATTAATATATGATTAGTAAAGATGTGTGAATAGGGTAAATTCAGGACTTTCGGGACACTTTTTGCCATCGAGATGACTGCTCATAAAGGTATTAATGATTAGTAAACATTCATAAACGTGCAAATGATGAATAGTTTCCACTTTAGATTGGGTACTGCAAAGACATGAACAAATTATTAATAGATTATTGGTTAAGATGTGTAAATAGAGGTCTACACAACAAACAAAGACCAACAAAAGAAGATCATATGAACTGAAAGTTTACTGACATTTGTTAGCATTTCAATTTCAGCATAATCATATGTTAAAGGGGTCATATGATGTTGCTAAAAAGAACATTAT
>NW_015538028.1:5299-7291 GCF_001515605.1 Sinocyclocheilus anshuiensis | reverse complement strand
TTGTTCAATGCCTATTTTGTATGTACATTTGTTTATTTACTATAAAAAAAAGAGAAGTAAAGTAAGCGGTTTCGGTTGCGTTGTGCGCGCGTCGAGTCTTCTGAGGAGAGTTCAGCAGCTCACGGTATTTCTCATATTTACACAACTATCAAACACACTTCATACAGTCTGTTTAAGCCACATTTTACAGACTCATGTCTGTGTTGTTTTCATCCGGTTCAGCGCTACTTGTGCGTCTTTTCTGGCGTCTTTCTGCTGAAATAAACATTTAGTGCAGCAGCAGCAGCATGTGAGGAAAATATGAGGAATTAAATCAGACGATTTTGTGAGCTTTTATGCGTTCGTGCGATTGTTTCTATGTTTGTAGTGAGAACTGTTGCTGAATGTCAAGTTAAAACATTGATCTGTGAGGGGAATGATCTCAAGTGTTGCTGCTGCCATTTTATTTCTACACTTTTGACATATTTGGCAGATTAAATCCGTTAGTTTGTTAAAATATACTGAAACAGAGACTGCTAACGTTACATTGAGCCTATAATGAGCCGCGTGAGACATCCATACATAAATGTTAATATAGCGAAATATGAATCAATGTGACACTGAAATCATTAAATATTGCTTTGTGCTGCTCTTATTTGAAGATGTTTTATGGTCATTGTTTGTTTCTGTACAAAACTTTAATGAGTTAATTACTTAATTGCAATGAATAGTTATTAGAAAATCAAACTATTTAGATTAGACATGCATATTATGGTGCTTTACGGCAGTTATTTACTTTAGCGTTAGTTTTTTGTATTATTTATGTCTTATACATATTGTGAGAACTAGGCTTTTATCATATATCCTGACACAAATGATGTGTTTCTATCAGCAAACACTGAGAATAAAGTGAGATGATCTGCTGATGATCCTGAATGTCTTGTTGAATGAGTGTTGATCGTCTGAGGCTCATCAATATTAACAGAGCTGCTGAAAAGACTCTTTATTTCATGTCAATAGCTCCTGTTTTCTCCTCATTTATTATGCTGATGTCTTTGTGAATGGAGTGAATGGACACTTAAAGCTAAAAAAGTGTCAAAGGCTTGGAACTGATTATTTTAACAGACAGCTCAACAAGCTCAACAATAAACCATGAGAAAACATGAGATCAAGTATGAGAACTTGCAGCAGAACACATTATTATTATTTTAGATTTGATTATTTTATTTACTTCTAAACAACTCTTCAGTTGGCGCGCCTAAATCAGTCATTCTGACAGTTATCACGTTTTTGACAATTCTGCAGGATGGGATACATTTTTAGCTTATTTACTGCTTAAATTATGATTCTAATAATTGTGTAATTCCATTTTCCATTTTTATTTAAATTATTTCACACTTTTAAAACGTTTTAATGCCATACGTTATGTATGGCATAATTTATAATTTATTATGCCTATATATTATTAATATTTATAAACGATAAATCAATTAATATAACATTAATTGTAATATATGTATTTATCTGTCTAATAATACAAATACAATAGTTACTCATCTACCAAGCTCTGAAAAGCTAAGGAAATTAAATGCTTCTCTGCAAACTGTGCAGTTCGCCTGTACATTTATATCTGAGTTTATGCTTTCAACTGTTTTCTTTATACTTAAATTTACATTACATCATTTATTTTCTGCCGTCTATTACTATAAAAACAAACTCAGTGATGTATTTTTGATTTTGGCAGATAAGCTCTTCCCACATGTTCACTGGTAGTGAAGCTCCGCCCACTGCAGCACCTCATCAGTGAAGCTCCTCCCACATGTTCACTGGTAGTGAAGCTCCGCCCACTGCAACACATCATCAGTGAAGCTCCTCCCACAGTAATTCACCAATAAATGCTGGAATATCTCCATCAGTTCACAAGTGAAGACGAGCATCTAATCATCAGGAAGAGCTGAAATCTGCAAAGACTGAGTTTATTAAAGAGGACAGAGAGAAGATGAGAGATCCAGA
>NW_015538028.1:4075-4766 GCF_001515605.1 Sinocyclocheilus anshuiensis | reverse complement strand
TAAAAGAAGAGCCAAGAAATCTTTCACCTGCACTCAGTGTGGAAAGAGTTTCACATGCAAACGTACTCTTGATGTTCACATGAGAGTTCACACTGAAGAGAAACCATTCACTTGTGATCAGTGCGGGAAGAGTTTCACACAATCATCACACCTTAATGATCACACGAACATCCACACTGGAGAGAAACTGTACGCATGCGATCAGTGTGGAAAGAGTTTCACACGCAAACATCATCTTGAGCGTCACATGAGAGTTCATACTGGAGAGAAACCATTCACTTGTGATCAGTGCGGGAAGAGTTTCACACAACCATCAAGCCTTAAGAGACACATGGACATCCACGCTGGAGAGAAACTGTACACGTGATCAATGCGGGAAAAAATTTTTGAGGGCTTCAGTCCTGAAGAAACACCAGAGAGTTCATACAAAGGAGAAGCCACATTCATGTTATTTGTGTGGAAAGAGTTTTTCATGTTTACAATATTTAAAAGACCATCAGAAAATACATACTGGTGTGAGAGAGTACATGTGATTTGAGTGTGAAAAGACTTTTACTACAGTGAGCCATTTAAAACGGCACGAGAGGATTCACACTGAAGAAAAACCTTACAAGTGTTCACACTGCGACAAGAGATTCAGGCATTCAGCAAATCTGAAAACACATGAGAGGATTCACACTGGAGAGAAACC
>NW_015538028.1:3551-4030 GCF_001515605.1 Sinocyclocheilus anshuiensis | reverse complement strand
CACACTGGAGAGAAACCGTATCACTGCACTGCATGTGGGAAGTGTTTCAATCAATCATCTTCTCTACTCAGTCATACAAAAAACATTCACAGTAAGTAGATCATCTTCAGATCCAGCACTTTCAGATCTGATGCTGTGTCCTCAACAAATCCTCATCAAATGTAATTTATTCCAAGTGCACTCTTTTATCTGGGTCATGAACGATGCCCTATTCACGAATGAATCTCTCTTTTGAGTCAATTTGCAACCTTGCAAACAAGGCTGTAAAACGGTGTGCATTTGTTCACGAATCACTTTGAATGATTTGTTCAGTTCCCTGCACGCACTGAATCATCTGAAGCAGTTTCTCATTCATACCTGGAAATGTAAGAACAGGGAAAACATAAAGACCTTCAGACAATTGAAACTAAATCTGCAAATTCTGCTGTTGGCCTGCGCTGAGGATCTTTATTAGCTGAACACTGTGTGTGCTGTCTATG
>NW_015538028.1:0-3363 GCF_001515605.1 Sinocyclocheilus anshuiensis | reverse complement strand
ATCTGTCCTTTAGGTTGGAACAAATATGGTGGAGTACCTCCAGCAGGCTGAAGCATCAAGACCTTACCCTTATGTCCTGTCACTTGAAAATGGACACATTGACTCCCAGGCATTTGTCATCCTGGCAGGAGAAGCTTTGGAGCAAAGCGCTCTCGTTGGGGCAGTAGATGTATGCTTCAAATCGTTTTATGTTTTGATGTAAACTATACCAAAACAGTGTTTCTATAGTTGGGAGTTTATTCAACATATTTATGAGTTGGAGGGAAGTGAATCCCCAACAGTTAAATTTTTACACTCGGCACTACATTCTTGCAAGTAGATGATAAGAGGTTCTTTGAACAAACAGTGGTACAAGTACACGAGGTAGCATTTTAGTTTTAATTTTATTCGCACATGAGATTTTTTGTTTTTTTGTATAAACAACTGTTTTATTGCTTGAGGAAGAGTATTACTTTATGTGCACATACTGATGATTATCAATGACATTTTTGTGTAGAAATGTTTTACTGGCAATAGGTTGTATTCCATAGTTTGTGTTCATACTGTAGACTAAAAACAACAGGTTCATATTGTAGACTGATTTGTAACAAACAGTTGTTCTTGAGGTAAAGAAATTTAGAATTTAAATTTCATGTGCATATGGATTAAAAAGAATGTAAATTATTTGTAAAAAAAAAAAAAAGGAGGTTTTTGGGCGTTTTAATTTCATGTGCATATGGATTAAAAATAATATTAATTATTTGTTAAAAAATGTTTTACTAAACCTTGAGGTTCTTTGGAGTTTTGGTTGAGGTAAAGTGTAATTACAAAGTGTAATGTGCTGAAAAAAATAATGTTAATACAATGTTGACCTGTTTGTTTATCATGTGGTATATTTAATTTTAAAAGATGATTTTAAAAGGAATAAAAATTAAAAATTACCTTTGAAAATATAACCCATTTATGAAATCAAATTAACCCATTATTTTTGTGTAGAATAAATAACCCATTTGCTGGGTTAAAATTAATAACCCAGTTTCTTGGGTTAGTTTAATTACATGCTCACTGCTGCTGCACTAAACGTGAAGACACTAGAAAAGACAAGCTCTGAACCTGATGAAAACAATACAGAAATTACAACTTAAAATGTTGCTCAAACTGTATAAACTGTTTGATGATTGTGTAAATATGAGAAATACGTTGAACTGCTCGCCTAATAATTTATTAGGCATTTAAAGCTCTAGTGAGAAAAATAAAACATGGAAAGCTCAAAAAGCAAATGGCTTTCACAAGTAAAATTAATAAATTAATTTTGATGCAAGCAGAATCAAGAGGAAATCAAAATGGAAAACAACAAGTTGTTGTAAGGGAAACAGGTCAATTTAGCTCTAAGGGAATTATTTATGATATTTATAGGGAATTTGGTCAGAATCACTGTTTTACGGCTGATCAGTCGGCCAGCGATTCATTGAACGAGCCGTATAACATCAATCCAACATATAGTAAAAACACTTTATTAGCATGGTAACTAGGGATGCATCGATCCGATACTCAGGATCGGTATCGGCACCGATACTGGCAATTTCTGCTGGAGCGGGTATCGGTCGGACGAACCGATCCAAATCCGATATTGTGCTTATACTATTGTGTTATTGTTAAGCCTCACGAAAGCACAAAACATCATGAAGCACCATAAAGTCAAAGTCCAAGTGTTATGAAGCTGTTCCATAGTTCAGTGTGAGGTACAGATTAATATTTAAGTCATTAAATTGAAGTTCACGTGAACTCTTCTCTCCACTGCGGCTGTCAGTCATCCTCCATTCAGCATTCAATCTGCGCGTCGCGTTTGGTTACGACAGTCAAGACGATGAAACTCTCTTCAAGAGAGCACCGTAACTGAGATTTAAAACTGTTAAAAGAAAAGACTCAATATACTATCGCACAGATTAAATAAACTACGCATCAATATCTCTTTCTTTTGTGCTTTGAACTTCTCGATGCGGAGCTGCGCGCTGTGACTCCGTGTTGCTTCAAGCGCATCATTCTGCGCACGGGATGCGCATAAGCGCTTTGTGCCGCTCTGTATTGGAACTTTTCATATTATATAATACTTTGCACAATGAAAGATTATTTATAGTGTTTTTGTTCTGTCCTATAAGGCTATTAATAATGTAATGTATAGCACAGTAATGGAGGCAGCAACATATGATAGATAGGACTCCTCTATCTATCATGTTGCTGCTTTCATTACTGTGCTACATTTAAAAGAAATGTATTTTAATTGTATTGTTTATATTTATATATAAATACATTTACTTGTTTTCATTCATGTATTTTACAACAATTCAGAGAGCAATGTGTAACATTTTACCAGATTTAGTCCTACACTTATTCACTTTTATTTGTTCCCCACTAAATAATGTTATTTCACTAAATATTTAGATTTTATAAAATTGTGCACTCATGATTTTTCTAGAATAAATTTGCTGCTAAATTATCCACTAACCTAGTTTATAATAGTATTTTTGTCATAGACTATTGTATATTTTTTCATTTGTTATATTTTATTAAAATGAAGTTGTCTATATTTAGTAGATTGTGTTTGGCTTTAAATTGATAAATTAATTTAGATGCAAGCAGAATCAAGAGGAAATCAAAATGGAAAACAAGTTGTTGTAAGGGAAACAGGCCAATTTAGCTCAGGGAATTATTTATGATATTTATAGGGAATTTGGTCAGAATCACTGTTTTACGGCTGATCAGTCGGCCAGTGAATCATTGATCGAGCCGTATAACTTCAATCCACAATATAGTAAAAACACTTTATTAGCATGGTAACAAGATCGGCAGTTTAAGACATTAACTTGTAAGCACAAAACAAAATATACTTCTCTTTTCAATATACATAAGACTTTATTGGATAAATCAAAAATACATGTAAACTAATCTAACACATAAACACACACAAGTTGCAGAAAGAGTTTGAGAGAGTGAAAATGTGAAATCCCAAGTTTATAGCAATATAGGCAATTGCTTAGACCTGAACAGCCTTTAATCAATAAACCCTCGCATTGAGTTTCTCAGTGAGGCTATCAAACTTTATATTAAATGCACCAGTTCAGCTAGAATCTGGAGGTTGTACTTGCATTGCCTTAGTTTTAATGGAATTTCTTCTGTATGGCATGGCTGCAGAAAGGGGTTTCCCAAGGTTGTTGATTGGCTGGAAGTTCAGTAGTCATTCGAAGTGAGGTCTTGGGCGTTGGCTGAAGGATGGTGTGGAGTCGTGTATGCTGGCTGAAGTTTTAAAGTTGGTGCAGACAATGTCTGACATGGCTTTGTGGCAAAACTTAGAACACAAAACTCTCAACGGGAAAAGAAAAGAAA
>NW_015538027.1:252893-254518 GCF_001515605.1 Sinocyclocheilus anshuiensis | reverse complement strand
ATGAAAACATGAACAAGAAACATAACCCAAAACACCACATTACATTTCCCCCCCTCTAAGGGCAGCTCCAGACGCCTAAACAAACGCAACCAAAACCCAACAAGTCCAGGAGGGTGGTGGAGTGGAGGCGGAACCCAAAAAGTCCAGGAGGGTGGTGGAGTGGAGGCGGAACTGGGGGAGGGACGGAGGGCCAGGCCCATGAAGCGGAACAGGCAAAGCAGGGAGCCATGGTGGAGCAGGCAGAGCGGGAGGCCATGGCGGAGCAGGCAGAGCAGGGCGGCCGGGTGATGACGGCAGAGCAGGAAGCCATGGCGGTGTAGAGACACGGACAGACCACTTGCCTGAGACAGCACAAGTAGAGAGTTCTTGAATGGCGTCCATGGCTGTGACAGGGCAGACTTTGAGTTCATGAACGGCCTCCTTGGCCGTGGCAAGACAGTCTGTGAGTTCGTGAATGGCCTCTGTGGCCGTGACAGGTCAGGCAGTGAGTTCGGAAGCGGACGCCACCACCTCAGGAGGTTCTGCAGCGGATGCCGCCACCCCTAGAGGTTCTGCAGCGGATTCATGCACAGGAAAGGCCCTTGGTGCAGACTCATGGATAGGAAAGGCCTTAGGGACAGACTCATAGGCAGGAGAGGCCACTGGGGCAGATTCATGCACAGGAAAGGCCCTTGGTGCAGACTCATGGATAGGAAAGGCCTCAGGGACAGACTCATAGGCAGGAGAGGCCACTGGAGCAGACTCATGGACAGAAGAGCCCTCAGGAGCGCAGTGTGTAGCCCACACGCTCAAAATGGTGACCGCCATTACAGGAAGGGCAGCAGAGTGTGGCAGGACCTCTAAGACGGTGGGGCTTGAGAGCGCTGATGTCACCGGGATGCCTGC
The DNA here is from genome assembly GCF_001515605.1 of Sinocyclocheilus anshuiensis. NCBI lineage: Eukaryota > Metazoa > Chordata > Actinopteri > Cypriniformes > Cyprinidae > Sinocyclocheilus > Sinocyclocheilus anshuiensis. The sequence continues at coordinate 253,633 of NW_015538027.1, read as the reverse complement.
AGCTCTCACCAACATCATTGGTAAGTCCATCACGCTAGCTATCAGTCCTTTCAGTCCAAGCCCAAGCTCCGCGTCCGACTCAGGTGTGGCGGCCATCTTGGCCGGGGACTCAGGCGTGGCGGCCATCTAACGATTAACTACTCTAATAACAGTGTTCATTTCAATCCGACATTCAAATTAAAATATTGAATAATATTCATAACAGAAGCGGTGTTTCCCACAGACTTGCACTCTATTTGTGGTGGCATAACTGTATATGCAAATTCATTCTCTGCCAGCAAGAGGCGCTTGTAAAACGGGAGAGATTTTCCCCAGTAGCGGCTATACACAAAGCAGCGCTCAGCTCACAAACGCTGCTCAGGCATTACAGGCAAGATGAAATGAAAATGACATCCATAATTTTCTGAAGACAGTCGGTTTCCTTCAGAAATACATTGATATAAAAACACCCACACCGGGTTTCGACTTTTACATTGTGGCGGGCCGCCACAAATAAATCAATGTATGGGAAACACTAAATATTAACAATTAAAATGAAACTTACCTGCTTGAACTCTTTCATTTGATCTGGGTGTCTTTAAAGGGTTTTGTTAGTTTGGTGTGTTTCCTCCTTTTAATGTCGCCACGTCTTTTATGAAGAGAGCGCATCTGCGCACCTTTCGGATAGCGCATCAAGGACCGGGTTGACCGGGTACTCGGTACCACCGGTACTTAAAAAAACCTGGTACCGTAACGTTTTA
>NW_015538027.1:247445-252688 GCF_001515605.1 Sinocyclocheilus anshuiensis | reverse complement strand
CGGATAGCGCATCAAGAACCGGGTTGACCGGGTACTCGGTACCACCGGTACTTAAAAAAACCTGGAACCGTAACGTTTTAATGTTTTTAGTACCGACTTGGTACCAAAGTACCGGGTCTTTTGACAACACTAGTTTTTGACATCAGTTTGATTTGCATATTTGACCAGTCTTTTTTTTTTTTGTTTGTTTTTTGATGTCAGTTTTGATGTCAATTTGATGTCTTTTCAACATCAATTGCCCACTGGGAAACTTTCAAACAGCACTATATACAGTATATACATATCCAAAAACCCTGTCAATACATGTTGATATTATACATGATATTATACACATTACACATGTGCATATGAAATATTGAAGCAATCCATACACAATAAATAAATGTGCTTGCTTCATTATGTCATGTACATTTACATTTACATTTAGTCATTTAGCAGACGCTTTTATCCAAAGCGACTTGCAAATGAGGACAATAAAAGCAGTCAAAACTAACAAAAGAGCAACAATATATAAGTGCAAATGACAAGTCTCGGTTAGTCTAATGCAGTACACATAGCAAGAAATGGTAAAGGATTAAATTTCCAATCATTAGAGATAAGCAGACCAGTACCTCCACCTCTTCCAGTCAGACGGGGGGAGTGGGAAAAAGAGAGATTATTTGAGAGTGCTGCAGGTGTAGCAGTGTCCTCTGGTTTGATCCAGGTCTCTGTCAGGGCCATGAGGTTTAGTCTTGAATGACTAGCAATAGATGTAATGAAATCTGCTTTGTTTACTGCGGACTGACAATTCCAGAGACCAATAGAAAAAGAAAGTAGTGTATTAGCAGACATAGACAAAGTGTGCAGGTTGTTAGGATTGCGCTGCCTATAGTGTGTGATGCGTGGTTTGCGAGTGGTAGTTATAGTAGGGATCTGGAAACACATAGTAAGAATTGGTTATAAAAACTGAAAACAGAAGGGGAACAAGTAGTAGGAAAGAGAATGATTCAGAAGCGATACTTATGTGCCTTGCCGGTGTCCCTGTTCGGTGGAGTCGAACGGTAGAGTCGATGGTCTTTACACGAGGAGCGCTTCACACGAGGACTGCCGCGGTATACTAAGCTTTTTAACAAAAACAGAAGGGAAACAAGTATAGGAAAGAGAATGATTCAAAAGTGATACTTATGTCCCTGCTCGGTGGAGTCTAACAAACTTTTTATATTCGTCTAACAAAACTCAAATTGAATTCAGCTGAACACACTTTCCTGTTTATCACAACAAATGGCCAAGCAAAGCACATGACACTGACAAGGTACGCGATACAGTACGAGACCAAATGCGATTTCAGCACGTCTCCATACATGTACTGTCCTGTAGCAGTTTGAAACTTTTAGGGTATTTTTGGTGCAACAACACTGCAGACAAAAATAAAAGTCTTGTTATTGTTATGTTTTGTGGAAGAAACTAACTACTGCTACTACTATTGCTATTGAATGGCTTTTTAAATCAAACTCACAAAGCAAATTAGCCTGAAACATTCAGGATATTGCAACTAAATAAAACTCACTGACAGCAAAATTATTATGTCAAGGCACTGTGTAATACACATATATCATATATACAGAACTTTTAATGTTACATGTTGTTGAGCTAGCAGATTTAGAACTATCAGCATTTCAACAACTTATGCTGTTTATGTAGTATAACCTTAGCATCGATAAATATTTCACATTTTAGCATTTATGAAAGGTACTAATGCTTTTTTATATAACTTTTTTAATCAGTTTATAACTCTTTCTGTCAATTACACAAATATTTTTTTCTTTGACTAAATTATATATAAAAAAAAACATTTAAAAAATTGCAATGTTAATATAGACACGCTGCTTTATTTCTCAATAGGACTTACATGCTGTTTTTCCCATTACATGTTGCTTTGTATTTTGGTCAGATTTGAACAGAATAATATAACATTTAGGTGCAAATATGCAGAATAATAAACCAAAACTTGAGGCTAAAATGGCAAATATCTCCACAGCTACATTAAATTTTCCAGGAGAACTGACATAAGCTGGTATAAAAGTGATCCATACAGCACAGACTATGAGCATACTGAATGCGATGAATTTGGCTTCATTGAAGTTAGCAGGAAGTGTGAGCAAGGAAAGCCAAAATGAAGGACAAGACAGCCAGTAGGCCAATATAACCCAGAACAGCCCAGAAACCTATAGTAGAACCCAGACTGCACTCAAGAATGACCTTTTCCTTATAATATTTCATATTTTTGTGAGAAAATGGGGGAGATATTGTTAGCCAAAGCAAACAGATAAGAACCTGTATAAGTGTAAAAGCAAGAACACTGAGTCGTTCATGTATAAAGCATTTTCATTTTAAACGTCTGTTTGTTTTAAAAACATGATCTGATCTAATGTTTTCCATGTAACAAACTTGGAGCATGATAGAAGCTGTGGTTTTTGTGCAAACTCAAATGAAGGTAATGTTTCTTTACTGCGTATTGCAAAAAGTGCTCCAATGATTATTTCTCCATCCTTGAAAAGCAGTGGGTACTTAGGGTCTCCCATTATTCTGCAAAAAGTGTTTCCAGCAAGGTAGGAAGTTGATGGAAAAGCAGGAATATAGAAAGAAAGAGAAGAATCATAAAGATTAAGCTCAACTGTGCTTGACAAATGTAAATAACCTGATACAGTATTTGCATTTTTATAGATGTAATTAGTACGAATGAATGATTGTAAATGTAGCCAATGACCTCACGGCATTTCATTTATGAAATACATAGATCCTCCGCAAAATCAAATGCATTTCTTGATCCAATGATTCTGGAGAAAAAGAATGAGAAAAGAAATTTGTGCATGAAATGAAGTGCTTACTTTACATTTCTGGTTGAGAAAGTCATCTGGCTTTTCTCTTTCTGTGCATGAAAGGCATTAAAGTGTAACTAACTAACTTAATAAAAAATAAAAAAAACTTGCATAGATCATCACAATGAGACCAGTAACATGCTTTAAGAAAATACGTCAAAACATGTACATTTTTATTCCATGTCAACTTTTATGTAATTTCACATATACAATTTAATTTCACCCCGTCTTTACAGATTAAGAGTCTGGGTGACATCCTTGATAGTAGTTTTTTTTTTTTAAACACACGTTAATAGTGTCACTCGGTCTGTATATTTCTACTTATGGAACATCAGTTTCACCAAATACCACAGCCATTATTGTACATGCTTTAGTTAATTTATGTATTGATTATTCTAACTCCAATTTGGGTTACTTCTCAAACCCATAAACTTCAGTTGCTTTCAAGATTCAGCCCACATAATTACTAGAACTTCTTCCACTGAGCACATCTTTCCTGTCCTTTATCAGTTACATTGGCTTCCTGTTAAATATCGTGTAGAGTAAGTATAAGGTTCTGCTTTTTACTTTTTGAAACAACTCTCTGAACCCTCGTATCTCTATGGTTTAATTACTTGCAATTAATAGTGCGGACAGTCTGCCTGAAAATATCTAATTTGAGAAAAAATCTGATTTGCCTGCAGTCTGAACATAGCCAGATCTTCCTCATCTGTTTCTCTAGGTATGTCTTCTGGTTGTTTAACCACTATGGGGTTCAGAGCGTTCAGCTGTGCTGCTCCTCATCTCTGGAACTCTTCCACTATTTGTACTGTACAGTTAAGTCATTGCCTTCTTACATTTGTCTTCTTACTTTTTGTCATCCAAAAAAAACTCATCTTTTTAAATGAGCTTTTCCAGATTCATTTTAATTTATGGATTATCTTAATGTTGAATGGATGTTGCTTTGATTGTATTGCTGCCTTGTATTTTGAGTGTTTAGAAAAGCGCCTCTAAATAAAATGAATTATTGTTATTGTTGTTGATGATAATAATGTGTGAATGTGATTTCATTTTATTTGTTGACATTACTAAAGCTGTAGTTCCCAGCATGATTTGCATGGAATTTGACAGGATTAAAAATATAAATATTATTACATAGTTTTTAGGATTTATGACCATTTAAATTACACTGGGTTACCACTGTGGTGAAAACTGTAGCTTTTGCTTAGGCTGAGGACAGCTGCATACAGAGGATGTTTATGTTGTTTAACTAGCATATAGCATGTTAATACATGCTCACTAGCAGTTTGTTAGTTAGTTTAATTCAGTGATGTAACAAAAATATATATTAAATTAATTAAATCCTTTGAGGGTACTATATAAAACATTGTGAGGCTGCTTAATTAGAACACTCAAAAAAACTTTTTTCCATGTTGCTGAAGTTACGTGAATAAATTTATGTTTGCGTAAATTTATTGATTCATGTGGAACCAATGTACAACATAAGTCCAACATACTTTTTCAGTGTGTTTGTCTTTTTTTTCCCTATGATATTTTTAACGCCTAATATTAAATAATTATACCCCATTGAACAGTCAATTGCATCATGTGTTTTGTTAATTTTCTTTGCTGTTTAGAACAATTTCACCACATGTAGTTAATGAGACTAATATGGTGTATCTTCCATCTGGGGTTTAATTAAAGCGTTACTTATTTGTGTTTTTCTATGTTTGTGAAATTTGCTCCAAGGCGAGCATTTGCGTCAGCATGTTTTCCATGTTAATATAGACATGTTGTTTTAAATTCTCAGTAGGCCTTGAGGGCTAAGGACGTAGATGCTGTTTTTCCCATCACGTGTTGCTTTGTATTTTGTTCAGGCTTGAGCAAGATAATATGGCATTTAGGTGCAAAAATGCAAAATAGTAAACCAAAGCTTGAAGCTAAAATAGCAAATATCTCCACAGCTACAGTAAATTTTCCAGGGGAACTGACATAAGCTGGAATAAATGTGATCCATACAGCACAGAATATAAGCATACTGAATGTGATGAATTTGGCTTCATTGAATTTATCAGGCAGTGTGCGAGCCAGAAAAGCGAGAATGAAGCACAAGAGAGCCAGAAGGCTAATGTAACTGAGAACAGCCCAGAAACCTATAGTAGAACCCAGACTGCACTCAAGAATGATCTTTTCCTTATAATATTTCATATTTTTGTAAGGAAATGGAGGAGATATTGTTAGCCAAAGCACACAGATAAGAACCTGTATAAGTGTAAAGGCAAGAACACTGAGTCGTTGTTGTGCAGGCCCAAACCATTTCATGACATTACTTCCCGGAAGTGTAGCCTTGAAGGCCATTAACACCACTATTGTTTTCCCCAGAACACAGGAGATACAGAGGACAAA
>NW_015538027.1:233887-244574 GCF_001515605.1 Sinocyclocheilus anshuiensis | reverse complement strand
AATAGGAAGTCGGAGCAGGACATATCGAAGAAAGAGAGAGAGAGAGAGAGAGAGAGAGAGAGAGAGAGAGAGAAACTACAGCTAGCTTATGGAGCACTCTTCCGTCTTGCTTTTTTAAATCATATTTTTTATTTATTTATTTTACATCTCAGTGTAATTAATATTATGTTATTTATTGTTTCAATCTAACTGTAGATTCACATGTAAGTGTGTAGTTGACAAGAAATTTCAAGCACTGACAGCTCATATTTTATACATTTTAGAACATCAAATTAATAAGTTTTATCCATTATTTGTTTTAATTTTTATTTTTTACTATATATCAACGTAATAATAATAGTCATTTTAATCAGAGAACCCTTGAAGAAGCTTTACCCATCAAAAGTTTTTTAGAGTTCATGTCTGGTTTTAGTAAAATTATGTAGCACTTAGGAATGAATATACAAAACAACATCCCGTAACTTGATGCTAAAATAGCAAATATCTCCACTGCTACAGTGAATTTTCCAGGAGAACTAAGATAGGCTGGGATAAATGTGATCCATACAGCACAGAATATAAGCATACTGAATGTGATGAATTTGGCTTCATTGAATTTATCAGGCAGTGTGCGAGCCAGAAAAGCGAGAATGAAGCACAAGAGAGCCAGAAGGCTAATGTAACTGAGAACAGCCCAGAAACCTATAGTAGAACCCAGACTGCACTCAAGAATGATCTTTTCCTTATAATATTTCATATTTTTGTAAGGAAATGGAGGAGATATTGTTAGCCAAAGCACACAGATAAGAACCTGTATAAGTGTAAAGGCAAGAACACTGAGTCGTTGTTGTGCAGGCCCAAACCATTTCATGACATTACTTCCCGGAAGTGTAGCCTTGAAGGCCATTAACACCACTATTGTTTTCCCCAGAACACAGGAGATACAGAGGACAAATGTGATTCCAAACGCTGTGTGACGCAACATACAGGACCACTCAGTGGGTCGACCAATGAAAGTAAGAGAACAGAGAAAACATAGAGTCAATGAGAAGAGCAGCAGGAAGCTCAGCTCTGAGTTGTTGGCTTTTACTATGGGGGTGTCCTTCTTGTTGTAAAACAGGATGGCCACCAGCGCAGTTATTCCTACTCCAAACAGTGAGAAAAAGACTAGCACTATACCCATAATTTCTGTGAATGACAGAAACTCTACAGCCTTTAAAACACATTTATTTTTCTCAGCATTAGACCAGTATTCTCCTGGACACACTTTGCAGTTAATTGAATCTGGAAAGGAAGTTGTGATCATTATAGTTAGCGACAAAAAAAGTCATTCATGAAATCCTTTGATAAGAAACTGCATCCTTAACAGTAAAAAAAAAAAATAACAGGAAAAAAAGAAAATAATAAATTTTCTTTGAAACTGTGAGATGGGCTGTAGGTTACCTGTCTCATTACTGATTTCTCCTTCTGCACATGGAATACAGTCATAACAGCAGACAGGTCTTCCTTTCTGTGCAGCCTTCCTAGTGCCTGGAGGACAGCTCTCACTGCACACAGATCTTGGTTTCTACATGGGGGAAAAAATGCATTATCAAAAATAAATACATCACGCAGTTCCCTTTCAGTCGGTCACTCTCGACGTCACGTCGGATGACCGACGAATTGGGATCTCGCTTAGAGAGACCAATCTACTTCGAGTGTAAACTAAACGAGCCAATGCACATTGGCATGCGATTATTGCATCCAGCTGCCGCTGATCACAGCGTGAGTATAAGTAGGCAGCAGATGCAGCGCATATTCAGCTTTTCGCTTTTGTAAAAAAAAAAAAAAAAAAAAAACTTGAAAGTGTTTTAGAAATTGAACATAATTCCGTAACATTTTAACGTTTCTGTTTTTAATATTGTCCTCAAAATTAACTTTTTTAATATTATGTTGCTTTGATTTAAACAAATACTAGGACAAAAAGTTTATTGCCATTTACCTCCAGCTGTCCTCCAGTCCAGATTATGTTTTCAATATTAAGGTCTAAGTTCTGGTAAGTAGGCAGTGAGGCATCATAGTATCCCACTGATTTAAACTGGAATGATCCATCTGAGTCCTGCTGCCAGTTTACAACTTCATACAGGGCCACTACGCCACCAGTACTGTCAAACCACACATGATCTCCTGTCTTTATGGCAAAATTTATCTTTTTCAGAGCCTCAACCACCTAGGGGGAAAAATGTTTTGACATTTTGGCATTTTGACACATTATTCCCTCTTTTTATCCCATTGTAGTTCATCTTTATTTTATCTTTTACCTGCTGTGGTTGTATTGTTAGGCCTTTCTCACAACCTTCTTGTTCTTTGCACTTAAGTAGACTGTGTAGTGAATGAGCTACAGCATAAACTGCTTTGTAGACATTGCTTGAATATCTGTGTTCAGTAACATCTTCATTGTAATTTTTCAGCGCAAGCAGCTCCTCATATCTGCTGCAACTTAATGCATATTGAGAATAATTCCCCTCACTCTCTGAGCATGGAAAAGCTGTGCCCCAGAATGGTTTTATAGCATATTCTGCAAACCCTTCAATGTTATTTTTTTTCACTGCAAACCCCAGTGACCCTCCCATTGCATGAAAACTGTTTGGAGTGAAATAAGTATTTGCAGTTATCCATGGCTCCACACCGATCATTTGAAAGCCTGTTATATTCTGAATACTTAGTTGCTCAATAAGTAAACCCATCTCAACAAATGAAACAAATGCAACAATCACTTTTGCAGTGCCTTTTTTTATAGTGTCTACCACTTTTTTGAGTTTTTCTGGCTCTGTTCGGTAGAATTTTACAGAGTACTCCACACAAATCCCCTCTTCTTGGACTGTTTTCAGAAATATGGCCATTCCATTGTTTCCATAGTCATTGTCGCTGTTCACAGCTCCCACCCAAGACCAGCCTAAGTGCTTGACTATGGATGCAAGTGCTCTGCTCTGGTGATAATCACTAGAAATAGTCCTGAAGAATGAAGGGTAATCTTTCCTGTTACTGAGACATTCACAAGATGATGAGTGACTTATCTGAAAAAAAAAGTATATATATATATATATATATATATATACAAAGAAAAAAGAGCAGTGATACAGTCATCAGCATGGTGATTATGTCAAACATTTATTAATACTGCTCTTTACCACTGGAATCTTAAAAGGTCCTGTTGTTCTGGATAGAATCACTGTGGCAGAAGTCTCTGATTCTCCTATAATAGCATGTAAAGGAGATTGTCCATTGCAAATGTTTCCTGGTCCAAAGTCCTGACCATTCATCAGTCCCATTATTGCAGTCATGGTAGACAGTCTAGAACCACATGTGTCATAAATTATGTAGCCAATCGAAATATTTGGGAGCAAACTTTCACTTCTATTAATCTCCTGAATGGCAAAGATCATAGTTTGAGCCAGCCGGAAATCTCTCAGATCACACTGTGTAAGCATAAAACCAGTAAATAGCAACTAAATTAATAAACATACATACAGTAAGGTAAATAATCATATTTCTTTTCAAATACTGGTTCTTCTTGAAGCATAATAATGCTTTAGATGTGCAATGTCTTTTTTTTATTATTATTTATTAAGTAAAATATTCTTGTTTTTTTGATTTAAGACTTTTTAGATATTTTGACTAGAAACAAGACAAAAATACTAAGTAAGATGAGACATTTTTTGCAGTGTATTTTATAAATCAGTTTATATAAAATACATTATTTGCTCTAATGTTTTACAAAATTTCAAACATATCAAACCTGGAGCATGATAGATGCTGAGGTTTTTGAGTAAACTCAAATGAAGGTAATGTTTCTTTTCTGTGGATTGCAAAAATTCCTCCAATAGTTACGTCTCCATCCTTGGAAAATAGCGGGTAATTAGGGTCTCCCATTATTCGGCAAAGAGTGTTTTCCACCTTAGTATGAAGGTGATGGAAAAGCAGGACTATGTAAAGAAAGAGAAGCATCCCAAAGTTTGAGCTCAAATGCACCTGACAAGTGCAAATGAGCTGATACAATATTTGCAATTTTATAGACTCAATTAATATGGATGAATGATTTTTGAGTGTAGTCAATTACCTCATAGGGTAAGCAATAGTCAAGTCAAGCAGGAGTGGATAGACCAGTCAAGTAAAAACAAGTTTTGTTTTTAAACTATCAGAAAGAAGTAAATTGTGAATATTTTAATATTAATTTGTTGCTGGGCTCTGATATTTAGATTGCTAAATATCTAATAAAGCCTTTATAAAACTTTGTTCTCTCTTTAAAATAAAAAAAATAAAATAAAATAAAAAATAATGTGAATAAGTTCAATTAATTCCAATTCTTTTAATATGTGTGGGTCCAGTAGATATAGGTAGGCTATACTGGAAAGAGTTACAATTAGGGTTGCCACCCATCTTGTAAAAGAGAGGATTTTCCCAAATTTAAAGGGAAAATGAGTCCCATGTCAAATCAACACAAGGCATGATTTGTCCTGTATTTTACATAGGCTTACACACAGCTAGATAAACAGGATTAAAATGATTTTTGACTGTGGAGAGAATATTAATAGCAAATACAAATAAATAAATGTATCAATAAGTAGTAGAGATGCTCAAGTGCTCGTGATTGCATTTTAGCATCTTTGTTTCCATAGCAACAGAGTCTCCTTCTCAAGAAGCTCTCCAAATATAAGGCTGAATGGGGAAAACAAAGTTTTCAATGGTTCTCTGAGGTGAACTGTATAGTTTGCTTTTTTTTTTTTTTGGATGAAATATCAATATTTATTAATACAATGTTCCAGGCAAAATGTTTCAGGAAATGCATGTCTCGTACTGTATGGCGTACCTTGTCAGTGTCGTGGTCTTTGCTTGGCCATTTGTTGTGATTTTTATTTAATTTCTTTTATTTTCTTAAATGTGTATATATATATACAGTATATATATATATAGTATTTATAGAGTTTTAGCTTTTAGTTTTAATTACTTTTTCTTATTTGTAAGTTGCTTTGGATAAAAGCGTCTGCTAAATGACTAAAAGTAAAGTAAAGTAAAGTAAAGCATGTCTCCGCGTCAGAAATGTCTGACACCTGAGGATACATACAACTCAGTCAGTCGGTCAGTCCTTGATGGGGCTAAATGTGCATACTGCGAGAGCTTTACAGCTACAAAGTACCACGCGTTTGTCCCTTTTCTCAATGGAATTGGGACAAGTGTCAACTCACCACAGCTCAGGAACTGCTCGTGCTGAGGTAGAGTGGAGATTGTGGACTTGGGGATGAGATTGCTTGTGGCAGGTTGGATGAGCGATTTCTGTCTAGCCATTCCCCTCCAGCTTCTGTGAGCCAACCGTTTCTTCCGGATCTCCACATTGAGGTTGAGAGATAATGGAGTAAACTGTATTTGGCTTGTATTCACCTCTTCAGTCACGATAATTGCGCAAATGTTGAGGGAATGGGCGAGCATTGATATAAGATGATGCCTTCCTTTGAAGAGATGCTGGCTAGCTATCTCTCAATTGGGTGATACATCATCATTGAAGGACCCAACTCTGCCATCTAAACTACTGTGTGTCACATCTTGTGAGTGTATGCGGCAGCGTGTCAGACTGGTGGTGCTCTGCATACAATAGCTGTATTGCAGGAATACCAGGCCAACATGCTGAAGGATATGTACCAGGTCCAGGGTCTTTCCTCTGAGGTGGCGGCCGAGCTGTGCTGCACCACAGACCTGGCTCTCTGGGCTACCAGACAGACTGCTGAATGGTCGATCGATGGAAGCGACGGTGGCCACAGAGAGGCACCTATGGGAGAACTTGGCTGACATTGGGGAGAAGGAGAAGAACTTTCTCCTAGAGCTATCAGAATTAATGCATTAATTGTGTAATTAACACTTTGACATGTACGACACGTGATGAACTGCTAAATTCAAATCTGCTTTTGCGCTTTTCCTGCCGCTGAGCCATGGACGGACGCACTGAGTGTTTGTCATATTATCACAACTATTCAGTGTTTTCCAACCATATAATGATTATTTTAGGTTTAGGATGTCAACAGACATCTAAATACACATAAGTATTTGCAAACCAATACATTTATAGTTTGTAAAATAAACACCGATGTCTATGGAAGCGGCAATAATAATCCATTCAATTATAATTTGACTACATTTTAATCGATATCAAATACACATTGTGTAAGTAACTATAAATGTAACCACCCTTTCCCTCAGTGCATTAAACGCCACAAATGATGTAGCATATAGGGTGAAGGATATTAAGGGTAAAGTAGACCAGTGCTCTAGGTTCTTACGTATCAGAACAGCTCCAAGACTCAGCACCCAAGGACGACTTTCTGGAAAACAGCCAGGGAAGCCAGGACAACATATTTCAGCCACCAGAAACACCAGAGCCACAGCCCATCTCACCAGACACATTATCTCTCTCTCCAGCATCTCCACTTCTAAGCTTCTCACAGAAAATGGAGGAACTGGTTTATGCTGGGACCCAACTTTCCCACTCTTTTGCTGCTAGCCCCCAGATATCAACTAAAAAACGGCGGGCCCCACAACCACCAAAGCCTGTGGGCCCAGCTTGTCCTCTTCCTCCAGTGAGAGCTCTCCGGCCATTGCCACAACGCCAGGGCCCAAACCCTCCATCTGCTGTAGGTGAACCACTAGAACCAGAAAATTACCAAGGGTTCACACAAAACAAGGGGAGTCCGCTTTTAGTTATTATGCCACCCGCAGTTGGAATCAGCTTCCAGAAGAGATCAGATGTGCTAAAACATTAGTCACATTTAAATGCAGACTCAAAACTCATCTGTTTAGCTGTGCATTTACTGAATGAGCACTGTGCAATGTCCGAACTGATTGCACTATATTTTATGTATAATCATTTTCTATTCTTAACTGTTTTAAATTCATTTTAAACCTCTTAAATCAATTTGTAAATCATTTTCAAAGTTTTAAATTCCTTGTTTTATTGTTGTGATTATTATTATTTTTTTTTTTTCATTTATTTTATGTAAAGCACTTTGAATTACCATTGTGTATGAAATGTGCTATATAAATAAACTTGCCTTGCCTTGCCTTGCCTTGCCTTATGGAGCCAAATGGGAGAGATAAATGAACAGGCAGACAAGGTAAGTATGAATAATGATAAAAATGTTGACTGGTTAACTTGCTTGTTGGTTTCAGGAAAAAGATGTATGAAGAACAAGAAAACAAGAAAAATAAATGAAATACTCACTGATTCACAATAAAAAGAAGAGAAATAAAATGAAATAAAATTAATTAAACTGTTTCTGTGTTTGAGTCTCTTTGTTTCACAACAACGTTTCACTTGTTTCACTTAGTGTTTAGTTTCCTTCTATATTTACTTTTATTTCTAGTGTTATGTTTTGTATATCTGAATTGACTTTTAGATTAGTACTTCCTAAGGTTTTTTTTCTTTTTTTAATCTGTTACTTTTTTTTCTTACAATGTTTTATTAGTTTAGCAACAATAAAACTTAACTAACTGATCCTGTTTTGTTTCCTATTTGGACTAAGTTGAACACACTCTTTGAATTACCCTTGATTTTATATTTGAATGGATTAATTAAATCAAAATCTCAGTTCACATAAACCCAAAAAAAAAAAAACATTTCAAATACAAAACAAATTTAACTTACTGTCTTTGTAAGTACAACGTTACAGTCAATAAACAACAAAAACAACCATTAATTAAATGCAATCAGTTCACAGTTCAAATCTGTGTGTCCGTTTCAATACAACAGTCTATGAATTTGCAAGAACTGATCTCCGATTTGAAAATAAACAGCCATCCGCATCCTGTGTAATGCGTGCGATCATGAAATGCAACAGTTCAGGCCTACCGTCCTGATGAACAGCAAGCAGTAGTAGTGAGTACCAGACAGCAAACGTCATTATAATTAATGACTTTGAACTTTTGACCTCATAATCATATCCATATGTGACCTCTGACATCATAATAATTTCCATATATGAAAATCGGCGCGCGTGAAATTCAGCCGTCAACCATTGAGCTTCGGGGGATGAAATATGTTGTTTTTGTACGTGACCAAGGATGACAGGAGATAAATGATCTGTAAGTATTGTTTTTGAAGATTTTATGGAGCGTTCCCACATCTGGGGGGCTTACCCATCTGGGGTCCGTGTGTCCGGTTGCATTCCGAGGTGCGCTTAGATAAATAGACCCGGGCGCTTCTGTGGAAAATCAGAAAAGCGCTGTGAAACACATAGACATGCACACACACACACAGACACACACACACACACACACACACACACACACATACACACGTGCACGCACGCACGCACACTGTAATGTATAATGAAATTGAAAATAAAACAATAAATAAATTAATTAAATTCCTCTTACATTTTTCCGTGAGACAAAGTCTTCCTCCTAGCACGGGTATGATGATTCTTCAAATGAGAGGTTTCCCAAAACCACTAAAAACCCCTCTCTGTCTCTCTCTCTCTCTCTCTCTCTCTCTCTCTTATTCTCTTCTTTTAAATGAAAATAAATAAATAAATAAATTATGTAAACACACATGATATAAAGCAAAGCAAAACATTTACACTAGTTTTAGTCGTCACTAAAAATATAAAAATGTCGTACATTTTACCAGGATTGGGAAAAAAACATATATTTTAACAGGCCAAACGATAAGGGTTATCGGGATCCCCTGACATGTCATCGTCATGTTTTATGAAGGCTTTCCATAGGCACAATTCAATTCAATTCACATTCATTTTTTATAACTTTTTCACAAAACAAATCTTCGCAATGCAGTTTCACAGAAAAATGTAAGTTTCTACATTATATTTAGAATATTTTATATTTACATTTACATTATATTAATGGATTTTATACAGTATAATCCCCTAAACCCACCATCACAGTAAACATTCTAAATGTTTATATTTTCATAAACATCATGTAGTATAATTTATCATTTTAAAAAGCCATATATTTCTTTTTACTGTACACCTACCATCATACAAAAAATTCTGCATGTGCTTACATTTTTAATTAAATATATTTTTTAAGTGATCTGAATTTTGACGACTCAAGAAATTTCATCATAAACCACATTTACCTTGTTATATCAGTGTAATACTCATATCATTATACAAATTTGTGTTCTGATAAATCATATATCATAAACAAGCACACACATACATAAAAATGACAAACTAAAGAGAGACTTATCTCTATTTTAAAGAATATGGAAATAAATAATTATATATGACGGCATGTTTTACTACCATGTTACTAAAGCAAATCATTCATCATGCAATTTTAAAAAGTATTCAACATTTATTTAAGTTTATTGAACTTATAAAACACATCATTCTCTTCATTTAAATAAATAAAATGTGATTATATATAACATACTTTATAAAAATAAACATTTACTATAGTTTCAGTTGACAATAAAAATGCTTTACATTATTCTGGTAGCGATGATGACTAACCAGAGGTTCAAGTAGGAAAAGCTCCTCCGTCTCTTGTTCTAACCCTCGCCCTCACCTTCTCTCTCTCTCTCTCTCACAGACACACACACACACACACACACACACACGCACGCACGCATGCAAGCACGCACACACACACACACACACACACACGTACGCACGCACACACATACACGCACATTTTTTTTTTTATGTTTTCTGGGGACGCTCCATAGTCGTAATGAATATGTACTGTACTAACACTTACCCATCACACAAAAATCTCTGCATATGCTTACATTTTTAATTAAATATTGTTTGTAAGAATTTTAATTATGAGGACTCAAGAAATATCCTCGTAAACACATTTATGTTGTTATATCAGTGTAATACCCATGTCATTATAAAAATTTGAGTCCTGATAAGTCATATAAACAAGAGCATACATACATAAACATTTCGAGCTAAAGAGAGACTTATCTATATTTTAAATAATATGGTAATAAAATATTTGACATCATAGTAACATGTTACTGAACCAAAATTATACATTTAAACATGTATTCAACATTTATTTAAGCTTATTGAACTTATTTAAATACACTATTCTCTTCATTTAAAGAAGATGGTAGCAAATAAAACGCTGTATAAAATAAACATTTAATATAATTTTAGGTCATAATAAATATGAGAAATCATTTACAAAATAAATAAATAAAAAGTTTAATTTGAATCATAACCAAAACCTCGCAGGTCCTCCCCGGGGTAATCCCCAATGAAACTGATGGACCCTCACAGAGAATGGCTGGTGAGGGATGAGTTACACCAGATGATCTGAGATGTTATTCTGTTAACCTTTTTTTTTTTTCGAACCGAATGTTATGGCTTTGTTAATAATGATTGCAAAGCCTAATCTTAAGACTTTAAATAAACATTTGGTAGGATACTGTGGTTCCCTTTCAGTCGGTCACTCTGAGGGCGGCCCCCTGCCACCGCCCCGCTCCCGCGGCCTCCAGCAAGGCTGCGTCGTGGAGCCGGTCGCAGGGCAGCCACCCCGCCCATCCAGGCCCTCGCCAAACCTGGTGGCAAGCGAAAGAGCAAGAGGCCCTGAGACGGGCAACCCAGAGGTGGAGGGACCTGCTCTTCGGGAGATGGTGAGCACACCACTCCCTCCCCCGGAGGAGGGCCGGGCGGAGAATCTTTTCATCTTTTTCCGCCACTGA
>NW_015538027.1:208586-232180 GCF_001515605.1 Sinocyclocheilus anshuiensis | reverse complement strand
CAAGTCAAGAATCTTGGTGTGATTCTGGAGTCAGGGTCATTTTTTCTGTTTAGCTGTGCATTTACTGAATGAGCACTGTGCTACGTCCGAACTGGTTGCACTGTATTTTGTGTATAACCATTTTCTATTCTTAACTGTTTTAATTCAATTTTAAATCCATTTTTAACTATTTTAAACGTTTTTTAAATTCCTTGTTTTACTATTGTGATTATTATTATTTTTAATTATTATTTTAATTCCCCTTTATGTAAAGCACGCTGAATTACCATTGTGTATGAAACGTACTATATAAATAAACATGCCATGCCTTGCCTAACAGTCCTGGCCATCCTAAATACTGGTCACGCTTAATGAGATGAAGACATGTGGAGGTAGAGAACACAACAAACATAACCCTTTGGGTCATGAAGCACCCTGTCTAACACAACACACATTCTCCAGAATGGGGTAATGATGGGTTCATTATTTCATGATGAAGACAGACTGAATATTCAGATACCAGATGAGACTCTTTGATTTTTTTTCTTAAGACAAAGACAGTTGTTTGATTTCAGGAACACACAACCAAATACTGATGCTATTTTACGAAATAACAAAACAACAGCTGATCCATTACAACATGTACATGTCAAGTCTGTTTTATCATAGGTATGTATATCTTATTATTCTTGAATATAATTGTTTAGTCTAAATATGTGTTAACAATTCTTTTTACAAAGATGTTAAATTTAACACGTGTAACTAATACCTCATTCAAACACTACAGACTTCTAGGTCAGGGAACTACAAATTCCAGCATAAACCTCAGACTTCAGACATGGCCGCCGGGGGCAATACCTCTGAATTCTCATACATGGCAGCGGTCTAAAACGTTGGACTTCTAAATATACGCATGCTCAGATACCCTATATAAAAAGACTCACATCTCTGCACTATTTGTGAAGTATACAGTCTGTCCCTGTTGCAATGTTACAATTTAGTGATGTTAGCGATGCAAAGTCAGATTAATTTTCGCGAACGGATTCTTTCGGGGAGTTTGGATCAATGAACCTCTTCAAAGAACCGATTCGTCGGTTCCTTTAGTCATCATGCAATGATGTCAGTATACATTTATTTTCTAACAACTCACTGACATGTTACATCAATTAAATATTCAAATAACGTTATCTGTGTGAACGTACACTGTAAAAAACAACCTATAGAATCTACTCAATAAAATTGAGGCAACAATTTGCACTCACTTTGTTTGGGTAGATTCTATCCTATATATTTGAGTAAAGAGTACCTAAATTTAACAGCTATGACAAACCAAAAGAAATTAGGTAAGGTCTACCTAATATTCCTCATTACATTACATAACTAATTACTTATAAAAATTGAGTAACATTAACTCTATTGTTAGTAAGCAACAGTTAATCTACTAAATTATTATTAATAATGATTAGCCAACAGAAATAATTACACATTACTTATTCAGGGAAGGTTGAATTTACTTAAAAACGTTCTTTTTTTATTGATCAAATTTCTTTTTTTTTTTTTTTTTTTACATTTTGTTGCTGCCTTATGATAACCTTCTTTAAATTACTTTTTTTCCACATCAATCTACACTCCATACCCCATACTGACAAAGCAAAAACAGAATTGTTTTTATTTATCAAATTACTTTTTTTTTTTTTTTTTTTTACATTTAAAACTAATTATTGTAGGTACAAAATAACCCCTTACAATAAATTTCAAGTGAAATACTACATATCATAATGTTACATAAAGCTTCTTGAACATATTCCATTCAAAAAAATAAACCAAAATCTTCATTAGATGTCAAAATATACATCAGAAGCAAGATTCCTAAATACTGTTTCTTCACGTTATCATTTCAAACAATATGTGTTTAGATTTAATGTGGCTACAATACTTGCAACACTAGAAAATGAAAGGAGACACTGAAATGAGAGGACAAACTGATCTCATTTACCTCAATAGACTGGCATGCTATATGGATACAAACAAACATTTCAACTTCAAATAAAACTAATTAAGTGCAAAAAATGCTCTTACATTCAATTTTAAGTGACATACAACTTCATATTACATATTACTCACATTACATATAACTTCTTGAACATTTACTATTTGAAAATAAAACAATGTCTTCATTGGATGAAGCAAACAATCGGAGCCTGAACTTACAGTACAGACAGCTCATTCCATTAGTTTACGCTTGAGGCTTTGGACCTTCTTCAGCAGTTTTGCTCCGTCAAGTTCCAAAAAAAGTTTCTGGAACACTTCAAAGGTGTATTCAGGTTTTTGGGATACTCAAGGTTGAGGGCATAGATCAATCCCATCAGCAGTATGCACGCTGTGATTCTGTTTCCACAACCGTTCAGCACTTTGGTGCCCTCTAAACAACATACACATCTGCGGGGTCCTCCTCAACTGTGGGATTGTGAATCACCACCAACTTCATTATTTCATTTGTGTGGCCTTCAAGTTCATCCTCCTGTTGAAAATAAAAAAAGCAAATACATTTTTATGTCAGTTCAAGCAAATTAGCATACTGTTCGATTACAGTTATTTTCTTGGTTCATGCCAATTGTTTGAACACAAGCAGGATTTCTGTATTAATCAGCACTTCAATATAAACAGGTAACAAATAAAAATCAAAACCCAAATTCTTCACCCCAGTATCCCATAATGAAACAATTATAAATGTAACCCCTTGTTGTGGATGGAAATCGCTTGTCATGCTATTAAGTAGATTTTTACGCTGGAACAGATCACCCCCTTCAGGAAAGAAATGTCACCAAACAACAAAGGAATAACAGAGCTGCCACTACCTGACAATATGGGTGAACCCTTCAAATTTTCACAATTAAATGTCCTCCATATGTACCTTTCATTCATTTCTGGCATATATATGAAGCTCAAACCAATGAACCATCAATATCAAACATTAACTTGCCAATTTTCCCCATCAAAGGTTAAATATTTAATATTAATCAATGTACAATTAAAAAGTAAAAAATAAATGTCAGCATCCATTGCAGCATATTTTCCTCAACTAACTTTTCTAAACTGTTGGTAGCAGTAACATAATTCTACACTGCTAGCATGGCATTCTAAAATAATAATTGAACTAAACCCTCAAAATGTAATATAAAGCATAATTAATGCTCACACATGTAATTCTTAAAAGGTTAGTTCTCCTAAAATGAAAATTGTCATCATTTAATCACCTTCATGTTGTTCCAAACCCATAAGACATTGGTTAATTGTCAAAACACAAATGAAGATATTTTTAATGATACCTGACAGATTTCTGTCCCTCCACTGAAAGTGTATTCACACAAAAGTCTTGACACTTCAAAAACTTCATAAATAACATTGTTAAATAAATCCATATGAATAAAGTGGTTTAATCCAAATCTTTTGAAGAAAAATGACCACTTTATGTGATGGACAGATTTAATTTAGGCTTTTATTTACATTAAAATAATGATCAGCACACAATGTTTGCAGCATCCAATTTTGGCAAACGGAAGCTGAAGCATGCTTGCTTGACACGTTAGAACTAATGAGGTTCATTCTCTTGTCTCACAGCACGTTTGTGCCTCTGTAAAAACAAATGAGGTTTGTTCTTGCTTGTCAAGCAAGTAAGTCTGAGCTTCTGTTTAGGTTCGCCGATCAATGTGTATATGAGAATAAAAGTCTACATTAAATCTGTTCATCATATAAAGTGATCACGTCTCTTCAGAATACTTGGATTAAACCACTAGATTCATATGGACTTATTTTACAATCTCTTAATGAATGTTTTAAAGTGTCAAAAGTTTTGCATGAACAGACTTTGAGTGGAAGGATAGATAGCTCTCAGGTATCATTAAAAATATCTTAATTTGTGTTTCGAAGATTAACCAAAGTCTTATGGGTTTAGAACAGCATGAAGGTGAGTAAATGATGACAGAATTTAATTTTTTGTGTGAACTATCCCTAAAATGTACTGCCTAACAAAAAATACATAAATAAATACTTCTTACAATACAGTACTTACAATACAATATTTTTTTAATGCACTACCCTTACTATTTATCAAAGGCTAGGTATCGTATTGGTTTATTGGCTAAATCACAGTGATCAATAAGGGAAAAGAAACAATGTGTATCCATTTGAATACCTTGAAATGATGAATCATGTAATAACATACCTGACAGTCTTGGAACAGCTCTTCTTGATTTTCCCCAAGGTACTCAATGAGGCAACTGATACATGTATCCCTTTTTTTACTCTGGAACTACAAAGACATGCATTTTAGTGACAATACTGTAGCTCGTGGAGACATTTTAATCGTCCACGATCAAAAATCGTCATATGGAAACACCCCTAACTACCAAGTATAATCAATCTCACACACACAAACAAGCACAACGAAATCACTTCACACTGTTAAGCGGCTGTGTTATATGTCGCACTGTACAGCCCTGAAATAGACATAAGCAAATTAAGAAAACAGCATTAGTCTGACAACAAATGCTCAGTTTCAGAAAATGACAACAAAAGTGTATTCAGACACTAATGCTAAATCCTGGTTTGGAAACTTTTGCTGTTTGGACCAGCGAAATCGAACCAAGATTGAAAGCACCCTTAGAGCTAAACTCAACAGGAAACCAGTTCTTCAGGACTGGAGTTGAAGATGTATGCAGTAAGTGATCTTTTAATATGACAGGAACCTATGACCACTATTGGCAGACCTATGTTTAGGAATCAATCTCACTACTCAAGGTAAGTATAGGTATCAAATTGTTAACAAAAATAAATAAAGCAATAAATAAATAAATAAAATATAAAGTGTATACAAAAGAAATGTCACCTGTAACAATCCTAATAAAGAGCTTTTTACCTGCTGATGTCTCTGTATGAATGATTTGAAATCCAAATTCCCACAACCACCACTGATGAAGGTAATGCCTATATGACTAGCATGCAGGCTAGAGGTAACCGTGTAACTTTTTTTAACATCTATTGTTAAAAATTACATATTTTAACATCTTAGATAATTGTACACTTTTTGGCTCTGCAAGGTTCTGTGAGGTGAATGTAGCAGTGAGATTCCTTGTAAGCAGAGTACAGAAGAGCAGTAACACAAGTTACCCCACAATATAAACAAATTATATAAGGACCCTAATGTCCACTGTATTTTGTCTGTATTTGCAGCACCATTCTGTAGTTTGCTGTCACTATTTTCAGTGCTTTTCTGAAATGTGTTGTCTGTATTTGTAGAATTTGATTGTGTTGCCGAATTGAAGATGCTTTCTTAATTTGCTTGTGTTGCTTTTGTCTATTTACATGTTTTTTTAAGTTCAGTGTGTTGTTTTTTATTTGTATTTTTTGTGAAATGAGAAAATAAAACGGAGAAAGATACCTCATTTACAGTGTTCAGGAGAGGATGCATCTTGGTACCAAATGCTCCTCCTTTGGCATGCATCAGCTGCAGAAGACGTGGTGTGTACCTATCAAGATTCAGCATAAATGTCTCTTCCAAGGAGATTGTTGTTATACGTCGGAACTCCTCTTTGATCTAGTAAATCAGTAAAGGGACAACACAAAAATACAACAATTTTCTCAATGATAGTCACCAATTATAAAGGTCTGAAACCCAGTTTAATTAAACAAATGAGATGAACAACAGTTCTTGGTGGAAAAGCATATAAACTAACAAACATCCTTACCTGAGCCTTACTGAACAATCCTGGCCACCTCTCTCTTAAAGTGGAAGTGAAGCAGTCAGTCAAATTTACATTATTTTGTAAACTGATTTCCACTTAAATAAAAAAATATAAAACAAACATGATTAATTAAACCATTTTAAAGAAAAGGGGATGTTTTGCTATAGCTTTTGGAGCAAGGGCGCCGCCATCTTGGAATACCACAGTGTGTGACGTCACGGGGTTGGTTCGCTCCGTTAGCCGCTGAGGAAATATAAGCATTTCTTTACTTTTTGTACAAACACTTCTTTTAAAATGGAGGAAGACGAACTTGAAAGGGCTGTGGAGCCCATAGTAATCCCGATGGCTTATGCATTTGAGCCGATACGGCGAGGGGAACGAGCACTACGACCATTACAGGTGGAAGAAGTAATAGTGAACCCGCTGTTTTGGGGTGACGAGCGGGTCGGAAACAATTCGTGGTGTAAGTGTGGATGGTGTACGCCGATGCCCACCGTGTCAGAGTCCATTTGCTGTCAGGAGGCCGATCTGGACCATGTATTGCGTGGTCACTCCTGCATCACCATGGTGCGTACATTTAACATGCTATGCCGGGAGGTGGACGTGTTGGAGGTGGCAATGCTTTCTCTTAAAGATGTCCGAGCGGAAACACTGGAGTGTCCTGTTAACAGCAGGTAAGCTAATTGAATTCGCAGGTAAACATAAAATGTTACATACCACTACTGGTGAACGAGCTAGATATGTCTGAAAGGTCTGATATAAAAATACGATGCCACGTGAACGATATCATATGAAGCGTTGTTTGTTTACATCACCTTGCGCCTCTAGTTATGAAAACAATGTTTGGGATACCATGATCAAAACTTCATGTAGACAGTTTGATTTTGGTGAAAACCAAAAACATTTCTTCACTTTTAATAAAGTACATTAAAAAAGGAGTAATAATAGAGAAATCACAACACCCATGTAACATCATATAACATCAGATTTACTATATAATTCGATATATTTATTATATATCACCTGTGTTAAAAATATTTTGTAATCCAAATTTAATAAATACAAGAATGACTAATATATTTGCTTTTCCATTAGTCTCTTTAGGTTGACTGCATACAGACAGTTTACACTTTGGGCCAGAGGGCATTTGGGGAAGAAGAACCGAATCCCTATTCCAGCCTGTGCTGTCAGCTCTATTAGGGCTGTTTTTCCCTCCGTGGAATATCATGGATTTGAATATGCATACCTGTATGATTTGTAAGCATATTTGCATTAATGACACTCCCACATTTTCCCACAGTCACATGACATCACACATGAATATTTACATGATGGCTCCTATACAATGTTTGCCATTACAGATGATTAACTATAATATTCCATGTACTCTAATGAACATCTGAAGGTTTACTATCAATAAATTATTATTATTATTATTACTATAATGACTTGAGATTCTCTGACAATGAACTGAGCTCAGACTTTAGATATTAAAATTTGGGAACATTGATAAATAATGCCTCCAAGTTAAAGCAATTCCTGTTGGCAAAGAAAGACCAAACTATAAGACTAAAGACTAATATAAGTATGTATATATACAGTATAACATAAATACATGGATGATTTGAACAATAAAGGTTGGTGAGTGGATCTCAAAACAAAAACGTAAAAATGACTTCAAAAACAAGAAAATCTAGAGAACTCATATTATGTTATGTAAAGTCATAGAACAATCATTACATTTTATATTGTAACTATATAGAAATCATATATGCTGTCATATGTCACTTTAACTTATCAACTCGTCATCAATTTTTTTGCTTTTCCACAGTGTGCAGTGTTACGGGGCTGTGAGGATGCAAATCTACTCAGATGCCTGGAAACAGTTTCTGCTTTATCTGGTTTTTCTACACCTTTGTGCTGGGCCAGGGTTGTTGGAGTCTCGGTTTTCAGCTCCTGCAGTGTTGCTTGGATGGATGTTGATTTACACGTATTGATCACACTTGCCACAATGTTCCTCCTGAAACTATAGTCCTTGTCCACCTTCAGCGGTGTCACCACATACTGCTAAGCAACCTTGGAGTACTGTTGTTTATGTTGCTCCTCCCCTTTCTTTGTTTTAGCCGTCTCCCTGTTCAAATTGTTGTTGTGATCTAGCGCTGCAACACGCAGACGTGCCTCCAAACTTTCCCTCATAAATTTCTTCCTCTTTGTGGCATACTTTGTACAGAGGGGGTGAATACTTTCTAGCTGTCCTGTGTGAATGCCTAGTGTGTTTTTTTCCAATTTCTTTAGGAGCTGCTTGTCAAGCACTACCTTCTGCAGGTGCTGAAAGGCAGCAGAGCTATGATGGAGCCATGGACGCTTACTTTCTTCCTCAGGGATGTATGCAGGGTGCTCACATTTGGTCATTGTCTCACCAGATACCCAGTTGTGCACATTGGTAATGTGATGCGGGATTGAAATCCACTTCTCTTTTAACTTCGTCACACTACCCTCACATGTTGTGACACAAAACCAGAGGTGGTTTGTGATCATTCTGATCCACTCAAACAGCTCTACATTGTGGCACTGCAGCAGTCGTTTTTTGACAGACTTCACAATGTGCCAGAGGTCATACTCATGCTGTACTGATTCATATTCCAGACGCATGACTTTCTGCACTGATGGGTGACAATCGGTTGCCAAAACAGATATGGTCACATCATAGTCTCCCAGCTTGGAAAGGCACCTCTCCAAACTGTCCACCTCAAGCCAATAACTGTTCCTCACCTCTGTCACTTTTACAGTTTCCTGTGGCACCACCAACTTTGACTTAATATCCAAGAGTGAGTAGGTCCCGTATGAAGCATTATGACCTGGGTTGTCATATCTGCAGTCTCCTGACACAATTAGTGGCTCATCATCACATAAAGTGCTCAGTACAGCCTCATTGTGTACTGTCCAGGCATTGTTGACCTCTGGGATGACGTAGGCCTTCTGTATGTTGAACCACTGTCTTTTTGATATGGTTGTCAGACCAATGGTGTCGCATACCTCCATGAATGGACTGCACGCGTTTCCAGTGACAAACACAGCAGCATGGACAGAAACATTGCATTCCATTATTCCTCCAACTAATGGCTGAGAATGCCACATATAATTATGGCCATCAATGCATTCTGTGGTTATCCTAAGGCCAAATCCACATTTAAAGACTCTTGGTGGCCTCACCAGACACTTGCCACAACCCTCCCAATGGCACACACAAAAGAGCTTCAGCAGTTCTCCTGTAGAGATGATACTTTTTCTATCTTGTAAGATATTTGGTTCCTCATTCTCAATATCACTGACACATTCATCCTCACTATTGATGCTTCCCTCCCCTGCCAAGTCAAACTCATCATCATAATCTTGACTCTCGTCCATTGATCTTTCTTCCTGAGAGTCTTCGCAGCCCTCACTACTAAAGTCAAGATGATAAGATGATGGTGCCCTAGCTGAGGAGAGGTATTCCACAGATGTACAATATGAATGGTCATTCTTTACTACTAGGTTGGTAAGTATGTCATCTGTCAAACTGCCTGTGCAAATGTACTGCTTATTGCCTCCCTCTTCTGTACCCTGTTCAGATGCATCAGTCTGGGTGCCGACACTGACTGTCTGGGTGCAGACACTGCCTGTCTCCTGCTCTATCTCCTCACTGATGTCAACTTCTGGGAGTTTGCTGCTAGCCAATAGTTGCATGTACCTGTATGTCTGCCTAACCTGTAAACAAAATCTGACATTTATATTTAGCCAAATAATGTTGATTGCCATGACAGAAAATACCTTAAATCCTTACTAGTAAATCATATTAAAATCATATCCCTTTTTGTTGTGTTATTCTTATAAATATTATCATAAGAATAGGCCCAATGTGTAAACGCTGGGGATGTGCATTGCGCTTTTGATGGACATTAAACAAAATTAACAAAAACGTGATGCATCACATTTTTTGTCTGCAAATGTCACAGAATTTTATTTTATACAACATTTGCAATATCTACCTGACTTGCACTAATGTACAGTACAGTGTAGCATACTAAAATCGTTGAACAGTGTTTACTTCGCAAATAGTCCATGATAGTCGTGGTGATATATCTAGTATCTATTTTGTATTTTATTGTTATTATTTTAATATTCAAGTTAGTCTTTACCTTTTGTATGTGTTTAATTGTATTGGTTTATTATCTTTTTTTATTTTATATATAAACTCATTCACATACACTCACACTAGTTGCTAGTAACAGATAAACTCAAAATAACTGTCACCTTGTTGACCAATAGAGGGCCCCATTGCTATTTTCAAGGGAATTGCGGGCTGATAACAGGCGAACAAAATTAAGTCAAAACAACTAAAATAGCTAAGGAGTGAACGGCCATTGAACAAGAAGAAGTCAGGACAACTAAAGTTGGTTTCAAACTTTATTGCACGGAATGCAAAATGATAAAAAGATAATGGCATAGATTCAGAAGATTATAGAATTGGGGATAATGTTTGGCGATTATCCAACATACGGAGTCCGGACTGGTAAACGTGGAGACACGGTAAGAAATATTTACTTTGTTGTTTGCATTGGCTTTGATCTCTCGCTGTCTAAAGAATCAAATGCATGTTGTGAAATGACAAACGAGTGTTTATACTTGTGGTTTATTTTAATTTGTGAAAGTCATTTTGGCAACATTCTGTATAGCCTATTATAGAAATTTTGAGGCAGTGGTGGGATTGTGTCTGAATGTATTTCGGGATGGGAGGAGGGGCAACAGGTGAACAGTTCTGCTGTTTGGAATGAGAAGTGTTCATTGGGAGAAAGGTACTCGTATAGAAATTTTATGAAAACTGCTTTTTTATTGTGGACATACTGGATGTCTTAGTATGTTTAGGCTTTTTTGGGTTGCTAAATACCATATATGTCTCTTCATTACCTGACTGGCACGTTTTAGAGCCCTTTCCCTGCGGCGGACTGATGTGTTACTGTTGTCACAGAATGTCGGGCGGTCAGTAGAGCACGAGTTATAGCCAGAGAAATTAAAAACAGACGAAGCAGCTTCAGGCTTAAGTTTGTTGGTGCGGCGAATGACTAAATTGGCTGACTCAAAAGTTTTCTCCTGAATGTAATCTTCCTCCAAAAAATGTCCACTGCATACTCTGGCCTCAGCGCCCATTGGAGGCTTCTTCCTTTTCAATGCCGCTAGCCAGTGAATCAGTACTGTTCTCCGTTTTAGTGGCAGTTTATGGAAATTAACTCATTTGCCCTTTGTTTTAACGCTGTAAAAATCACTTTTACAACCAGGAGCAATACAGTAGTGCCCTCCCTTCTGTCTCCTGATGTGGCTTGTGGTATTTGGCTTTCTAGTCTCCATCGGTCAGTCCGTTACTTCTACTGTATCTGTTTATCTTAGGCAACGGAACCAACCCCGTGACGTCACACACTGTGGTATTCCAAGATGGCGGCGCCCTTGCTCCAAAAGCTATAGCAAAACATCCCCTTTTCTTTAAAATGGTTTCATTAATCGTGTTTGTTTTATATTGTTTTATTTAAGTGGAAATCAGTTTACAAAATAATGTAAACTTGACTGACTGCTTCACTTCCACTTTAAGACACTGACAGTGGGGCTGGTGGTCACAACCTCCAGTATTCTAATTGAAAAGGTTTTTGACATTTTTTCTTCAATTACTTTTGCGTTGTTCTTCTTAATTTCATCGACTAACTCGAGCCTCTCCTTTTCCAATGTGTCCTGATTTTCCCCAACAGGATGCGGAGGGAGATAATTCACTTCCGCTTTCTTTGGTCTTTTCACATTTTTAGCTGGTGCTGCATTGGTCGGTCCTCTTCAATGTGTTTACTTCTAATTCTGGATATGTATATTTTTGTGATTTCAGCTTGGCACGGAAATTGTGCATCTTGTACTTGAGGCGTTGTTGCCAGCCATACATGCCTGCAAAGGACCTAGGCTTTTTAAGGCATGGAGACTTTTTAACAAGGGCTTCAGCCACTGAGGATATTTGCATACTTGAAGGGTAGGCCGTGTAAGAAAATATAGCTTTGGCAAGGTCTTGCATTATTGCAGATTTAACACTTGCATCATGGAAATGTGTTCCAGAGGCATTAAATGACTTGTTAGCCTCTGCAAGGATAAGTTCAATGTCACGGGAAAGCGTCGGCACTGGCCATGGAGCAGAACGACATGACTCAGGGAGAAGAACGTTGTCTTGTGAACTTGACAGTTCAACGTCATCTGCAAGAGAGGTGTACGCTTCACTATCATCCTCCAAGGTACTCTGTGTAGAGGACAGTCCTGATTCATTTAGTGGATGCAAGTCAAGGGTTATCAAGGGCTCCTTTCTTACCAATTTCACAGTGGCCTTGTCTTCCAGGTTGGCAGTTGAAGTTAGAGTGAAAAATTGGTTCCCAAAGTCTTTGTCCTCATAGAGTAGTCCAAATTCACCATGTACCTGGAATGTCTGAATGATTTCTGAAACAAGATCTTCCACCTTATTAGGAAATCCTGATGGAAGTGTCAACTTTCGGATATTGTTTTCTTCTATGATGACTCGCAACTGAACTGGCATTTTCCTTGTATATGTTGTCTTCAGCTGTAGGAAGACAGAAAAAGATGAGACTGCATTTTTTTTAAAATTCAATAAGTATACTTGGCATGATTGATAAGGCATGAATAATACACATGATTGATAATGCATGCATAATTAAACTGAAGTGTAAAACCTACTCTGATATGTAAATGAAGTGTATCAGGGACACCATTCGACCATGTACTGTATTATATGCAGCCAAGGGGTATGCATCTTTCATTTCCGAACGCTGCTGGACTTCAATCTCTCCTGTGGGTTCTACTTTGAAGCTTCTCAAGTGCTCATGGTACCACCCACTTAGCAACTTCACAACAAATACAGGACTTTCATGCACAATGATTATTTGGAGTATTTCTCCGAAGTCAGGCAATCCTCCTGTTGATCCAAAAGGCAACAACATTCCAACACAATAGTCAGTGCCTAAATTGGTGACTTTGTTTGTCATGCTCACAACTGCTGCCCTGGGAAACTTCTTTACAAATTACTCCTTAATGCTGTCCTTTAGAACCTCCACTGCCACTTGAGTCATTCTTGACACAGAGAGTTTTGGCCTTACAATGTTAGAATCATGGATGTGATATGCAATCATTGATTGGTGTTTTCTTGCCATTGTCTTGAGAATGTGTCTGAATGACCCAGTCTGCCTCACAATCCTTTTAAAAAATCGATGTTTGGATTCGAATCGCATGGTCCAGAGAAACACAAGTGGTCCAAAAGCAGTTGTAAGCCAAGGATAATGCTCCAGGAAGTGATGTTTCGGTTTCAATTTCTCCTCTGGGAACACATCCAAATACCTATAACGGTGTTCACTAATCTTGCTTTCCATGTATCCTAGCGTCTCATCTGTGTAAACAGGAGCCATGACAAGCTCAACAATATCTTTCAAGGTCATCAAAACCTGCCACGCTGTGTCCTCTTCTGGCACTTTGTCACCAATCATAAAAGGTAGCATCCATAACAAGCACCAGTTTTCATGTGCATTGCCTCCTGTACTTTTACGTGATGCAAAGGTCAGGGGAATAGCTTGTGGACAGTTGACTTTGTCATTCCATTCGTAGAGAAATCGATGGATTGAAGAGTTAAGTTCAAGAAGAGAGAAGTATTTCTTCTTTATAAACACATCAAGACACAGTGCCAGTTCAAAAGGTACAATCCCTTCAAGCAAATCATGCAAAGCATCAGGGGGATAACCTGATGTGGCATGAAAGTAACTCAGTTTGTCAGAGATGGGACACTGTCTTTTAACTCCACAATGATGAGCTTCAGCAGTGTCAGACAATGCTGCTTCGACATGGAGGGTATGGCTGGACTTAGTTCGTAGAAGAAACATTCCTGCTCTTACTTCATGTTCCTGGATCTGTGAACGCTCTCCAGTGCAAAAGCGACAAAAATGTGAGGAAGAAAAGCTTTCAACAAAGCCACCGATGGAGTGAGCGCCACGATTTTCAGCTGCTACGGCAAATACAGTGCCCTTCACCACTTTGCCCAGACTTGGTACAAATACACCATCATCCTCCAAGCATTTCAAATCTTTAAGCAGTGGCTCCAACACTTTTGGGTATCCATATTGCTTGACATAATCTGCCTTACAAAGAATGGCTAGATAAATGGAACTTAGAGTAGATAGCATGGTAGCAGGGATGTCGGCAAGCACCCAGTACACACCAGTGAGTTTATGCTTCTTGTGTGAAGTCCCTAGAGGGTTGCATATTTCAAAGTTATCTATGTAAAGAATCAATGGGAGTTTAAGTTCATCTCCAGATAAAAAGCTGTTTTCTCTGTAGAAAGATCCATCATGCAATGATCTGCATTCAGAAGAAACATTACATGGCCTTCTGTTCTGTAATATTGTCTCCTGAATGTGTCCATTGTTCAAAAGTTGAGACAATAATGGGAGAATCGGAACATACTGGAAGGTTGCATTCTTGCTGCTATCAAGTATGTACTCAACTGGCTCAGTCAGTGAAAGATGCTTCTTTATAAATTGTTCTCTCCTATAGTGTGTGCTTAAAGGCCCATCCAATCCTAAAGCAGCACAGAAAGGGTTAAGCTGGCAAAGATCTTTCACCAGTTCTGAAATCACAGAATCTTCAAAAATGCAGCCATGCTTCTTTAGAGTGCACAGTATAATGTTTTTAATAACAGGGCCAGATGCAGATGATGTAAGGAAATTAAGTTCCTCTACTAGTTCATCTATGCATTTATTAGACACATTAAAAATGCACTCCAATTTAAGGAGGAGCAAGCCCAGTCTCCTGACAATTGTTTCACTTAAGTCTTCATCCTCCTTAAGGACAGAGTCACAGTAGTTTTCACTTAAAAAAAAAAAAGATTTTCAAAGAATCACTTTCTTCATGAATCTGGCTTTGGTGTTCTTGAAAAACAATGGTCTTAAAATCTTCCACGGAATGGGGCTATGTTGCCTGCTCTTATGACTGTGAAATGTTGTATATACATTTGTTTTGTAATCACAGTCTTGGAAAACACAAGGCACAGTTTCATACTTTGTAAAATGACCACCCAGGTGCTCAACATATTGTCTTTCTGTATGGAAATAGCATGATTTACACGCCAGTCAGCAAACAAATTTGGCCCAGATTTGGCATGATAAGAGGTAGGCTCACTATAGATTTGAGCTCTTATTAATGAAAGTTTTAGCTTTTAATCACATTTTATGTGTAGATGAGCGGTTTTGATAGTTTGTAAATGTTTTGCTGGTACTTTGTCAATAGATAAATGGAAGTAATAAGCTCATTCATTTAAGCTAAAAGGCTGCACTGTGGGGTCAATCGGTGACGTCACTTACATGAACTAATGGGCTGAAACTATTTCAAACACGTTTTGAACTTTCATTGCAAACAAATATTGATAAATTGTACTGTGATTTCAGGAGCATCAGAAAACCATAAAACGGGAAGTTACAAGAAAATGTGTAATGGGAGCTGCTGACAGAGATACAGGAAACACAGGTGATCTGAGAAATCGTATTAAGTAACTTTATGCATTTTTCACAATATATTTCAACTATATCATCATGCATCTGTAAAACCTAAAAATGTGAATTCTGATATCTTAAGATTTTTTGTATGTTTCTTTCTTTTTTTTTTTTGTATGTTTTCTATATTATTATTTCTCTTTTCTGCATTTCACCTCTGCTGTAGTTTGTTTATTTCTAATAAACCTGACATTGTATACTATATATTGTTGGCTCCGTGACAAATTGTTCCTATATTCTTCCATGCTGATGGCCGTGCTGCAGAGCTGGAGCGGATCTCCTGTCGAAGAACATCTCCAAAGCACTATGAACCATCTCACTAGTAAGTAAAAACTTAAACATTCAAAAGTTTATCAAGTATTCAAAAAAATATATCAAATAAATATCAAATATTTCCTGTATGTCCTACAAGGCCATCTTGTTTAACTCTGCACTGAGGACACTTCATACACAACAGCCTACAGAAGGGTCCATCATAATTAGAAAAAACACACAGATGATAATAAAAAAAAGATCTTTGAAATTAAAATGAATAACTGTAAGACAGAACCAGAGTACTGTGAACGTACCTCACTTCAAACTGTAACGGTCTGTATGTATATTATTTTCTAAACTTTAGTGAAGTGTTTGTTCAAGTAGACTTTGTTGCTTGTGGAAACCTCACGCGAGCCTGAAAGGTGCTTAAAACTTAAAATCTTATTTGCACTCTTGAAGACTGTTCACCAAAGACTAAATTTCAGTCCGGCAGAATTTTCTGCACACTTCACCACTGAGGCCAAAATGAGCATTGTGAATGTAAGAGCCTCACACTACGTTGTTTGTTTGAATTGTATTTCAGGGCAGTCCGTGAAGACAGATAACCTGGACAGATCCAGATGATTCCAGATCCAGCCTCCACACCAGACTTCTCACTCACAAGGATTGCTGTCTACTAGATATTATGTGTACTCTTCAGACTTGGGTGCATGCAGATATTATTCAGGGACATGAACATTCGAATATTGCAAAAATAGAGAAAGTACCTTATTTAAGAATTTTGTGTTAATTGCGTAAACATTAAATATATATATATTTTTTTTTTTACTGTTTTTTTGTTTTGTTTTCCAAAGCACCTAAAAGCCAATTCACACTGCCATACTCCAACAGGGTGAACACACTGCCCAAGCAAAACAAATAAGCATGTTAGGTGTGAGATTCATTGAACTTGGTTTGCTGATTAAACATGATTAAATATTTGTTCAGAATACTGTCGTTGTTGTGACTATTCATCTGGGAGGGGTGTGTATCAAGTGGCTTGGTTATGGTTTTGTTGAGGCTGACATGTGGAACCCATCTGGTCCAGCGTATAGGATCAGAATAGGGCCAGCTATGGTCATACAGGTGGCTGAGATATGGATCTGTCATGGCCCATTTATGGCCCATATTTTGGCTGCCAGGTTTAGTTCACCTGGATCAGGCTCAGGTGTGGCTCAGTTTTGGGCTTTCTGGTTAAAGATTGGTGTTGATATGGTTTACTTAAGGTTGTGTTTTGGTTCCATTGTTACATTTTGATCTGGCCCAATTCAGGGCCAGTTATGGGTAATTAACTTGGCTGAGACTTGGGCCAGTAATGGCCCATGTGTGGCCCTTGTCTGGAATCCAGACCTGGTCCACACTAGTACCGTAACACATTGCGATATGTGGGCCAAGCAAAAGCTGGTTGTGTGGGCCGGAGCTGGGCCAGAGAAAAAATGCTATGTGGGACACTATGCATGTGAAGGAAAGGAGCTGGCCTGGCTTAGTTGTCTGTGGATGAAACCTGGACAAATGTGTCCGTAACGCAACCCATGTCCTAAAGGTGCAAGGGCAATCAGAATGGAGACAGGGTATGGATTGGTTTCGACTATTATGCCCATGTTGTAATCTGTAGTGTTTTAATAGTTCCAATCGTTTTGATGATGTAAAGTTACATATTTTGCACAGTCAATTCATTTGAAATAAGGTAGAACACCCCTTGACTCAGTGTTCAGTTCGGGTACCTGAAGTAAACTTGTCTTGAAAACTGCTACAAATACTTCTTGAATTCTCCTTCATATAGATCTTTCTGTGGAAGAAAAAGAATGTCAGAAACAGGATTTTTAAATTATTAGATTTTTGGACTCCTGTAAAATGAATTGTACATCATTTATATTCATATTCATTTATGTTGCATTTACATGAATGCAAATGTTATAAGTTTAGAATTTTCTAAATGTTTAAAACATATTTTGCAAAATAATTACACCAACTGTACTTGTGCAATGTATCTGCAAATCCGAGTAAACTCAAACACATAAATCAATTAAAATGAAGTGGCACAAAATATAAAACATGCAACTGTTATGTTAAAGATCACATATGGAACATAAAAAACATTACGTTTTCTATTTGCTTTTTGTCATTAGCAGAGCACACGCTAATCACTGTACGTTACATTAATGCTAACCATGTGCTCAGAGGCTGATTAGCTGTAATGTCAAATTTATAAACGTAAAACTTACATACGCACCAACACAGTAGTTAGTATTCAGTCTTGTTTACGACACAGTATGAAAAGTTTGACATTTTTGCACTTTAAATAACTTACCTGTAAAGGAGAAAATTTATCATGAATGAAGCACATTGCGCGAACACAGGAATCGGAAGACGCACGCACTTATACAAACACCTATTTTCAAACATAGGCTTATTACTTAACAATAAATAAAAAAAATCCTAATCTGTAAAATAATGCCTCTTATAAACACCGAAACACTTTTTAACAGACATTAAATTTTAGTTTATTAAGAATAGTCAGACAATACAGGGTCAAATACCGGCAAGGCAGAACAGTAGAGACAAGGCAGAGGCAGAATCGTGAACCAGGCGAGAGATCGGGGCAGGCGGCTAGCAAACAGAGTCCAGGTGAAACTATCCAAGTCGGGGCAGGCAGATAACAATCAGAGAATCAGGAGACAGTCCAAGATTAAAGCACAGAAAACAAAAACGGGTATAACGCTCGGAAATGACAGCCGGGGCAAATCAAGACTTCACAAGGAGTTCGTGAAATGGTGTGGCTTATATGTGGGTGTGTAAATGAGATGCAGGTGTGATTGTGTAATCAGTCCCAGGTAAGAGGGATGATGGGAAATGGAGTCCGAATGGGAGATCGCTAATACTCTGGGGACAGTTCCCTCTGGTGGTGTGGAGGAGGCGGTACGGGAGCCTCCTCTGTAACAAATATGGTCTAACAACACTTGTTCTACGTCTTTCACGCACCAGGCTTATTCCTGGTAAGTATACCTAAAATTGCTAGATATCTTGACTTTTTTCATGGGGTTACACTTTGAAATTTTATGTTTCACCGCTTTTGTAGTATTTTCTCATCTAATAGTAATTGCTAGACCTTGCGCTTTGTTTCCTAGTTTTTGCTGTCATGTTAGAGATGCTAGAGGACAATATTTCTGTGAATTTGCTTGATTTAATAAAATATTGCTTTAACCCGTCCTCTTCATTCGAGACATTTACATTATACTATCCTAGTTTATATAAGATACTAGATCATTTCTTAATAATTCCCTTCCGTCTACACTCTATTCTACTCGTTTTTTTTATTAAATTACGTGTAATATACTGCGTTAGACTATCACAACACTTAGTCCTCAACACTTCCTCATCTGTGAGTCGCTTAGGATAAAGGGGTGTGTAAAATCCATAAATTGAACTCTGAGAAAAGGATAATGAGTAAATTGATTCAACCTTTTATTTCAACAATATATTGTTGAATTTACATTCATACATTGATGTAGTGAAGAAAATGATCAAATTGTTATTACAAACAATAATGATGACATTACAGGTTATCTAGCCAGAAAAGAAAATCTCTGCAGGCCATCATGTTTTTGTGTAATATGAAATTGACTAGCGTCTCAATAATTTCACATATCATGGAACCATAATATTTTGAGACCAGCGTCACATATACATCCATCACACACGTACACAGACACAGAACCTCGTCAATGTACATACATCTCATCGCTACATTCAGACATCACATCCATAATTTTTCTGGTAGTTACACAGATTGGCTCTTTGCCGGTCCTAAACATGCCCGTCAAATCGAGCCATGGATTATTTTTCAGACTTCTTACAACGTCCATTTCATTTTTGAGGTTTGTTACACGCTTGGAATCCCCCGTACGATTATGATTTGGATCGCATGCATGATCGATGACCCTGCGCATCAGATCAATCATTTGCTCTCTGTAACTCTGTTTAAACATAGAGTGTACGACGTCTTTTACAGGACACATTTTCCCCGCGGCGCAGCCGCACTCCACTTGCTCATCCGCAGCAGCGCCAGAACTCCTGTCACGGTCCATCAGCGTTTCAGACATCCTTTTCAGTTCCAAGACATAAACTCCTAATCGATAATGTTGTAGCCGTTTCCTAGAATCTGGATTGACTGTTTTAATCCACGACGGTCCAGGCAACGCTTTGAATTTCTGGAAAAATTGCAGAGTGCTTCAGGATCAGACAAATTGGATTGTTGAAGCCGATTCTGTCGGTCCGTGTAGATAACGTTTTGATCAATAAGATTTATCCAACATGGTTCGGAGATCTAGGAAAAGTAGGCAATAACTGCAGAGTTTATCAGAACGGCCGCTGTTCGCTTACAGCTATGTAGCATAGCCGTAGTCATGAGGAAGTAGTGACAGATCTTTTGTATAGCGTTGTACATTCGGTCATTGAGATGGGGGCGTTGCACTCAAAAGTGGAGGAGGGTGGAGGGGCCCTGGTTAGGGACTGACCGGCAACGCCTCGCATATGCCACCAAAGAGATTTCGTTTTTCACTGGAAGATATTTCGATTAAAGATTACGAGGTAACTCTGTAATTTAAAATAATTATTAATACGTTGGCAAATCGTTTCAGCTACAATTTAGGAATACCCGTTGTTCAGGTTTGTTATACCGGATACATAATTATGCTGAATACACAGACACGATCATTTAACTTGACTCAAACAGTTCGTTTATTGTTGAGAAAATGGTGTTTAACACGAAATATAGACTCATTTTGCAGCATCCGAAAGGGCTGTCCTCGGGGATAGGCCTGTCACGATCAGAGTCAGAGACAGACTCGTCGCTGCTTTGAGACAAAAAGTTTGTTTCAGAGTCCTCCCAACGTTTATTTACAATCATAAGATAATTTTGGTCATGACGCGTTTTGTTCCAACAGACTGATATTGAAATGTTTTCTGACGGCATGGTAGCACGGTACCTCATTCCCTGTGTGGCACCGTCCCACTGGAAAAAGTACCAAATTTTTCCACCGTAATTAAATTCTCTTCAAATTTGATTGTAAAAGTATGCCCAGTCTACGATGGTCAAAAGCAGGTGGTTACATTCGGATGTATATTCCTCGTAAGATTCCAAAACGTAGAGTTTCACAGTCTGCTGCGTCTTGTCAAACACAAATCTTCCCATGCGTTCATCAGACACAGAGAAATCTTGCTTCACAAAATCTTCATATTCACGGCCAATCTTTGCCGGACCACGTCTTTCCCGGTGCGTATCTTCACCCGTTTCAACAGAACTTCTCGGCGGTGTTACACACATCGCTCTTGTTTCCGGAGTGTTTGGAGCAGGAGTGGCCAACGTTACAATGTAGAAAACAATGTAGAAACCCTAAACCTTATTTAAATACCAACACCTATATGTACGTTTAAAATTCTACAAAAGGCACATTTAATGTCCAACAACGAATATTTTAGCAAAATGCATATTTGACTCAGAATTATTGCGCTCCGTCTGTTTAGCATGTATGTGCGCATACTCGCGTATGCCTCGCCCCCTCCTGACAGCAAGCAAAATGGATTATTATATATTATTATTATATATTATACATTATTATTAGATATTATATAATATCTCTTAAATTATCACCGGTCGTTCTTGTAAACTCTGCTTGTACACTGTTTTTTAATCAATTTAATAAAAAGAAAACGAGTAGAATAGAATGTAGATGGAAGAGAATTATTAAGAAACGATCTAGTATCTTATATAAACTAGGATAGTATAACGTAAATATCTTGAATGAAGAGGACGGGTTAAAGCAATATTTTATTAAATCAAGCAAATGCACAGAAATATTGTCCTCTAACATCTCTAACATGACAACAAAAACTAGGAAACAAAACGCAAGGTCTAGCAATTACGATTGGATAAGAAAATACTACAAAAGTGGTGAAACAAAATTTCAAAGTGTAACCCCATGAAAAACTTTGTTTATATCTCACAACGGTGTGATGAGGTCTAGCGCAGTAGCGCCATTAAACATGAGGATAAAGTCAAGATATCTAGCAATTTTAGGTATACTTACCAGGAATAAGCCTAGTGTGTGAAAGACTTAGAACAAGTGTTGTTAGACCATATTGTTCTTAATGCCTCTATAAAGATTTGTACGTTTATATTCATTTATGAACGCTGTTACAGAATTTGTCTTAGTGACATTCAATTAAATATTTTATTAAAAGATAACGCTGAGGACTCTTTGAGTAACACTCTGTCAAGTGTTCGCCCAACTACCGGAAACCTGTAACTTTATTATGATTATTTAGAAATACATAAAAGCTTAACACCTGACACTTTTGTAACTGACTATAAACTAATATTTAAGCTACACAAACATTTACAATTGTGAAAAATTAAGAGAATTAAAATATGTTAAAAACTGCTGACCTCATGATTTCTTAAAGATGAACAGCCAGACATGACAACGCGCAGTTACAGTTGTACCTGTTTCCTGGAACAAAACTACAAGGCTGAGGCCTAAATCACAAAGACTGAATAAAACGGACTGAATCATTGCTTTCGCTTAAAAACAACTGATTTATTAAAGTCGTGTTTAGTACAAAGAAAATAGTGTTTCCTCACCATCTTCAACTTAAATTGTTTTAAATGTACTGAGAAATAGTAAGATTGAGGCCTTGTGTCTCGTGGTAGCTTCGTAGACAGACCAGAAATGAACACATAGTATTATTTCAATTAATAGCCATAAACATCAACTAAAATGAACGAAAGACAATAATCAGCAATATACGTTTACACAGATAACGTTATTATATGTTTCATTGATATAGCATGACAGTGAGTTGTTAGAAAATAAATTTATACCGACATCATTGCATGATGACTAAAGGAACCGACGAATCGGTTCTTTGAAGCGGTTCATTGACCCAAACTCCCTGAAAGAATCGGTTCACGAAAATTAATCGGAATTTGCATCACTAACATCGCTAAATTGTAACATCGCAACAGGGAAGGACCGTATACTTCACAAATAGTGCGGAGATGTGAGTATTTTTATATAGGGTATCTGAGCATGCGTATATTTAGAAGTCCAACGTTTTAGACCGCTGCCATGTATGAGTATTCAGAGGTATTGCCCCCGGCGGCCTTGTCTGAAGTCTGAGGTTTATGCTGGAATTTTTAAGTAAAAGGAAGTCAAATAATAATTAAAAATACTAATAATCACAACAGTAAAACAAGGAATTTTTTTTTTTTTTTAAATAATTAAAAATGGATTTAAAATAAATTAAAACAGTTAAGAATAGAAAATGGTCATACATAAAATACAGTGCAACCAGTTCAATCCTGGCAGCAGTGTTCTGGATGAGCTGCAGCTGTCTAATGGTCTTCTTGGGAAGGCCGGTGAGGAGACCATTAAAATAGCCCACCCTGCTGGTGATAAAGGCATGAACAAGACAAAACATCTAATCCTTGCGATTTTTTTGAGATGATAATATGCTGATTTAGTAATGTAAGCAAAAAACACAGGATTCTACCAAATGTTTATTTAAAGTCTTAAGATTAGGCTTTGAAATCATTATTAACAAAGCCATAACATTTGGTTCGGAAAAAAAAAAGGGTTAACAGAATAACATCTCAGATCATCTGGTCTAACTCATCCCGCACCAACCCTTCTCTGTGAGGGTCCATCAGTTTCACATTGGGGATTATCCCGGGGAGGACCTGCGAGGTTTTGGTTATGTGTCATGGCAATGGATGATGGGATATGTAGTCCGGGATGACATGCAACAGTTTGTGTAGTGCGAGAGTCAAAGTAATGGAAGGGTAACCTCTGGTGGTGAGTGAATTGAAAGTTCATAGACCGGATTCGTGACATAGCCCCCTCCCCAAGGAGCGGCTTCCAGACGCTCCAAACACTTTACGATTCAGGAGGGCGGTGGAGCGGAG
>NW_015538027.1:207818-208489 GCF_001515605.1 Sinocyclocheilus anshuiensis | reverse complement strand
GAGCGGAGGCGGAACAGGGGGAGGGATGGAGGGCCAGGTCCACGTGGAAGTGGAGAGACCGGGGACTGAGGCTGGACCGGCGGAGCAGAGAGCCAGGGTGGAGCCGGCTGTACAGGTGGAGCTGAAGACCACCACAGCAGAGCAGACGGGACCGAAGATACCCCCGGCGGAGCAGAAGACCACCAGAGCCAGACTGCAGACCACCACGGCGGAGCAGAAGACCACCAGAGCCAGATAGCAGAGCACCACGGTGGAGCAGAAGACATCTAGAGACAGACAGTAGACCACCATGGCGGAGCAGAGGACCATCATGGCAGAGCAGACGGAGCCGGGACCCATGGCAGAGACTGGGGACTAGGGAAAAGAGAGACAGATAATGCAGGCAGTGCATTCATGGTTTCAGGGGCCAAGGCAGGGAACACAAAAAGTTAATTTAGGGTTTCCATGACCGGTTCAGAGCAGGACAAAAGTTCAAAAGCGGCCTCCGTAGCCATTACAGGACAGGCTGAGAGTTCACAGACGGCTTCCATAGCCGTTTCAAGACAGGCTGAGAGTTCACAGACGGCCTCCATAGCCGTGACAGGACAGGCAGAGAGTTTGCAGGCGGCCTCCTTGGCCGGAACAGGACAGGCAGAGAGTTCATAGGCGGCCTCCTTGGCCGGAACAGGACA
>NW_015538027.1:196047-207557 GCF_001515605.1 Sinocyclocheilus anshuiensis | reverse complement strand
AGCTGTGACGTGACGTGACTCTGGAAGATAAGCTGTGACGTGACGTGACTCTGGAAGATCAGCTGTGACTTGACGTGCCTCATGATGATCAACTGTGACTTGACTTGATTCATGAAGAACAACTGTGACTTGACTTGGTTCATGAAGATCAGCTGTGACGTGACGTGACGCTGGAAGATAATCTGTGACGTGACGTGACTCTGGAAGATCAGCTGTGACTTGACGTGCCTCATGACGATCAACTGTGATTTGACTTGATTCATGAAGAACAACTGTGATTTGACTTGGTTCATGAAGATCACCTGTGACTTGACTTGACTCATGAAGATCAGCTGTGACTTGACTGGACTCATGACAATAAACTGTGACTTGACTTGGTTCATGAAGATAAGCTGTGACTTGACTTGACTCATGAAGATCAGCTGTGACTTGACTGGACTCAGGAAGATCAGCTGTGACTTGACTTGACTCATGATAATAAACTGTGACTTGACTTGGTTCATTAAGATAAGCTGTGACTTGACTGGACTCATGAAGATCAGCTGTGACTTGACTGGACTCAGGAAGATCAGCTGTGACTTGACTGGACTCATGACAATAAACTGTGACTTGACTTGGTTCATGAAGATAAGCTGTGTTCATACCTGGCCAATGTCCTTTGGAAAAACCGCTGGATCCTCGTGTGGCTGAATATTCTATCACGGAGTGACTTGAGATGTGAGATGTGCAGATCCACGTGCGAAGCTTTATTAACCGACATGGTTAGAAACAGGCAAGGGTCAGACAATGGCAACAGGTATATAGAGGGCAAGACACAAGAATATTACTAGGGCTAGCGTGGGTCTATGATTGGCGAACAGAATCAACAGGGCGAGACTAGAGGGATAAATCCAGGTACAAGGCAAAGGTCCAGGCAGGGGCAAACAGTATCCGAATAGGGCAAGACGAGAGGGGGATTCCGAGATACACAGGCAAAGATCAGGACAGGAGAAAACAGACAAGGCAAGACTAAGATAAGGTTATGAAAAACTAGACAGGCTCCGTAGAGTAGCTATCGCTATGAGAGTGATAAACGCTATTAAAATACTCGGCCGTTTGAAAGGGATCAGAGTGAGTGTTATATAGTGAATGTGTGATTGGTTACAGCTGTGTGCAATCAGTGCTGTGTGCAATCACTGCAATGGATGATGGGATATGTAGTCCGGGATGACATGCAACAGTTTTTGTAGTGCGAGAGTCAATGTAATGGAAGGGTGATCTCTGGTGGTGAGTGAATTGAAGTTCATAGACCGGATTCGTGACATTATGATTCAAATTCAACTTTTTATTTATTTATTTTGTAAATCACTCATCCATGTTTCGACGTCATTGCGTAAAGTTCTATCTACTTATTTTTAGCACTCTAAAAATGTAAGGCATCATTTCTCATATTTATTGTGACCTAAAATTATATTAAATGTTTATTTTAGTAAATGTTTATTTTTATAAAGTATGTTATATATAATCACATTTTATTTATGTAAATGAAGAGAATGATGTGTTTTATAAATTCAATAAACTTAAATAAATGTTGAATACTTTTTTAAATTGCATGATGAATGATTTGCTTTAGTAACATGGTAGTAAAACATGCCATCATATATAATTATTTATTTCCATATTCTTTAAAATAGAGATAAGTCTTTCTTTAGTTTGTAATTTTTATGTATGTGTGTGCTTGTTTATGATATATGATTTATCAGAACACAAATTTGTATAACGTTATGAGTATTACACTGATATAACAAGGTAAATTTATTTTATACAGCGTGTTATATATAATTACAGTTTTATTTGCTACCATCTTCTTTAAATTAAGAGAATAATGTGTTTAATAAGTTCAATAAGTTTAAATAAATGTTGAATACATGTTTAAATGTATAATTTTTGGTTCAGTACCATGTTACTATGATGTCATATATTTTATTACCATATTCGTTTGGCCTGTTAAAATATATATTTTTTTCCCAATCCTGGTAAAATGTACAACGTTTTTATATTTTTAGTGACGACTAAAACTAGTGTAAATGTTTTGCTTTGTTTTATATCATGTGTGTTTACATAATTTATTTATTTTCATTTAAAAGAAGAGAATAAGACTCGGGACGACTGAATGTGCACACGTGCATGAGAGAGAGAGAGAGAGAGAGAGAGACTGAGAGGGGTTTTTAGTGGTTTTGGGAAACCTCTCATTTGAAGAATCGTCATACCTGTGCTACATTTTTCATATTTATTGTGACCTAAAATTATATTAAATGTTTATTTTATACAGCGTGTTATATATAATTACAGTTTTATTTGCTACTATCTTCTTTAAATTAAGAGAATAATGTGTTTAATAAGTTCAATAAGCTTAAATAAATGTTGAATACATGTTTAAATGTATAATTTTGCTTCAGTAACGTTACGATTATGTCATATATTTTATTACCATATTATTTAAAATAGAGATAAGTCTCTCTTTAGCTCGAAATGTTTATGTATGTATGTTCTTGTGTATATGACTTATCAGGACTCAAATTTTTATAATGACATGGGTGTTACACTGATATAACAACGTAAATGTGTTTATGAGGATATTTTTTGAGTCCTCATAATTAAAATTCTTACAAACAATATTTAATTAAAAATGTAAGCATATGCAGAGATTTGTGAGATGGGTAAGTGTTTGTACAGTACAAATTCATTATGACGATTAGACGATTAGCCGGCATTCGGTAATGCGATATATCACGGTAATGAATATGCACGACATAAAAAACAACGTGCGTGTATGTGTGCGTGCGTGCGTGTGTGTGTGTGTCTGTGAGAGAGAGACAGAGAGAGAGAAGGTGAGGGTTAGAACGAGAGACAGAGGAGCTTTTCCTACTTAAACCTCTGGTTAGTCATCGTTGCCCCCAGAATAATGTAAAGCATTTTTATTGTCAACTGAAACTATAGTAAATGTTCATTTTTATAAAGTATGTTATATATAATCACATTTTATTTATTTACATTAAGAGAATGATGTGTTTTATAAGTTCAGTAGACTTAAATAAATGTTGAATACTTTTTTAAATTGCATGATGAATGATTTGCTTTAGTAACATGGTAGTAAAACATGCCGTCATATATAATTATTTATTTCCATATTCTTTAAAATAGAGATACGTCTCTCTTTAGTTTGTAATTTTTATGTATGTGTGTGCTTGTTTATGATATATGATTTATCAGAACACAAATTTGTATAATGATATGAGTATTACACTGATATAACAAGGTAAATGTGGTTTATGATGAAATTTCTTGAGTTGTCATAATTCAGATCACTTAAAAACAATATTTAATTAAAAATGTAAGCACATGCAGAATTTACAGAAAAAAAAAATATATGTCTTTTTAAAATGATAAATTATGCTACATGATGTTTATGAAAATATAAAAATAACAGGTTGTTAAAATCGAAAGTTGCAACTGTGTTATTTAATGAGCTAACATGAACTAAGACTTGTATTTTTTATAATTCATTAATAACTTCTGTAGCAAATGTAGCTATTGCTCATTGTGAATGTTAATGCATTAACTAAGGTTAACTAATGAGGTCTTATTGTAAAGTGATACCTATTGGTCTTTATAGTTCTTTTGCACTTTAATCTGTGTAAAACTTTTAACTTTATAAATTTTTCTGTATTGCTTTATTGCATTTAAATGTTCAGTTATTTTTTTTATAAGAAAAAAGTTATTAAACCTATTATACTGTATTATGACAGCACTTTTTTAAAACTAAAT
Organism: Sinocyclocheilus anshuiensis; assembly: GCF_001515605.1. Lineage (NCBI taxonomy): Eukaryota > Metazoa > Chordata > Actinopteri > Cypriniformes > Cyprinidae > Sinocyclocheilus > Sinocyclocheilus anshuiensis. The sequence continues at coordinate 203,750 of NW_015538027.1, read as the reverse complement.
TTCAATATCGTGATAATACCGCATACCATGATAAAAGCATTAGCAATTAATCGCAACATGAAAAATTGATACCGGCATATCCCTAACGACTATGGAGCGTCCCCAGAAAACATAAAAAACAACGTGCGTGTATGTGTGCGTGCGTGCGTGTGTGTGTGTGTCTGTGAGAGAGAGACAGAGAGAGAGAAGGTGAGGGTTAGAACGAGAGACAGAGGAGCTTTTCCTACTTAAACCTCTGGTTAGTCATCGTTGCCCCCAGAATAATGTAAAGCATTTTTATTGTCAACTGAAACTATAGTAAATGTTCATTTTTATAAAGTATGTTATATATAATCACATTTTATTTATTTACATTAAGAGAATGATGTGTTTTATAAGTTCAGTAGACTTAAATAAATGTTGAATACTTTTTTAAATTGCATGATGAATGATTTGCTTTAGTAACATGGTAGTAAAACATGCCATCATATATAATTATTTATTTCCATATTCTTTAAAATAGAGATAAGTCTTTCTTTAGTTTGTAATTTTTATGTATGTGTGTGCTTGTTTATGATATATGATTTATCAGAACACAAATTTGTATAATGATATGAGTATTACACTGATATAACAAGGTAAATGTGGTTTATGATGAAATTTCTTGAGTCGTCAAAATTCAGATCACTTAAAAAATATATTTAATTAAAAATGTAAGCACATGCAGAATTTTTTGTATGATGGTAGGTGTACAGTAAAAAGAAATATATGGCTTTTTAAAATGATAAATTATACTACATGATGTTTATGAAAATATAAACATTTAGAATGTTTACTGTGATGGTAGGTTTAGGGGATGATACTGTATAAAAATCATTAATATAATGTAAATATATTGTAGAAACTTAAATTTTCTGTGAAACTGCTTTGCGACAATTTGTTTTGTGAAAAAGTTATAAAAATGAATGTGAATTGAATTGAATTGTGCCTATGGAAAGCCTTTATAAAACATGACGATGACATGTCAGGGGATCCCGATAACCCTTATCGTTTGGCCTGTTAAAATATATTTCTTGTTTATACTACTTATCAGGACGCAGATTTTTATAATGACATGGGTATTATAATTATATAACAACGTAAATGTGTTTATGAGGATATTTCTTAAGTCGTCATAATTCAGATCACTTAAAAACAATATTTAATTAAAAATGTAAGCACGTGCAGAATTTTTTTTGTGTGATGATAGGTGTACAGTAAAAAAAAAATTATATGGCTTTTTAAAATGATAAATTATAGAACATGATGTTTATGAAAATATAAAAATTTAGAATGTTTACTGTGATGGTAGGTTTAGGGGATGATACTGTATAAAAACCATTAATATAATGTAAATGTAAATATAAAATATTCTAAATATAATGTAGAAACTTACATTTTTCTGTGAAACTGCATATTTTTATAAAGTATGTTATATATAATCACATTTTCTTTATTTAAATGAAGAGAATGATGTGTTTTATAAGTTCAGTAGACTTAAATAAATGTTGAATACTTTTTTAAATTGCATGATGAATGATTTGCTTTAGTAACATGGTAGTAAAACATGCCATCATATATAATTATTTATTTCCATATTCTTTAAAATAGAGATAAGTCTTTCTTTAGTTTGTAATTTTTATGTATGTGTGTGCTTGTTTATGATATATGATTTATCAGAACACAAATTTGTATAACGTTATGAGTATTACACTGATATAACAAGGTAAATGTGGTTTATGATTAAATTTCTTGAGTCGTCATAATTCAGATCACTTAAAAACAATATTTAATTAAAAATGTAAGCACGTGCAGAATTTTTTTTGTGTGATGATAGGTGTACAGTAAAAAAAAAATTATATGGCTTTTTAAAATGATAAATTATAGAACATGATGTTTATGAAAATATAAAAATTTAGAATGTTTACTGTGATGGTAGGTTTAGGGGATGATACTGTATAAAAACATTAATATAATGTAAATGTAAATATAAAATATTCTAAATATAATGTAGAAACGTACTTATTTTCTGTGAAACTGCATTGCGATGATTTGTTTTGTGAAAAAGTTATATATTATAAATTAATGTGAATTGAATTGAATTGTGCCTATGGAAAGCCTTCATAAAACATGACGATGACATGTCAGGGGATCCCGATAACCCTTATCGTTTGGCCTGTTAAAATATATATTTTTTCCCAATCCTGGTAAAATGTACGACGTTTTTATATTTTTAGTGACGACTAAAACTAGTGTAAATGTTTTGCTCTCTTTTATATCATGTGTGTTTACATAATTTATTTATTAATTTATTTTAATTTAAAAGAAGAGAATAAGACTTGGGACGATTGAATGTGCAGGCGTGCGTGAGAGAGAGACAGAGACAGAGAGGGGTTTTTAGTGGTTTTGGGAAACCTCTCATTTGAAGAATCGTCATACCTGTGCTAGGAGGAAGACTTTGTCTCACGGAAAAATGTAAGAGGAATTTTATTTATTTATTTATTGTTTTATTTTCAATTTCATTATACATTACAGTGTGCGTGCATGCGTGCACGTGTGTGTGTGTGTGTGTGTGTCAGAGAGCGAGAGAGAGAGAGAGAATCTGTTAAAATTGTTTATTTATTCTGTTTATTGTTCATCCCATTCCTTCTCAGAAGTTTTAGGTGAGTATAAACCGGCCATGTCTATGTGTTTCACAGCACTTTTCTGATTTTCCACAGAAGCGCCCGGGTCTATTTATCTAAGCGCATCTCAGAATGCAACCGGACACACGGACCCCAGATGGGTAAACACCCCGGATGTGGGAACGCTCCATAAATGATCTGTAAGTATTGTTTTTGAAGATTTTATCTCCTGTCATCCTTGGTCACGTACAAAAACAACATATTTCATCCCCCGGAGCTCAAAGGTCGACGGCTGAATTTCACGCGCACCGATTTTCGCATATGGAAATTATTATGATGTCAGAGGTCACATATGGATATGCTTATGAGGTCAAAAGTTCAAAGTCATTAATCATAATGACGTTTGCTGTCGGGTACTCACTACTAGCAGCAACACGAATGCTGAGGGAAAGTTTAGCAAATAACTTAATTTTAATCAACTTTTGTGTTTTTAGTAACCCCAGTAAATATATAAATAATAATATTTACTATACTTAAATAGTAAATATAGTTTACTATTTATTTATTTATTATCTTTTTTTTTTTTTCCTAGGGGTTACACTCTCCCCCGTTAACTCTATGCACGTCCCTGTGCATTCAACTAACAGGTTGTGTGACTACAGGTTCAGGTGAGTTGTTAAAACTGCTTTCACGGCTGTACTAAGGCTCTGGAAAAGAGACTGTACTATTGAGACCAAAGGATTACCCAATTCAGGGTAAGTGAAAATCCGTGGTTTCTGCCTAACTCTATTAGACTTCCTGATGACATTTCCATCATTTTCCTTTTTCTCCTTTGCAGTTTCATGATCAAAGACTATTTCTGTTTCCTCTGCAGGTATCTTCTGATCAACACGTGTGTCAGAAGTGTCCACAGGTAAGTTTTCATTAGCCTCAGGCTCTACAACATCTGGATCATCAACAGGTACGAGATTCAAGGTAGGTGTACTGTCTATTTTAGAATCCTCTGACTCAGGCAAACATTCAACAGGACTGTCTGCTGAGACAGGTAAGTCATCAGTTGAAATGCGATCAACAGTGTCCTGAACTACTGGAATCATGGGAACATCATTCTGTGACCTTGTTCTAGTTTCATAAACCTCAGTGAATCTGGTGTTTGTCTGAACTGGAAGATCTCGGTACGTCAATGCTAAACAGCTATCATCCTCCGAGTCAAAATCTGGCTGCTCTTGTATGTCATTACTCGGATTTCTACGGGTTGGAGGACGTTTCTGGGTCAACTAATCAAATCAACTACCTCCTCAGCTAACTGCAGCAAATCACAAGGCAATAAAAGGTCTCTGTGAAGCATTCTTAAAGTACCTTCTTTATCTTCTGGCCTAACAGTGTACACCGGAAGATCTCCCGCTCTTTTCACAACAACATATACAAGTGATTTCCACTTGTCTGCCAATTTGTGTTTACCTCTCAGGCATACGTTTTTGACCAGGACCCTATCTCCAATATCAAGTGTGGATTCAAGAACATGTTTATCAAAACAAGCTTTGTTCCTTTCTCCAACTTTAGCAGCACTTTTCATTGCCAAGTCATGAGTTCTCTGCAACCTAGACTTCAGATTACGCACATACTGCGAATGAGTTTTGAACTCCTCTCTATTCAGTGGAACCTCAAAAACCAGACCTATAGGTAACCGTGGCTGCCTTCCAAACAATAATTAATATGAGCAAAACCCAGTAGAATCATGTTTGGTGCAGTTATACACGTGAACAAGAGGTTTCACAAAACTACTCCAAAGTACTTTATCACACTCTTTCAAAGTACCAAGCTTATTTAAAAGAGTATGATTGAATCGTTCGACTGGATTCCCCCTGGGGTGGTAAGGGGTTGTCCTAATCTTATGAATTCCCATCAATTCACAAAGCTCTTTAATAGTCTTTGACTCAAAGTCAGCACCCTGATCGCTGTGCAATTTTTCGGGGATCCCGTAATGGACTATGAAATTCTCCCAAAGAGCTTTAGCAACAGTACGCGACTTCTGGTTAGAAGTAGGAACAGCAACCGCATATTTGGTAAAGAAGTCGGTGATAACTAACACATCTTTGGTGTTTCTGGAATCTGGTTCAATGGACAAAATGTCCATACACACCAGCTCAAGGGGCCAAGTCACTTGGATATTAACTAAAGGCACAGCATGCTCAGGTAAGGATTTATGACACACACATCTAGGGCATGTTCAGGTGTGCGATCCATGCCCAGATGTCCCATTTCATCATGTAGACATGTCAGAACCATACTACGCAAAGATTCAGGAAGAACCAACTGATACTGGATGTGGTCTCCCTCCTGTCTTTTCCAATAGAGGATTCTGTTCCGCAACTCCAACTTTTTCAATTCCCTCAATAGCAAAGAAAGTGTAGGAAGTTCTCTTCTCAAAGAGGAAGGAACTGTCTCCGCTGTTTCTAACTGCCTAACAACCTCAAGTATGACCAGATCAGCTCTTTGTTTTTCTTTCAGATCATCCTCATCAAAGACTGGGATTACAGGCAGACCATCAAAACTCTCACTCTGATCAAAACTGCATGGGATTGCGTCAACATTCATGGCAAGTGATTCAACCAGAGCAAAAGGAGGACCACCATCAACAGCTGAACCCTGATGAACCGCATGCTTGTCACATATGGCCTGAATGACCTTAGCAGAATCAGTTTGAACGTCATCCTGAAACAAGTGATTCAATGTGAACTGACGGATTCGTTCTTGTTCTGTTTGAGAGGTGACGTCATTCCTCAAACCAGCATGAGAACGCCTGGACAAACAATCAGCATCCAGATTCTGTTTGCCTGCCCTATACTGCAGCTTAAAGGAAAACATTGAAAGAGCTGAGAGCCATCTATAGCTCACAGAATCCAGCTTAGCTGAGGTCAGTACGTATGTCAACGGATTACTGTCGGTAACCACAGTGAACTGGTTACCGTACAGATAATCATAAAATCTTTCTGTGACTGCCCATTTAAGGGCCAGAAACTAGTTTATGAGCAGGATAGTGGGCCTCGCTCCGGGAAAGTCCACGACTAGCATAAGCGATTACTTTCAATTGCCCCTCCTGCTCCTGGTACAAAGCCGCTCCCAAACCCACAGTGCTTGCATCAGTGTGCAAAACATATGGAAGTTTAGGGTTTGCAAAACCAAGCACTGGAGCAGTAGTAAGCACTTCAATGATCGCTTCAAATGCTTGCTGACAACTTGCAGACGAACGGCTCCCAAAAGGTTCCTTGGGATTGTGGTAGTCTTTCATTTCCTTGGCTTTACAGCCCTTGCGATGTGGCGGATACCCAGATGTTAAATCATTTAAAGGCTTCACAATGACGGCATAATCCCGGATAAGTCTCCGGTAGTACCCTGAGAACCCTAAAAATGATCGCAACTCTTTTAGGTTTTCTGGGACCAGCCAAGTTTTCATTACCGCAACTTTTTCAGGGTCTGTCTCCACACCACTGCTAGACACTATGTGCCCAAGATACTTCACAGAGGTTTGGAAAAATTTACATTTTTCCAGAGAAAGCTTCAAGCAATACTCCCACAACCGATGCAACACCCTCAACAATCTGAAGTGTCAGAAAACACTATCAAATCGTCAAGAAAAACAACGACCTCTTTCAAATGGATGTCACTCATGCACCTCTCCATAATTCTTTGGAAGGTACTGGGAGCATTCGTGACCCCCTGCAGCATTCGATTGAACTCCCAGAAACCTAATGGGCAGACAAAAGCGGTCTTGTGTTTATCTGACTCCTCGACCTCAATCTGGTAGTAACCAGACTTGAGATCTAAAACGGAAAACCACCGAGAACCAGTGAGGGCAGAAAAAGTCTCCTCCAAATTAGGCAATGCGTAAGCATCTTTGATTGTTTGCAGGTTAAGTTTGCGGTAGTCAACACAGAGTCGAACATCTCCATTTTTCTTCCGAACGACTACTATGGGTGAAGAAAAAGAGGACTCAGACTCCCGAATGACACCAGCATCCAATAATTCCTGCAGATGCTTTCGAATGGCATCATAATCTTGCGGGTGTATAGGCCGAGCTCTCTGTTTAAACGGGGTTTCATCATGCAGCCTTATACGATGTGTCACCTTATCTGTCCTACCGAAATCAAGATCATGAAGGGCAAAGACTTCTGAGATTCGGTCCTTCCATTCACCAGGTATTGGTGAGCCATCAAAATCAAAAGTATAAGGCTTGGTAACTTCAACCTGACAGCTGGACCCTGTCACAGCCTCTTTAGTAATCACACTCTGCAGCGAATGTAATTCTGCGAAGACACTCTTTGCAGGGACTAAAACGTCATGCTCTGTTTCATTTTTCAGAATCACTGGGCTTTTCTGTGACAAGACAAGAGGTACACAAAAGACCTCCAGGCAATGAAGATTCAGAAGGAGGCTCCATAAGAACCCATTTATCAGAGGACGGCTCTTGTGGACTAATTGAACCTTCAAGAACAAGAGTTTGTCCTGCAGGAACAACTTCAGGTTTCGCACCCAGAACTCGCACAGACCCAATTATGCTATTTGTTTTTTGCTTGAATCTGTGTCCAAGAACTTTCATAATTGCTTTGAACCCATAGGGTAGAGACCTGCGCGGGACGGATTTTTCAGTCCCGCTCCCGCAAGATTCTGTCCCGCGCTCGCCCGCGACATTCATGTTTTGTCCCGCTCCCGCCCACAAAAGCCCGCATAAAGTAATCTATATAGATTTTTTTCAGCACATCAAAGAAATGTATATCAAATGGTTCTGTAACATCTCCTAAGATCCACAACATCCCAATATAAATGCTCCCGATAAAATATTTGTTATTTAGGCTAAGCATCAACATTCACAAACCAGTGTTATTTTTAATAGAAAAGCAAGCATGGGCTGCTGCGTGCATGGTTTGGCATGGCAGAATGCGAGCAGCGCTTCCTTTATTATCACTAAAAGCTAACATCTCAGTTCATCGCAATCTCATAAAGCTCTGTTATAACACAATGAACATATGCACAATTAATCTTTCACAGTGTCTACACTTC
>NW_015538027.1:186856-195995 GCF_001515605.1 Sinocyclocheilus anshuiensis | reverse complement strand
GCAATTTCAGCACTGCGGTGAGTAGATTCTAACTTAATCATCACCTCTGATTGGCCATTGCGTTCCAGAAATCAACAACTGAGTCTGTGATTGGCTACATTGCACAGCCCTTTTATCACGTTATAAATAGAAACTCTGCCTAGCTTGCACGTGTTAATCATTTTAATGTTATTAGTTGTTCTTTTTGCTTTTGTGCAAAATTTATTTAAGAGGTTTAAAATTAATTTAAGAAAACGATTATACATAAGATATAGTGCAATCAGTTCGGACATCGCACAGTGCTCATTCAATAAATGCACAGCTAAACAGATGAGTTTTGAGTCTGCATTTAAATGTGACTAATGTTTTAGCACATCTGATCTCTTCTGGAAGCTGATTCCAACTGTGGGCGGCAAAATAGCTAAAAGCACATTCCCCTTGTTTTGTGTGAACCCTTGGTATTTCTAACTGACTCGATCCTTATGATCTGAGTGGTCTGTTAGGTTTATATTCAGTGAACATATCTGCTATGTATTTAGGTCCTAGGCCATTGAGTGATTTATAAACGAGTAAAAGTACTTTAAAATCAATCCTAAATATAACTGGTAGTCAGTGTAAGGACCTAAGGACTGGTCTGATATGCTCAGATTTTCTGGTTCTAGTCAGAATCCTGCAGCAGCGTTCTGGATGAGCTGCAGCTGTCTAGTGGTCTTCTTGGGAAGGCCGGTGTGGAGACCATTACAATAGTCCACCCTGCTGGTAATAAAGGCATGAACAAGTTTCTCCAAGTCTTGACTGGAAACAAAACATCTAATTCTTGCAATATTTTTGAGATGATAGTATGCTGATTTAGTTACTGCTTTGACGTGACTACTGAAACTAAGGACTGTCTCCAGAATCATACCAAGATTTTGTACTTGATTTTTAGTTATTTGACCACTAGAGTCAAGTTATGCATTCACCTTGAGAACTTCATCTTTGTTTCCAAATGCAATGACTTCAGTTTTCTCCTTGTTTAACCGAATAAAATTTTGGCACATCCAACTGTTAATTTCATCAATGCATTGGTAGAGGGAGTCAATGGGTCTGTAGTCATTTGGTGATAAGGCTAGGTAAATCTGGGTATCATCAGCATAGCTGTGATAGGCAAGTTGGTTCTTTCTCATTATTTGACTTAGTGGGAGCATATACAGGCTAAACAAGAGCGGTGCAAGAATTGACGATGCATGTCATGGACGTCCACTTAGACTTATGCTCTCCTATATTCACATAATAACCTCTCCCTTCTAAGTATGACCTGAACCATTTGAGTACCATCCCAGAAAGCCCAACCCAGTTTTCCAGTCTCTCTAGAAGTATGTTATGATCTACAGTGTCAAACGCAGCACTGAGATCTAGAAATACCAGCACTGATATTTTGATATTTTGACAACTGTAACCACCCTTTCCCTCAGCGCAATAAACGCCACAAATGACGTAGCATATAGGGTGAAGGATATTAAGGGTAAAGTAGACCAGTGCTCTAGGTTCTTATGGAATCAAATGGGAGAGATAAATGAACAGGCAGACAAGGTAAGCATTAATAATGATAAAAATGTTTATATAAAAAAATGGATGCATGAACTGGTTAACTTGCTTGTTGGTTTCAGAAAAAAGATGTATGAAGAACAAGAAAAATAAATGAAATACTCACTGATTCACAATGAAAATAAAATAAATAAAATGAAATAAACAAAATTAATTAAACGGTTTCTGTTTTTGAGTCTATTTGTTTCACAACAACATTTCACTTCTTTCATTTAGTGTTTAGTTTCCTTGTTTATTTACTTTTATTCCTTTTTTTTGCTAGTGTTATGTTTAGTATATCTGAATTGACTTTTAGATTAGTACTTTAGTAAAGATTAGTAATTTTTTATTATTTTTTTTTTTAAATATGTTACTTTTTTTTCTTACAATGTTTTGTTAGTTTAGCAACAATAAAACTTAACCAAAGGATACTGGCAGATCACCTTATTGCCCTTATCCAAAGAAAAGACAGCCTTCACAACACCGTTTGGATTACAACAATTTGTTACCCTTCCTTTCGACCGAGTTTCAGGCGGGGATACGGAAGGCCGCGGTGGAGCCGGAGCGACCGAGGACCAAGGTGGAGCTGAAGGGAGAGAGGAGACCAACGGAACCGGAGGGATGGAGGGAAGAGGCGAAGTCGGAGGAATGTAATCCTGAGACGAGTGCAGGTTAATGAATGACCAAAGCGGAGCCGGAGGGACAAGGAAGCCTGGCGAAGCTGGTGGACTGATGGGCCACGGTGGAGACGAGGGAGCTTGGAGCTGAGGCATCGTCAATGGGTCGGCGGACCAAACTGGATTCCAGGTCTCGAAGGCCGAAGATGGAGATCTGGGATCCTCCACTCCTGGTATAGCTGGAGGCTGGATGTCTAGAAGGGAGTCCTGACGGCAGACTACCCATAGAAAACAGTGGAGAAAGGACAAAAAGCATAACAGGCAGAGGAGGAGGGAGAGTGAGGTTGGCTGGGACCTTTAGTTCATAACTGGACCTCCTAGCCATAACTGGGCAGGCGGAAAGTTCATTCCTGGCCTCTTTGGCCGTATCAGGACAGTCAAAAGGTTCACCGACAGCCTCCCTGACCGTGGCTAGACAGGCAGAGATTTCACAAACAGCCTCATTGGTTGCAACAGACAAGGCTGAGATTTCAAAGACAGCCTCTTTGACTGGGTCGGAACATGACGTGAGTTCACAGATGGCCTCCTCGGATGGTTCAGAGAAGGACAAAAGTTAATTAACGGCCTCCATGGCAAGTTCAAGACAGGACAACAGCTCATAGGCCGTGATATGAGCAGACGAAAGTTCATAACTGGTCTCCATGGCCGATTTAGGACAGGAAGAAAGTTCATAACTGGCCTTTGTGGCCAGGTCAGGATGGGGCGAGAGTTCATAGGTGGCCTCTTCGACCAGGTCGGAACAGGACAAAAGTTCATAATTGGCCTCCTCGGCCAGTCCACGGTAAGACAAGAGATAACTGATGGTCTCCATGACTGTTACAAGCAGGGCTTAACTCTGTTAGAGAGTTCATTAACAGTATCCTTCACAGGACAGACAGAGTTCCTGCCTGGGCGCCACCACCACGAGAGGAGCTGAAACGTATGTCGCCACCCCAAGAGGTTCTGCAGCAGAAGCAGCCACCTCCGGCAATTCTGTTGCGAGCGCCACCTCCTCGGTGATTACCTCAGTGAGCGCCACTTCCTCTGGGATTTCCTCAGCGAGTATAGCCGCCTCTGGTCTTCCTACAGCGGGAGTCACGTCTGGGCTTAGAGGGTTTAAGAGCGCTGACACTGCGTTGTTTGAGCGCGAAGACACCACAGAGATTGGGAGCGTAGCAACCGCAGAGACACCAGCCGCTCGTACCAACATCAATGGTGGATCCTCCACACTGGATACCAGTCTCTGACGATTTGTGGTGGACTTTATGGCTCTGGCTATGGCTGACATGACAGTTCTGGCAGTTCTGGCAGAACAGCCGTGACCAGACGAGGCTCAGAGACAGCAGTCGTGACGTGAACGGGCTCTGGCGGTTCCGCCATTATGTGAATGGGCTCTGATACAGCCACCATTATGTGAGTGGGCTCTGCTTCACCCACAGTAAGCGAGGATCCTGACAACAAGAGAGCATAATCCATGAATTGAGCGAGTGATCCTCGAGGACCATTACGAATAAGGTTAGTCTTTAAAAGGTAATTTACTCCATAGGCAAAAAAGTCCATTAGCATACAGATTACTTGTCTGGCACATGCATTGGCTGCGACAGTACGGTGGGTGCGTTTGTTTGTTTGAGTGTTGATGAATTTTAGTTTTTTTATGTTAATGCGGAGAGTGTACTATGGCTGAAACACCATGGGAAATTTGACACATTGGATTTGGACTATTCTTATAATCACATGGATCATTAGTGACTGTGCTGTCTGGAGTATCCAGTTAAATGATGTCGTTGTGGGGCATGGACTCACCTACTCCCGGGAGAGACTTCTGTCTCTTCATGGTTCTATCTATTGTCAACTGAACCCATCTATCCTCATCCCGCTTGACATAACAGTAACACTGGGCTTAAAGAGGAAGAGAGGTAGGCAAGGAGGGGTGCACTGTAGACTCAGAAGGCGTCCTTTTAAACCTCCCAAGGGAGTTTTCGACAGTTGTGCTTAGCTGTACCTATCTCCCACCAAGCGCCAATGTTAAGACAGCGGCTGAGCAGATAGCGTATTCTACACAGGCTATGCTCAGCAAGTATCCGGACGCTCCAGTATTACTTCTTGGTGATTTCAACAGCTGTCGGCTTGACTACGTACTACCAGCCTTCAAACAGTATGTAGATGTACCAACAAGATTCCACAAAACTATTGATTTGTGCTACAGTAAGATCCCAGAAGCCTATAAAGGCAGAGCTCTTCCGCCGCTGGGACTTGCGGATCATAATGTTATTCATCTAATTCCTGTTTACAAACAACAGTTGAAACAACATAAACCGATAATACACAGTGCCCCACAATGGTCGGAAGAGGCTATTGCACGCCTTCAAGGCTGCTTGGCGTGCACAGACTGGGAAGTTTTTGAGGGAGAGCTTGATGAGCAGACTTTAGTTATCAGTGATTATATAAAATTCTGTATAGACACTCTGATACCGGCAAAGACTATTAAAACATATCCTAATTCAAAACCGTGGATCAATCCACAGATAAAAAATCTCTTCTATAAGAAACAACTTGCCTTTAGGCAGAAGGATTTTGCTGGTCTCAAAATTATAAACCGGGACATCAAAATGAAATATTCAAGGCTAAAAAGAATTATAAAAACAAACTGGAGCAGGATTTTGCAAATATGAACACTAAACAGGCTTTTCAACGTTTCAGGACTCCTACTGTACAATCTATTAAACGGTCTACTTGTGTTTCAGATCCTATTACCTTTGCTACCAATCTTAATCATTTTTATGCCCGTTTTGACACTTCTTATTTTTCAGCAGAGTGTGACAGCCTTTTGGATTCCATGCCTCTTCAAGAGTTGGATTATTTGTCCAGAGTTGGAAACTTTGTCCCTCTTAACCAAGCAGGATGTCTATTTCCAGCTCATTAGATGCAAGCCGAATAAGGCTCCTGGGCCGGATGGAATTCCAGGTCAGGTCTTGAAAAACTGTGCCCTGGAATTAACTCCTATTCTTCATTCTCTTTTACTTCGATCACTCTGCACTTCAAAAATACCAGTCATATGGAAATCAACAATTGTCATTCCTGTTCCTAAAAAATCACATCCATCAGAGTTAAATCATTACAGGCCGGTGTTGTTAACCTCAATCGTAATTAAATGTTTTGAGAAATTGGTTCAAAATATAATTTTTTCCATATGTCTCACCATTTTTGACTCTCTTCAATTTGCATACAAGCAGAAGAGAGGTACAGATGACGCAGTGGCTTGTCTTCTGCACTGTCTGCTTCAACACTTGGACACCCCTGGAAATTATGCTCAACTTCTTTTTATTGACTTTTGTTCCTCCTTTAATTAAATTCAGTGTCATCAGGTAATCAAGAAATTACAGGGCCTGCAAGTCCCATCACCATTAATTTACTGGATTTATAATTTTCTGTCTAATAGGCCGCAAGTGGTAAAAGTGGAAAATTCATTATCACCCACCACTGTTCTTAACACTAGAACCGCCACCCCTGTCGCTGTATACCTAAAACCGCCAGTGGGTAAATTTTACCCATGCACATGACAGCTGTTTCTGAATGGCTAAAGAGCATATTATTTCACTGTGTTATGCTACTGTCTTCACAAAGAAGTGTCTAGAGTCATGAAATGATTAAGTCTAGTCATCAACTATATTTTTGTCCTGTTGTTTTATGTTCAAAACTTTTTTTATGCAGGCTACACTAGTCACTTTTCATAACGGTCAATATTAAGCTAAACAAGCCTGCACTGACAACGAGAATTAGAAGGAAGTAAATACAGATTTAGGTGGTGTAACAGGCTATTATAATACAATGTCATTAATCGATATATTAAGATAACAATATATTAAGATTGATGTTATTTCAATTACTAAAATAGCCTATAGACAATAATGAGCAATACTAGGCCTAATTCACCACATTGCATAGGATGATGCATGACAAATTCAAGTGCACAGCTTCACCTAATTAATTATTAATTTGTTTAGTTATATAATTTATAATTTGAATTATACAAGAAGAACACCAATAAACTTCGGGTAATTAAAAAAAAGGTTTTATTCATTAGCCTACATCAGATTAGATTTTTTTTTCTTCAGGAAAGGCAGACTGGAATAAATAGCAACACAGAAGCGAACAATAAACGACAGAAATGGCAAAACAAAAATTTAATAATTAATCCAAATTTTGAACAATTATGAGTAACATTAGGATAAAACGTCTAAATATGATATATTGATCGCCGTCAGATGCTGCGTCGACAGGACGCTTTACTTATCTCCCCACCATCACACTTTCCATCGCTCATGGCATTTAGTGCTTCTTATACCTCTTCAGCATTCATAAATTGCCTTCTTTTACTCATTTTGTCTTTATTCATGAAACTGATAACTGCTAATTCAGTGAGTGAAAGGTGTTGCCTAGCAATGTATTATGTTAAAACATAAGCAGCACGGAAATGACAGCGCGAACATACAGGCATAGGTATAGCGGGTAAATTTGACCCACGCTGGCGCTTATAGGTATAAATGCCACGTTTTTTTATCTGGTTTTATCTAAACAGTGTTATTAACAAAACCTGCAAAGACATTTCCCCGACGTGATGAATTGAACAGCATTTTAATGTATGCACGAGAAGGGAACCACACAGGGCATGGCTAAGCCTGCAACAGCGTCCGATTGGGACAATCGCGTATGGGATGGACCAACATCGGGCTTGCTTAAAAACCCAATGCCTGAACAGATGCTCGCTAGCTCTTTCTCGCTCAAGACCTCTGGCTTTTTTATTAAAAATATTTTATGTACGTTTTAAAAACAGCCACGGGTAAAATTTACCCCGTGGTGGTTCTAGTGTTAATACTGTGGCCCCCCAGGGATGTGTATTAAGTACATTTTTTTTGTAGGGATTTCTATCCTGAACGGACACTCTCTGATACGAGACTCCAGAATTCAAACACTTCAGCTGAAACTCCGCGACTGCGAACTTCAAAGCCTAAAGCCCAGCAAAAGACTCTAACTTGTGCTCACAAGCTGAACCATCAGGCGATCGACCATTTAAGAACTCAACTACTCCGTTGAAGCTTCATAACTCTGCAGACCGCAAAGTCTTGCTAAAGCAGACTCTCTCAGACGAACTTCGAGGTTCTTCCGTAATCCGGCAACCAACCAATCCAACGAGGGATCTCCCAAAAGGGACGTCATCCTGACGTCACCGCAGTAACCAATCGGCAACGGAATTTCCCTCCAGCAGCCATCCAGGAAGCCTGCGTCAGCAACGAGAAAACCTCTCAGCTTCTCAGATTTCAGCAAAACGCAAGTAAGCCCCATTACTTTAATGCTACGTTGTGATTAATTCAGCTATAATTGCTCTTATAATTTTAGGGACATCATCATTTGTAAGTAATTAGGATACTTACGAATTAATTTAATTAGAACTGCTCTTATGGTTGTAATAACATCAGTAGGTATTAGTAACTTGTTATCCTTAAGGATTCAAAGTTTCTAATTTAATTTCATAATTAATTACATATTTGGAATTTTAATTTCATTTAATAATTAATTACGTGTCCTGTTTCCATATTGCCACAATATTTGCTGATCAGTTCAACTATAATTGCTTTGCTAATTTTAATGACAAACATCAAGATTTTAATCCTTAACTGTCAATAATGCAATAAAATTTTAATTTCATGGTTAGCTCATTAGGGTTTGGGTTATCCTGCTTCAAGATATTGATTGATTAATCGTAATTTTAATTACTCTCATCAATTTTAATGATAACATCATTAAATGTTAACCAGGAAATACCATTTCTAACTCGAAATTCTAATTCAATTTGCAATTGGCCTTCTTTCCTTTCCCTTTCAGTTATTTAATTAACTCAGCAAAATTTTTATAAGTTTGCCCGTTTGGCTTAAGCCTGTTAGCGGCAAAACCCCAAAAGGAAAATCAGGGTTTTCCTCAGCACATAGGTTAAAGTTAGTTTTCCTGCTAACACAGCAAAACCAACCCCCTAGGGGTATCACTTTAACAGTGCCACAACCCTGTCATTTTTCCTAACATTTGGGAGCAAAACTTATCTCTCCTTCTCCTTCTCTCTCTCAGCTGTTGTCTTCTGAGTTGACTACTGCGGTTGTTTGCTGGGATTTTGCCTGTGAAAATCATAAAACAGAGAACTTTAGCAATTGAACAGGTATTTGTGAAACTTGAGAACGCCGTTTCAAAATTGTCTTCCATTTACCTTCCACTCTCTTGCGAAACCCTACCCAGCTAAGAGGACTGACAGGCATCCGCCAAAATTTGAACAAGCATATAGGAACATCTAATTGGTGGACGGTGATGCTCTGTTTGTTATTTTTCTTTCCTCCCTCCGTTCTCTAGCTGTGCTACCTGTGTGCCCTTACTAATTTTCCCACAGAGACTACAAATTAGGAACATGCCCACCAGAGGATCACAGTCGCCGAGAACTACACTCACCTGTCCCTTACACTCACTGTCAAACCACACGTGACATTGCACACTTACACCCCTGTTTTGCCTAGTTTTACCTCTCCATCATCATCGAACGCCACATCAAAGTCGAAGCCCTCCTGGACACGGGAGCCGATATCACTCTAATGTCAACTGAACTCCTCGAAGAAGTCCAAGAAAGAACAAAGAGGTCTAATAGCACCCTCAAACTTCAAAGGTGCGAGCTGAACCTTCAAGCATACTCCCACACAGGCCTACAACTAAAACACATGGCCCCAATTCACCTAACTGTGGGACCAATGGACCTTGTTCACCCAGTATATGTCTCACCACTCAACATGTCTCCACTCCTCATTGGAAAAGACCTGCTCAATCGCTTTGAAGCCTTAATTGACTTCAAGCAACTAAAGATATGGACGCAAGTCCACGAGTCTCTACCCTTCCAGTCAGTA
>NW_015538027.1:182680-186663 GCF_001515605.1 Sinocyclocheilus anshuiensis | reverse complement strand
GAAAACTTCATGCAACTCCGTTAACTCATTTCCTTCATTCTTCTGAACTGTATATATGTGTGTGTGTGTGTGTGTATGTGTGTTTTAGCTTAATTTTAATGTAATCTATAATAACTAATAAATTCTTGTTTTCATTTATAAAGAAGTATTGTCTGGTGTCGTGACATTTTAAAGTGAAACCTTGCCAAGATCATTGCTACCTAGCTCGTAGCTTACTTATCAAAGAACGTATTACCCGTGGCCAGGGAAATACAAATATTCAAGTTGTTAAAATATACTGAGGTCAACGGCTCGCTGGACGACCGGTGATTTAAAGTGTAAAATATCAAATTGGAATTCAGCTTTAATCAGGTGGACCTCGAATTTTCAGATTTGAGTCCTTTCAAACCCTGAATGAATTAATAATAATTAATTCCCTTATAAGAATTAATGAGTTAAATTCCTTACAGCACAACACTTTACATTCTCTATACGAATGATTGTCAGAGTCCATCTACTACTATTCATTATTTGAAATATGCAGATGACACAGCTAATCTATGTACATGGTGTGATGACAATTTTTTTACATCTTAACATTTCAAAGACTAAAGAACTGTTTTTTAGCTCCTCCAAAACACAGATCCATCCCAGTATTGACATTAACGGGGAGATGGTTGAAAGAGTAGAGCATTTTAGATACCTTGGCATTACATTGGATGATCATCTCAGTTTTAATCAGCATATCTTAGGTATCCATAAAGGCTGTCAACAGAGACTTACAGTGCTCCGTAAACTTAAGCAGATGTCTGTTCAGCCTCGTTTCCTTCTTCTGTATCGGAGTATTATTGAACCCGTTCTTATGTATGGAGCCATTTGTTTTTTTTTTCATATGCTTACAGCTGTTAATAGGAACACACTTTTAAAGATACCTCATTTGGCTAGTAGGATTATTGGTATTCCTACTCCAAAGTTATCGGAGTGTGTTACTTCAGCTATGATTCGGAAAGCACATATAATCCTAAATGACCCAGATCACCCACTCCATCGGTATGTTATCCTTCTCCCATCTGGCCGTAGGTATAGACTACCTATGTGTAGGAGGACTAACTTTAGTAAGAGTTTTGTTCCTACAGCAATACGTGCTTTAAACACATAGGAAATTAGCCATTGTCTTACACTCTAGAATTTTTTTTTTTTTTTTGTGAATGTATTGTGACAAGTTTGTATGTACTTGTAAGGTACCTGTCCTTGTGTTGTATACGCACCTTCTGTGAAAATGAATTTCCTCTCAGAGGACAAATAAATTATCTATCTATAAAGTCTGGCAAATCCACATAATAAGCTATGTTCAAAAAAGTCTGGATATGGTCCTCGAGGGCTTGAGCTCCCTGCCGAAGTCCTACTAACTCTAGTGCCAGGTCCATGGTGATCTGAAACACCATATACAGCTGCTGGATCCTAGTTGGCGAAGTATTCTGTTACAAGGGAGGCATGAAGGCAGGGTCAGATCCACGTGCAGCTTTATTATAACAAACGTAGTCAAGACAGGCAGGGTCAAATCACCAGCAAACAACAGCATGAAGAGCAAGAGTAATCCAAAAGAGTAATCCAAATAACAGGCACAGGTCAGGGCAGGCAGCAAGAGATCAAAAAACAGAAAAGCAGTCCAAAGGTCAAAACAAAGGCAAGGCAAGGTAAGACACGGCAAGACAAGACAAAAGAGGGCAGGGCAGGGCAGGGCAAAAGAACTGGGTTAAACGCTCGGTAGAGTCCACTAGGCAAAACAATACTTCGCAGGGTGTGTGTGTATGGATGCAACCTTTATAGTGTCACTGATGGGAAACAGGTGTGAGCGTGTAATTAGTTCCCAGGTGAGGGATTATGGGAAATGGAGTCCAGAGAGAACAAATACAAGGCCTACTATTCTGACAATGGGTGTGCAGAACCTTTGTTTTTTAATCCTCATTTTAAACTACAGCCTCCATTATCAGGTTCTGTAATTAAAATGTTTTTGAATTCTGGAGTAACTAGTTATGGACCTGCTCGATATAACAAGAGGTCAGTGGCGAACGGCTCAGTCACTTGCTGACCAGGTTGGGATTAGGTCAGTAAGAATGGTTGAAGGGATAGTTAAGAGCTTTAAAGCCTGGTATTCACCTCAGCTATAGATTCTGTTTTAATTGATGGCTTGTTATCTAAGACTTTCCGGCATTAAAAGTTGTTCCAAAAAAATTGGAAATTGAAGAGAACGCTACAGTCTTTTTGTTAAAGGGGTTTAAATATTTGGATTTCCAAAGTATGGTAAGAAAATAATTTATCACATTTGTGCTAAATCAGCACGTTTTGGAAAGTTGAAGGAAAGGATACAGATGTGGCCTTTAAGAATGTGTATTTTTTCACGCGTCAGCCTGCAATTCGCCACGCGTGATCACGGAGCTCCTTGCAGGTGCTTTTACAATTTTTTTTAAACATTGTTGTGCTTCACACAATATCCACCAGGTGGTGCAAGGAACAACATTCTGTAGTTAAACACCACGGCCAGCTCTGGGGTGCGTTTCCCAAAAGCATCGTTAGCCAACTATGGTCGCAAGTTTCGTCATTACCAACAGTTCAATGATTCAGTTTCCCGAAACCATAGTTCAAAGGAACATTCGCAAACAGTGACATAAACTTACGTGGTTGGAACTACAGCTCTCGACCTGTGGTTTAAAGCATAGTTTCTTGTTAGTAAGACACATGGGCTTATATAAATTATGAACTTAGGCACAATAAGTAAGCTAACATGCAATACAATCTATATCTTCCATTCTATGTAAATATAAATGCATATTTTTGCGCGTCCTCAATAAGCACCGTTTTTGAGGAGTGCGCATGTGCATAAATGCCTAAGTGAACCCCAGAGTATGACTTAAGAGGGAACCCGCGATGAATCAAACATCAAATGAAGTAAAATGTCGGAACAAAAAATATTAAATTAGTCATCAGGTGCCATGTTCAATATAGTTGCATTTTAGAGATCTCTAATCAGGAAATCATTTTCTGATAGTGTCTGATAGTTTAATACATAAAATAGCCTATTTATAAAAGAATATCACTTTAAAATATAATTCACACAGATATTTAGTAAAAAGAACTTGGAAAATCCATTTACTGTTTCATTATTTGTAAACGCCCATTTTATTGCGCTTTCTGTCAGGACCACTATCGTCAAAGATGATTAACAATTAGCATACAGTTTGGATTGGCGGTATGGTTCTGTTCTGGGCAAGAACTCCCTGCACATCCATGCAGCCTAGCATGGATGAGAGCAGGGAGAGCAGCAATAACCCCCCAGGGTAAACAGAACAGAACCAACATAAATGTATTGCAGATATTATTAAAGTTCAATAATTTTATGTACACATTTTATAATTAGCCTGATTCGAAGGAGAATCAGAAGGCTGAATCCCGACTGACAGAGGAGGAGTTGGGGCAGCAATAACCCCCCAAAACACAACCATATGCTGATATCCCCCAACACAAACTGATAGCAAAATCTCAAAGCCTTAAGCAAAAAGCATGTTGCCCTTAACCAATGGCCAATCAACTATGTTGCCAAAACCCACATAACCTGTAGCAACAATTCTGTTGCCTTTAACAGATGACCTAATGAATATGTTGCCAATACCTTAAAAGCTTAAGCAACATGTTCTCAATAACACCAGATAGACTTAAGAAAAACATGTTCCAATTCAACTACAGCTTTCAGAACAAACATGTTCCGAATAACGACCGGATTGCTCTGGAACAAGCATGTTCCGAACAATACAGCTATAACTTAAGAACAAGCATGTTCCCAATAATGACCAGGTAGCTTAAGAACAAGCATATTCCCAATGTGACTAGACAGCATAAAAACAAGCATGTTCCCAATACAACTACAGCTTTTAGAACAATAACAACCAGATAGCTCTGGGACAAGCGTGTTCCCAACAATACAGCTATAACTTAAGAACAAGCAT
>NW_015538027.1:175120-182666 GCF_001515605.1 Sinocyclocheilus anshuiensis | reverse complement strand
TTCTGGGCAAGAACTCCCTGCGCCTCCATGCAGCCTAGCATGGATGAGAGCAGGGAGAGCAGCAATAACCCCCCCAAAACAAAACCATATGCTGATATCCCCCAACACAAACTGATAGCAAAATCTCAAAGCCTTAAGCAAAAAGCATGTTGCCCTTAACCAATGGCCAATCAACTATGTTGCCAAAACCCACATAACCTGTAGCAACAATTCTGTTGCCTTTAACAGATGACCTAATGAATAT
Source organism: Sinocyclocheilus anshuiensis (assembly GCF_001515605.1). Lineage (NCBI taxonomy): Eukaryota > Metazoa > Chordata > Actinopteri > Cypriniformes > Cyprinidae > Sinocyclocheilus > Sinocyclocheilus anshuiensis. The sequence continues at coordinate 182,422 of NW_015538027.1, read as the reverse complement.
GTTGCCAATACCTTAAAAGCTTAAGCAACATGTTCTCAATAACACCAGATAGACTTAAGAAAAACATGTTCCAATTCAACTACAGCTTTCAGAACAAACATGTTCCGAATAACGACCGGATTGCTCTGGAACAAGCATGTTCCGAACAATACAGCTATAACTTAAGAACAAGCATGTTCCCAATAATGACCAGGTAGCTTAAGAACAAGCATATTCCCAATACGACTAGACAGCTTAAAGAACAAGCATGTTCCAAATATGACTACAGCTTTTAGAACAAGCATGTTCCAATAACAACCAGATAGCTCTGGGACAAGCGTGTTCCCGACAATACAACTATAACTTAAGAACAAGCATTTTCCCAATAACAACCAAGCTTAAGAACAAGCATGTTTCCAATACGACTAGACAGAATAAGTGTGTCTGATGCGGTAACAGAATCAATGCTGAACTGACGGCTGCATCCGAACTGGAAAATGCTGCCTTCGGAGGACACATTTCAAGGTAGGAAAGCATCGATACACGTCGAATCCAAAGTTGGCTTCATTTCCTGCCTCCTGAGATACCTCATCTGGTCGATATTTAAGGGCAGCATTAGGGTTGGGCGATGTCTACCAAATTGGCATCGGACGATGTCTGCAGTGAAACATTGTGATGGACGATGACATTGGGTGGCGGGTGGGGAGGGGCGTGGTTAGGGATGTGCCCGAAGCGTGAAACAAATAACGTGTTCTACGGAGCCACTAAAAGGTTAGTCGCTTGCTAACGGTAGCCTGTTGCATTACAGTACATGAAAGTTCACTTATCACATACACAGACTAAAGATAAATGTCTCATAGGATGATGGCGAATGATTTGCAGATCCTGAGCACCAATGACAAACATCTAATCATGTCAAATGTGTGTTAAGTACTGCCGATCCATAGTACTCAAAAGTGAAAGTGAAAGTAAAATGAGAGCGCGCAATCGGTTTCAATAGCGGTTTCAATAGCGGCTCCCTGATGCCCGCAATTTATATACAGTCGCCTATACTTACCCAATGATATAATTGCGAGAAAAAGTATTGAAAGATATATAGATATTTTTTTTTTATCCTCCCATCTCGTAGGCTATTTATTCCCTTTAGGGTTTCCGTAGTACACTTCATTTACTTTCCGAACACAGAACTGGGATGCGGCGGATTGCTGGAGAGGGGGTGGGGGGGGGAAGGAATCACGATGTCAGCTTAACATCGTGATGGCTGTCAGCCATCGGCGATGGACGATGGCATCGTCTATCGGCTCAACCCTAGGCAGAATAGATGTATACTTCGCTGCCTTGATACCCACAATCCTGTGTGTTCTATCCCATGATGATCCCATGTCCGATATCAGTTTCATGAGTTACTTCATGAACAAACGCTCATGAAGGGCATCACTAATCTGATCTGTGAAAATTGTAAGTTCAGTTCAGGATTTAATTTGAGTAAAACTATCCTCATATCACATACACACAGAAATTTAAAGGTATTCACGGCAACCCGTCAAAATAAAAGTTTGGTTTAACTTGAAGGCATTGCGGCAGAAATATATTACTATTGTTCAGTAGAATGTACGTAATGGGCTGCTACTACTACTACTACTAAAATTATTAAAACCTTATTTTAAAGGAATAATCATACAATATTTCTTCAGTGTTTTAATTGTAATATTAAATTACCTTTATTTTCCAAAAAATACAATTTGTTTAATTTTCATTACTTAAAAGATAGATTAAATTAATAATTTATGCCTTAAAAATGTAAATATACACAACACAGAATTTCTGAGCAAAAAATCATAAGGTTATTGTAAGAATAAATTAAACTTGTTTTTATGCTTTCAAATAATTAGACATGCTAAAACATAATTTGGTAACAACAAAACATAAGGTTGGAAAAAAATAATATTTCATAGGGCCCTAAACATGCAATTTTTGTTAAACTTTTAAATAAATGTTGAATAAATGTTTTAAAATGTTTTGCTTTGCTTTAGTAACATGTTTGTTACTATGACATATATAATTATTAGGGATGCACCGATGTATCGGCCGATTTTTCCTCAATTTACAATCATCGGCATATCGGCTATATAAGGAAAAAGGCCGATATAACAAACTATGGTTTATTAATTAACTGCTTGAAGGCACTGAGCTGTATAATGTCTGTTGCATAATCCTAGCCGGTCTGCACTTTAATGCTAATCAAATAACAAAAGACAAAAGATCACACACTATTCTTGACTAAATAACTTTTGTAACTTTCATAAGTGTAGCGGACCTTATCTGAATGATGACCAAAACTTTACTGATCTTTTATTAAGTTTATTGCGTCCTTTTTCAATCCAAAAAATCACCTTAAGAGCTAAACAAAACACAGCACGAGAAGTGCACATTAAACTCTCTCTCTCTCAGTTGCATTATCATCAACATACAGCGAATTACACAAAACACTTATTACAACTAACAGTAAACAAATATATAAAGATCTCACGCCTTTTCGGAGGGTGCTTAATACACTGACAAACTTTAAATCCGAAGAACTGCGTGCTTCCATTACCCATATAGCTCCGTAGACTAGAAAACCCGTCAAAATAAGAGTCCCACCTTATTAAAGGAGATCTCATGCATATTTATACTTACAAAAAATATTAAAATGTATACAAAAACAAATTAGAAAATTAATCATAATAAAGTCTGTTACAATAAAAAAAGGATTAATATGTATTTAATTTATACAGTGAAGTGTTATTTTACATTTGTTTACTTTATTTCTGTACCCGAAAACGGTTAAACCTACTTAAAAAGCACTGTTTATTTAATATGTATCTTTGTTCTGTTGTATTTATGTAGGCCTGCTGAATGTTACATGGATCCAATCCATGTTTCTGGTGTTTATTAAATAAATCCATGTTTATTAGAAATTATTTGATGATGCGGCAATAAAACTGCTAGTATAATTTAATGCAGGTGTGAACTTTGAACTTTGCTGATTTAAAACATGATCAAAATACTATCTATTTTGATGCCAAAATTTAAAATAAGAGAGGAAGTGACAAATGTCGATATCGGAATCGGCCAATACGTGTTTGTTAAAATCGGTATCGGTATGGGCCCCAAAAAATCCTAGTGGTGCATCCCTAATAATTATATATTTATTATCATATTCTTTAACCTTCTGGGGTCTGAGGGGGATTTGGGGACCCTGGAGAAGTTTTGACATGCCCTGACATTTGTGTTTTTTTTCAGTATCTTAAAATATATATTAATGGATAAAGTCTGATTAACTGTAAAACTGTAAGTGAAAACTGATTGACTGTATTCAGCACAAACTGCGCTACAATAATATGCAAGCAGCATGAATGTACATGTTTGTGTTTTTGCGAAAACGACGTTTATGCGTGGTTAGTGAAAACATTTTTAAAAATTTAATTTTTTAAAATGCTTGTTTAAAATGTATGATGAATGATTTGCTTTAGTAACATGTTTGTTACTACGATGTGTTTTATAAGTTCAATAAACTTAAATGTTGAATACCTGTTTAAAATGAATGATTTGCTTTAGTAACATGATAGTAACATGCTGTCATATATAATTATATATTTTATTTAAAATAGAGATGAGTCTCTTTTTAGCTTGTAATGTTTGTGTGTGTGTGCGTGCTTGATTATATGATTTATCAGAACACAAACTTGTATAATGACATGGGTATTACACTGCTATACCAATGTAAATGTGTTTATGATTACATTTCTTGAGTCCTCATAATTAAGATTGATTGCAAGCAATATTTAATTAAAATGGAATCATATGCAGAATTTTTTGTGTGATGGGTAGGTGTACAGTTTGTACAGTAAAAAATCATTACACCTATATGGAGTGTCCCCGCAAACCAGATGTGTAGTAATACTCCAAATGATTGAACTGTGCAAAATGTATCCCCATGAGCATAACAGCTTTTTAAATTATACTAAATGATGTTTCTGAAAATATAAAAAATTTTTTTTTAGAAAGTGTACTGTGATGGTTAGGTTTAGGGGATGATACAGTATAAAAAATAATTAATATAATGTAAATATAAATATAAAAGATTCTAAATATATTGTATAAAATTTAATTTTCCTGTGAAGCTGCTTTGCAACAATTTGTTTTCTGAAAAAGCTATAAAAAATTTACGTGAATTGAAATAGCCATCTTCAAGCCCTCTTCCATCTTTATTTGACCCTCTAACTCTAGCACTCTCTATTCTAATTATATTCTTTATTTATAAAAAAAAATAAAAATAAACGATTTATTTACTAACTGCTTGTTTTCTTAAAAAAATCTAATCTTTTTGCATTCTATCTATTTGTTTTATTTTTATTTATTATACAATTAACAAAAGCAAAAAAGGCCTCTAACACTAGCTTGCTCTATTCTTTTTCTATTCTATCTGTTTTATTTTTATTTATTATATGATTTAAAAAAAACTTGCTACATATACTGCATTAAGCTAACTGAGACTTGTTATAGCACTTGCTATAACATTGCTCTTTTGTTGATTTTGATTGCTTCCATTGTCCTCATTTGTAAGTCGCTTTGGATAAAAGCGTCTGCTAAATCTAAATGTAAAATGTAAATGAAATGATCACAGATCATAACTTAGATGTGCTCAGTTTGACAGAAACCTGGCTAAAACCAGATTATTACATTATTTTAAAGGAGTCTACCCCCCAATATTACTGGTATAAACATGAGCCACGTCCAAAAGGTAAAGGGGGAGGTGTTGCTACAATTTATAGCAATATTTTCAGTATTTCTCAGAGCTCTGGTTTCAAGTATAATTCATTTGAAGTAATGGTGCTTCATATAACAGTACCCAGAGAAACAAGTGTTAATGATAAATCCCCTGTGACGTTTGTACTGGCTACTGTATACAGGCCACCTGGACTTTATCAAATAATTTGCTGACTTTCTATCTGAGTTAGTGCTGGCTGCAGATAAAGTCTTAATTGTTGGTGATTTTAAAATCCATGTTGATAATGGAAAAAGATGCATTGGTATCAGCATTTATAGACATTCAGAACTCCATTGGGGTGTCAGGGCCTACTTATTGTTGTAATCATACCTTAGATTTAAAGGGGTCCTATTATGCTTTTTCACTTTTTCAACTTTAGTTAGTCTGTAATGTTGCTGTTTGAGCATAAAAAAGATCTGCAAAGTTACAAAGCTCAAAGTCCACTTCAAAAGGAGATATTTTATTTAACACAAATCACTTTTCAAAAACTACAATGAACGACTCGTTTGGACTACAACGCATATTTTCCGGGATTTGTGATATCACAAATATCGACGAATGGGACGAGACCTGGTAGAGCTGCACTAGAGAAGGCAACGAGTGTTATCACTATTTACACTGAAGCTCACAGCAGGTGGCTATGGTAAGGGGCATGACATTTCCCGACCAGGTGCCGAGTGCTGCCAATCACAACACACACTGGCCCAGCTAACCAATCACAGCACATTTTGTATTTCAGAAGGCGGGCCTTCATTTGATACAGGAACTATTCGAGCCGTTCATGCCAGACTGAGGAGAGAGGTATTGTAATAATGTAAAATATGTGAAAAATAATGTGTTTTTCGAACAACCTAGTATGAGAGCATGTTTTAGTACACCCCCAACACAAAATCAAGACTTGTAAAAGAGCATAATAGGACCCCTTTAATACTGTCAACATGAAATTGATGTTAACTTCGGGCTTCACTACTGTTCGGACACTCTTGCTTACTGCTCCGTGCTTTGCTCCCTGTTTATGTAATTTTCTCAGATTTGTCCAAGATTTTAACTTCAGCAGATCAGCACAGTGCTCTAACAACACATTTTTGTCACAAACACTAAACTAAAAACTTTTTTGGGACAGGAATAATATTACAAAAAAGAAGACCCTTCGCCTCCCACTGCCAGCAGCTTACATTCCAGAGACAGGAAAACACAGCTGCCTACATTCAAACAGACGAGAAAGAAAATGCCTCTTGTGGAATCTACTTGCTGCATTAACCACCACAGACTTATACAAAGGATTGCGGTTCATGAAACAAAGTTACTTGCTGGACTTCCAAAACAGGCGGAACACACAGCAGACCGTCATCATGGACCGCCTCTGCATACAGCCGGTGAGTCCTGTGAATCTAATGAATCTCAACAGTTAATACCAAGTGTAGAGGAACAAGTCGAAACTGATCGACAGACTAATCGATGGCACAAATCAGGAGTGAGACCCAAAGGCATTCGAGACATAAGATTGCCACAAGTATCTTGTATTGCTGCCGTAGCATCCTCTACCCCAGATACGGCTATGACAAGGCTTGCAAACGCTGGTATTCTACCACCCCCTATACAGCTTGAGAACAGATTTGAAGCATTAATGAATGTGGGTGAGGAATCCCCAAATGTGACTGAACATGGATCGTATCAGCCAGCAGCTAACACTGCTACTAAAAGGCGCTCAAGGTCGAACAGACTGTGGCATTCAGCTCAGAGCGCAGCCGAGCCCAGGACTCTGATAGTGGGCAACTCCATTATCAGAAACATCAGTAGCAGGACTACAACTACATGCTGTTTTCCTCAAGCAACCATCTCTGATATGAACAAGGAACTTCGGAACATTCTAATGAAGCACAAGATGGAAATCGGATCATCATCCATGTGGGGAAGAATGATATTCGGAAAGAGCAGTCAGAACTCCTTAAAGGGGTCATATGATGCGATTTCAAGTTTTCCTTTCTCTTTGGAGTGTTACAAGCACTTGGTGCATAAAGAAGATCTGTAAAGTATCAGTGGACCACTCCCAGCAAGGGGAACTAATATGTTTTCACGGTTGCTTGGGCTGAACACATGGCTACAAAGAACCTGCAGTATAAAAGGAGTCAACTTCATCGACAACTTCAATCTTTTCTGGGGCCATAGACAAGTGTGGATGGCCTCCACCCAAACAAACTTGGTGCAAGAATGCTAAAGGACAATATCTAATTCTCCCTCCGTCATCCTTCAGTAGAGTATGCCAATCCACTCAACCTGAATGGCACACACAAACCTGGACAAAGTATGAGTGACCACAGGACTTCATATTAGCTTCCGAGTCATCATGTGGTTGACACATCCCACAAGGACACTGATAACACCATGCAGCCACAACAAGCACTGCTCATGGACACCATCACGGCTGAGCCCTGCCCACAGAGCTCATCACAGACAGACTGTGACGTATCAGAACAGCTCCAAGACTCAGCATCCAAGGACGACTTTCT
>NW_015538027.1:158984-175055 GCF_001515605.1 Sinocyclocheilus anshuiensis | reverse complement strand
CACCCAAGGACGACTTTCTGGAAAACAGCCAGGGAAGCCAGGACAACATATTTCAGCCACCGGAAACACCAGAGCCAGAGCCCCGCTCACCAGACACATTATCCCTCTCTCCAGCATCTCCACTTCTAAGCTTCTCACAGAAAATGGAGGAACTGGTATATGCTGGGATGAAACTCTCCCACTCTTTCGCTGCAAGCCCCCAGATATCAACTAAAAATGGCAGGCCCCACAACCACCACCTGTGGGCCCGGCTCGTCCTCCTCCTCCTCCTGTGAGAGCTCTCCTGCCGCTGCCACAACACCAGGGCCCAATCCCTCCTCCATCTGCTGAAGGTGAACCAAAAACAACTGATAACAGCTTTCAGTGATATGTGTCAGGTCCCCGCTACGATAGCAGCAACATTCACAAATGTTTACAGAACAAGCAGGAACCCTCTGTTTTTTCACGTGATAGAAAGTCTAAGGCCTTCTCAAGCCGTATGGCTGACCTATCTAATCTGCGGCCTATTATGCATCAAACTAAGATTGCTGTAGAGACAAAAAGTAATGGCATCAAGTTAGCATTTTTAAACATTCACTCACTAAAAAATACATAATTTCTGATCAATTTGGTCAGTAAGGAATCAGCCCGTCTTAAATTCATACGTGTCTGCAGAGCTGTTAGGAGAGGTGGAGGTGTAGCTGCTCTATTTAAAGATGTCTATCAATGCAAGCAAGTTTAATTTGGTCAGTAAGGAATCAGCCCGTCTTAAATTCATACGTGTCTGCAGAGCTGTTAGGAGAGGTGGAGGTGTAGCTGCTCTATTTAAAGATGTCTATCAATGCAAGCAAGTTTAATTTGGTCAGTAAGGAATCAGCCCGTCTTAAATTCATACGTGTCTGCAGAGCTGTTAGGAGAGGTGGAGGTGTAGCTGCTCTATTTAAAGATGTCTATCAATGCAAGCAAGTGTCATTTGGTCAGTTCTCGTCTTTTGAATATCTGGGTATTGTGCTAAAAGTGCTCCACGCATTCTGTTTATCATTATTTACAGGCCTCCAAAAAACTATCCAGCCTTTGTTGAAGAGTTCACAGAACTGTTATCTATGATTTCCTCAGAGTTTGACTGTTTTGCTATTGCAGGGGATTTTAATATTCACAAAGATAATGCAGAAATCAAAACTACAAAATAAATTATAACTGTTTTAAACACTTTTGACCTGATTCAGCATGTGCATGGACCCACACAATCGTGGACACACTCTAGATTTACTCATCTGTAGAGATCTAAACATTTCACTTTCTGCAGACTCTGTTGATCTTCTCCTTGATCCCTTTAACTCAAAAGTTCAGAATGTTATTAATGATATTGCTCCTGTGAAAATCAGCAAGAAGACTGGCAGACAAAAAGCACCCTGGAGAAAATACAGTACAGTACAGAGTATGAAAAGACAACGCAGAAAAGCTGAGCGGATGTGGTGGACGATGAAACTTGAAATTCACTATAGCATCTAAAAGACAGCCTTCATGCTTTCAATGTGGAACTAGCCACAACCAATATCAAATCTTCCTTTTTATATGCAAGATTATTGAAAAGGTAGTTTTTAATCAGCTGAACAAATACTTAAACTCAAATGGATACCTGGACAATTTTCAGTCTGGTTTCCGCACGCATCACAGCACAGAGACAGCGCTGATTCTGGCAAAATATCAGTGCTGGTACTACTAGATCTTAGTGCTGCGTTTTACACTGTCGATCATAACATACTTCTAGAGAGACCGGAAAACTGGGTCGGGCTTTCTGGGATGGCACTCAAATGGTTCAGGTCATACTTAGAAAGGAGAGGTTATTATGTGAGTATTGGAGAGCATAAGTCAAAGTGGATGTCCATGACATGCGGAGTCCCACAAGGCTTAATTCTTGCACCGCTCCTGTTTAGCCTGTATATGCTCCCACTAAGTCAAATAATGAGAAATAACCAAATTGCCTATCACAGCTATGCTGATGATACCCAGATTTACCTAGCCTTATCGCCAAATGACTAGTCATTTCAGTAGTCATGTCAAAGCAGTAACCAAATCAGCATACTATACCAAGGGTTCACACAAAACAAGGGGAGTCTGCTTTTAGCTATTATGCTGCCCGCAGTTGGAATCAGCTTCCAGAAGAGATCAGATGTGCTAAAACATTAACCACATTTAAATCCAGACTCAAAACTCATCTGTTTAGATGTGCATTTATTGAATGAGCACTGTGCTACGTCCGAACTGATTGCACTGTATTTTATGTATAATCATTTTCTATCTTAAACTGTTTTAAATTCATTTTAAAATCATTTTAAAAGTTTTTAAATTACTTGTTTTATTGTGATTATTTTTATGATTATTTTACTTCCTTTTATGTAAAGCACTTTGAATTACGATTGTGTATGAAATGTGCTATATAAATAAACAAGCCTTGCCTTAATGGCATTTAAATTCTGCAGCAGAGTCATGATATCTCGGATTATTATGTAGTTGTGTGTACACTCCATATAGCTAAAGATGCAAATTCAACTTCAACCATCACTTCTACTACCAGTCTTTTGACTGCTTTGTAAATAATTTTCTTGAATTGTCTCAATTCCTCAGCATATCCAATATCTCAGAAAAACTTGACGGTGTAACAAACTACTGACTCTCTCTTTTCTAGCACTTTAGATATGGTTGCCCCTTAATGCTTAAAGAAGATTAAGGAAAACAGTCTGACACTGTGGTATAACGAGCACACTCGCACCTTAAAGTGTCATAAATCCCCCCTGCTGCAGCAGTTTTTTCACACCTCCGATTTGAAAAGGGTTCTAAAAAGGGGCGTGGTCAACTGTGAAAAGCTGGGAGGGTAGAGTCTGGAAAGAGGGAAGGTTTTGCATAAAAAAGGGAGTTTCACTGAGTGCATAAATAGCTAATTTGCATACCGGCAGTGCAAACACACACACAGACACAGACACTCAGGTGAAATGGATAGTGCTACAGAGTGCAGCAGTTACAGTGGTTCTGAGAGCTGTCTGGAAGTGGAGGACCTCTCTCCACCAGAATCCCCTGAATCACATTGTGATCATATTGACGACATTGCAGGTCCAGCGCCAGGGGGGCACCACGCAAATAAATGTTCTGCGGTAAAACAAGCAATGTATTCTCAAACGTATATCTAGCCATGGCCTATACATAGGCTACCCTTTCATCAGAACGTACTAAGTTCTCTGAAAGTTTTGTTAAAAGGTTTTTTTTTTTTTATGCGTGAAACAATGGATGCACGATCAATCGCCAGATTCACACATAGGCTATCCTACTGTGTGAACCCGTGCGCTTTCGTTTTGACGGCCATATATGACTCAAACAGATTCTAGGAGCATGCTTTCGCGCAACTCCCGTCTCTTCAACTGAAATGCCTCGTTCTTGGATGTGTGAATCCACTACGGAACGTCAGCCTTGCGCTTTCACATTGTACTTTGTAGCCATTGGCAACCAAGAAAGGGGCAAAGTGTAAACGAGTGAGTTTGTAAGTTTTATTTTCAGTTCAAATCCTCACAAAACTATATGTAGCTATATACAGTGCTTAACAAATTTATTAGACCTCCCCTCAAAAAACCCTTGTTTAAAACTAAAAATGGTGTTACCATTGGGCAAATAACAAACTGAAACAACTAAATAGTCTTTACTCACACATAATAAAAACTAATAAACCAAAAAATATAAATAGGCTATTTTATTTTTATTTTGTATGGCCTCCTTTGGCCTTGATAAAAGCTTGCATTCTTGCTGGCATAATTTTTATGCACTTTTCCACAGTCTCTGTTGTTACTGACTTCCAAATAGTTTCTAGTTGTTCCCAAAGACTTGTTTTTAAATTAAACTTTTGTGCAATCTATCTTAGAATCATTCAATCCCAACAATAATTATATTTTAGCATTAGAAACACTACTGTGACTAAAGATCTTACACATACTGGTGGATTAACAATTACAGAAAAATAACAATAGTAATTTTGGTAATCACCTACTTAGTTTAGGGCAGCTGTGACCCAAACCTATTGGGTGGTGGCCTAATAAATTTGTTAAGCACTGTATATGTAACTGCAAACAAGACCATGCACTCATTGTTGCATTTCTGAAAACATCCTTTTTACACAAGGGAGTAACCATTAGAAAATGTTTTTGTAAATTAAATATAAATGAATGAAAAAGGAGCTGAGGACAACAATGACTCTAAAAAGATTATCCACTCTTTTTTTCCCCCATAGAGTCTGAAGTGATTAACAGATTGGATTATTATTATACCTGTAACAGTTGGCTTCACTAGTTATAAAATGTTTCAATTTGCTGCATACAGTTCAGATTTATATCACATCTTAGAACAGATTACACCTGTAAGAGGTGGGTTCACAAGTTATAAATAATTATCATAATATATTATATAAATTATATAATAATATAATAACTTCAGAGTACACTGTAAAGAGTGGTAACCTGATTTAAGGATTGTTGTAGCCTTATCAGATCAGTTTATTAATTACAAATTTTGCAATGCTGTTCAGTTGCTTTGACACAATCTGTATTGTTAAAAGCGCTATATAAATAAAGGTGACTTGACTTAATCCGCCACTGCACACTACTAATCAGTATATGAATACAAACTCACTTAAATGTCTTTCACAGTTCTTACATACACCTGGCATACAGAAATTTTGTCAGATGGTGCTGGTGATACCTGGGCAGACACATCCGAGTGGTGATACCCTCCTGTGCAGTTACACGCATTAGATAGCAGTTCCCAGACCAAATTGAAAACTATACTGTTTCTTACCCCCTCCCATTGAGTAATTTAAAACGTTTTGACTGTTTGTAAAACTGCGTGACTGTTTGGACTGTAATTGTGTTGTCTTACTTGTAACATGTTTAGAAAATAAATAAATATTTTACAAACATAATTTGTCCACTTACTGGCCTGAGGGCTTTCAATGTAATTTATTATATTTATGAATGGTAACACGTTACAAAAACGTTTAATTAACATTAGTTAATATATTAACTAACATAAACTAAGTGTGGCAATAAGTGGTCAGGTAGGGGAAATTACCAACAACAATGGATACAAAACGACTACGCCACCCGGAATATACCGGGACATAACCCTATACAAGGGCACACAGGTTCGTTGCCAAAGGCAGGGTGAGCATGGAGACATAGGCAAAGTATAAAAATTAAGCCATTTATTTATACACAAAATTAAACCGTTGAACACATTGATTTTTATACACAATCGTAATCAAATCAGATACACAAATCTACCAGTTACAGAAATTACCAGTACGAGAGAAATGGCCAGCGGGGGCCTTTTGGATTTTCACCTCACACCATCCCCACACCACAGTTGTGAAAGCAATACAGTTGGTTAAGCACCGCACTCCATGTGGACACGCTAAAAGACTGCAACCCCCACTTTAAAAGGTTCTACTCCTAAATGACAACATGGTTAACTGGTACAAACACCAAGACACATTCAAAAATACAAAACTCACTTTCATACCACCACAGAACAATCTACTTCAAAAAGGAGTCCACAAACAGAGATTTGACAACTACTTGTACAAAGAAAAAAAAAAAAAAGGAACAAATAAAAATGAGCAGTCGTCTGCACCAACAGGAGTAGTATCAAGGATAATGCATCCTGAGTAATCAAATCCTTCCCTTTTTATATTATCACTGCCAACACTGATAGGTTCATAGGATTTAAACCATGTTAACCAATCACAAAGGAGTAGGGACACTGATAGGTTCACAGGCTGGCATGACATCAGCCAATCATACCTGGGCTATACCTTACCCGGCTACATAAGAATAAACAAAACATTTGTAACAGTATATAATAATCTTTAATATTAGTTAATTAAAATACAGTCGTTGTTTGTTGATGTTAGTTCAGTAACTAATTTTAACGAACACATCTTTTGATTTAACAAATGTATTAGTAAATGTTGAAATGAACATTAATTTATATTAATAAGTGGTGTAGAATTATTGTTCATTCTTAATTCATGTTAACTAAAGTAGTTAACTTAACAAATGAAACCTTATTGTAAAGCGCTACCTAATTAACATTAATTCATCCCAAAAATGTGAGCAACCTATAAAGAATATAACTCTGAGGCCATATCACCATTCTATTCAGTAACTAGTACATAAGCTAACATTAAGTAGTACATAACTATCATTAAATAGTACATTAAGCTAAAAATATAGTTCATAAGACGTCTTGTATCAAAAACAAAGACATATTTATGCAACTACGCTACATTTAAAACAAACTTAATGAAGGCTCATTAAGGTACATTGTGTATACCATGCATGGTAAATGGTAATGCATGGTAAACGTAGTGGCTTGTGTTCTTGCACTGTTTTCATTGTAGTGCATGGCTGCCAGTTGTGATCTAAGGTAAAAAAAGATACTGTTACATACTATAAATCACCTCCCACTTTAGCAATGTTCAGTGTTATTTGCTCCAGGAAGCTGCCAAAACTTCATACAAGAAATTTGTTCAAGGAAACAATTGCAGATGAGAACATACCTGCACAACATTCCCACATAGGAGAATACCACACTCTTTGGCACAAACCGGATGACCAAACTGTGAAAAGACTCCAGTGATGAATTCTGGTAATCACCACTTAGATTCTCAAGATCCCTAAACAGTTTTGAAGCCAGGATTACGCCACTGAGCTGCTCACATGCAGCTGTACCTAATGAGATAATAAGACTGTCAATACATATGAACACATTGCTAAAGATAAATCAAGGAAATAAATGCAATAGCAGAATATAAATGTAATTGTTTCACATGTTATCATTAAAAAGGCACAATGCTATACATACAAAAACAGATAATATATCAATATGTTTATATGGTTGTCTTTACTTGGTTTGAGTCACTTTCTTGCTTGATCTCCCACAAGCGGTTGATGGAGGCATTTTTGAAATTCCCCGTCATGCTCATGTATGTTCTGCATGTGGTTGGCAACTGATTTCCATTTGGCTACAATTCCACTGCCTGTAGATGAACTTTCGCCACACCAGTAAAGGTGGTTTACAATGCTCTTTTTCCAAGAACCAACTTCTCTGCAACTCTTCAGCTTTGCAAGGGAGTCTATTTTTTTAGCAACACCTAAACAATCCATAGAACAAAAATAACAGTTAGAATGATTGACAGGTATAGCAGATACATATAAAAATGTTTAAGTACAGTTTCTACCCCGTATATCTGGAACATAAGTTCTATTACAAAGCAAACCTTTTGCCATGTGCCATGCATTGAATGTGTGCACAACACCTGGTCTGCTGTCCCTGAGGAACTTCATGACAGCAGGATGCCTATCCGAGACAATCTTTTGAACACGGAGCCCTCTCTGCTCCAGCTGTCTCAGGTATCATTGCAACACCTCCTTTTCCATGCGTTGGCTGTTACCGACGTCATTGCTCTATAAAAAAAGATAAAATTGTTATGTTATTGCAAAGTAGTGATTAATTTAGATAATGTATCAGAATAATACCTTACATGTATATATTAGCACTGAATTTACATTCATAAACAAAAAAATACCTGAATAAGTCCATTATCCGGTTTGTTTTTAGGTCCATCACTGTGTAGGTCCGGTATTTGGCACAATGCCCTGAATAATTAATCATCAGAAAATTAATATTTTTGGTTGTCGAAAAATATGAAACACTGCATAACATAATATTTTTAGTAAATTACACATACCAGGAGAGTCTGCTCGCATGTCACCGCCCAAAACGGTGTCTCCACTGTTGATGGCCTCTGAAAAAACTGTACCTTGGTGTACAGTTCACAGCAATTCCATTGGTGTTTCAGGAAGGTTGTGTGACTAATTCCTGTGATATTATATGCCTGCAAGAACTAGACACAAAGAAAGAGGAAAGTTAGTCATACTACAACTGGCAGAGAGGTTTCATAGGTGTGTAAAGAAAAAGTGCCTTGCCTTTTCCACTTGCAAGAAGGAGGCTCCACTAAAAATTACAGCTGCAGACAGCTGGATATTTCCTGCAGGTATGTTTGCGACATATGGCTGACTTGTCCAAGTGTTCTGATGCTCACAGTGTGTGCAAACCTGGTCCACACACAGAAGCGTTCCCACAGTCCTAGCATGTACAACACAGCTCCTTGTGCAGACAGGGCACTTCCTGAAGAGCTAAATTAAGTTTTCTTCATAAACAACAAACTTCCTCATTTTATAATGTGGGGTTTCAATCACTGTGCTAAAATACAGCAAACACAAAAACATGAAAATGAATTGATGTCTGTGCCAGATGTTTATTGCTAATGATATTAGCAGCAGGCAAATCAAAAAGTACACATACTCAATTACTCACCTTTCATCATAGATGCTGTGGTTAGTCACTTCTGGATGAAAAGTGATGTCATCTGTAGCTTCTCTTCTAGGCCTTTTTACAGGTGTTGAAACAGCTAGAGGGCCTTCCTCAAATGATGTGTTCGACATGACGGTACTGCAGCTAACATGTTTTCTATGCTGTTTCATTTGAGTGCCTAATTATAAAAAAAAATTCAGTTCACTTCAATTGTATTTAAATTCAAAATGATGACTAGAGGAAGAACAAAAGAAAGAAAAATCAATTCTTACTCTTGCTTCTTCGCTCTGGTTTCCATGTGTGCTGTGTGGATACATGCTTGATTGGCGAATCAACATCTGTTTGGCATGACGCATCTTTTGTGAATACTTCTGTCTGGCACCCCACCTCACGACACAACTTGGGCTCAGAGGACAACTGTAACTCTTTTACAACTGTTTAAAAAATGTTATAAAACACACGCATTTTTACAATATGATAACAATAGACCAGAGCACTGAAAACTACTTAGTAACTTGTTAACATTGACTATGTCTGCTCCGATAAAATCTAACATAACCATCTGAATAGCCTACGCAAAATAAAGAATATTTAAGCAAATATTTAAGCAAACACTTACCAAATCTGTGGATACGGGAATTTGTACAGTTTCTTTCTTTAAAAAGATCTAATGATCAGCAAAACTGGATTCCATTAGTCCCCAATTCACAAAGTTCTCCATTACAAAATGTTTGCTACAAACATATTTTCCAGTTGTGTTGGTAGAACACGGCAAACCAACCGCCTGCACCCAAAGTTCAGCTCTCGTCGTGTCGCAGGGAAACGCAAACAACACTTTTATGTTGTCGCACCGAAGAAACGAGCACATTCGACGCCGAACCATGTCTCTTAATGCCAGCAATGAGGGAAGACAGAAGCGATACTTTCTCATGAATAATATTCATGTTATATTGTAACCGTTATACGTACTACGGTGCAGTGATTGGATTGAACGACCTCTTTCTCATGAATAAATGCACAGATTAGCTCAGGGCCAGCTGACGTAGATTAGCCCCTGAAAGCCTATCTACACACTCCGAGGCCCAAATCTACGTCAGATTTTGTGACGTAGCTTCGACTTTGCTTTTCAAACCAGAAGAACGAAATTGCTCGGATAAACGCAAAAATAACCAATTTCTACTTATCGATAACATTTATGAGTGCTTTTAGTCTTTTCAGTGATGTGCAGCCAGTACATATCTGTTCCCCTCTCAAAAAATGTGTTTTGGGGTTTCATGACCCTTTAAAGAGAACAGCCCAGAGAATGGAGTGCAGCTGGAAGAAAACAAAACTAGAGGTATTTCGTATCGCATGGCGGGAAAGTACTTCTACTTATAGAAAAGCCCTAAAAACGGCTAGATCTACTTACTTTTTGTCTCTCTTAGAAGAAAACAAATACAACCCCAGGCATTTATTCAATACAGTGGCTAGCTTGATGAAAAATAAAGCATCAACAGACACAGACATTTCCCAACAGCACAGCAGTAATGACTTTATGAACTTCTTTACTTCCAAGATAGATACTATTAGAGATAAAAATCCTAACCATGTTGCTGTCAGCCACAGTATCGCATCAGACAGTGCACTATAGTTCCCCTGAGGAACAATTCCACTCATTCTCTGCTATAGGACAGGAAGAATTGTATAAACTTGTCAAATCATCAAAATCTACAACATGTATGTTAGACCCTATTCCATCTGAGCTACTAAAAGAGGTGCTTCCAGAAGTCATAGATCCTCTTCTGAATATTAATATGAATATTTTGTCAGTTTCATTAGGATATGTCCCCAAAACCTTCAAATTGGCTGTTATTAAGCCTCTCATTAAAAAATAAATAAATAAATAAACCAACTTGATCCTAGAGAATTAGTTGATTACAGACCTATCTCAAATATCCCTTTTCTGTTAAAAATACTAGAAAAGGCAGTACCCTCTCAGCTATGTTCCATCTTAGAGAAAAATGGTATCTGTGAGGATTTCCAGTCAGGATTTAGACCGTATCATAGTACTGAGACTGCTCTCATCAGAGTTACAGATGACTTGCTCTTATCATCCGGTCATGGTTGTATTTCTCTATTAGTGCTACTGGATCTTAGCGCTGCGTTTGATACTATCGACCACAACATTCTTTTGAGTAGACTACAAATCAAATACAGTCATCAAATCATAGCAGTGAATGACAAGATATCATATCGATCACAAGTACAGAATGGAGTGCCACAAGGCTCAGTACTAGGACTGTTGCTTTTCAGACTTTGCCTGTTACCCTTGGGAGATATCATCAAGAAACATGGTGTCAGCTTTCACTGTTATGCTGATGATACTCAGCTCTATATTTCTTCACAACCCACACAAATTCGCAAAACTAACGGAATGCATAGTTGATATAAAAAACTGGATGACTAGTAATTTCCTTCTGCTAAATTCTGAAAAAAAAAACAGAGGTTATTATTGGACCAAAAACCCCTGCATGTAATAACCTAAAACACTGTCTAGCACTTGATGGCTGCTCTGTTAATTCTTCGTCATCAGTTAGGAACCTAGGTGTGTTATTTGACAGCAATCTTTCCTTTGAAAACCATGTTTCTAGCATTTGGAAAACCCCATTTTTCCATCTTAAAAATATATCTAAATTACGACCTATGCTCTCAATGTCAAATGCAGAAACGTTAATTCATTTAGCGTTAATTATGACCTCAAGGTTAGATTATTGTAATGCTTTATTGGGTGGTTGCTCTGCGCACTTAATAAACAAACTCCAGCTGGTCCAAAATGCAGCAGCTAGAGTTCTTACTAGAACCAGGAAGTATGACCTTATTAGCCCGGTTCTGTCAACTCTGCACTGGCTCCCTATTGAACAACGAATACATTTTAAAATCTTGCTATTTAATTATAAAGCCCTGAATGGTTTAGCTCCTCAATGCTTGGGCGACCTCATATTGCATCATAGAACAGGTTCAAAAAATGCTTTAATAATCCAAATGAGCAAACAATCCAAAAGGCAGGCAAGCAAACACAACTTAACTAGAAACTAGAACAAAAGAAACATGTGACTGAAGATAAACAAACTAAAAGTCCATGAAAATGGGCATATAAGACAGAGCATATAATTGTGACAGCATCCTGTTTGCAGGCTTATAATATTTCCACACAAACTAGATTTTGGGGAAATTATTGCAATGCAGTTCGTGTGCAATTCCAGAATAACGATTAGCCAAAATAAAACTTAAAAAAAAAAATTAGAAGATTTTGAAAATTTAAAAGATTTATGGTTGCTCGACCAGTGCATCTCTAGAACCTGAAACTTTCACACACTGCTGATTTAAAACAACTCTTGCGTTCCATCTGAACTCACCATTGTTGTTTTTTGTTGCTGCTCAGATCGTCTCTTCATCTGCTCTTTCCTGTTGTTGGGCGGTTAGCGGTGCATTACGGTGCATGCCCCCTACTGGATTGATCACCTGTGATTGACCGAACCACGGCATCCGTAACGTGACGGTTCAGGACAAGTACATGAACCGTTACATCCCTAGCACTAAGGCATTTGGTTGAATGTTCAGAATCTTGATTCTTGTGTATAGACATTTGTAAATATTTTAAAATACAGATCTGTGCTCTGTTAATTATTTAAAAGTAATTGGGGGGAAAAGAAGAAGAAGAAGAAGAAGAACAGCAGTACAGTACACAAGATTCCCAATAGCCTTTTTTATTTTATTATTTATTTATTAATTTGTCATTATTATTTTTTTACATCACTGTATGCATTCCTTGGGAATTGGGGAATTGAGCCCAAGACTGTTTGGAGGCATTCAATTACACCTCTGACAAAACTGGGCCAGGGTCACACTAGATTTAATGTAAGTTGTCATGTTGTCAGATTTTTCGTTCTCAATGTATCAACATTTTTAATTGTCACTGTTTTGGTTCTTTATTTAACTCACACAACTGCATAATATTTGTACATAAAAGTTTGACAGTTTATTTAATCAGTTTACATGAAAATCTTGTGTGTGTGTGTGTGTGTGATCTTGATCAATATTTGATCAACTTTAAAAAATGATGAAAACAATTATTAAAATAATAAAATAATAATATGTTATTCAAGTCTTAAAATATGTTTTTCCCATCATATTTGTCTTTGTATTTTGGTCAGGCTTAAGCAGGATGATATAACATTTAGGTGCAAATATGCAGAATAGTGAAACCAAAGCTTGAGGCTAAAATGGCAAATATCTCCACAGCTACAGTAAATTTTCCAGGAGAACTGATATAAGCTGGAATAAATGTGATCCATACAGCACAGAATATCAGCATACTGAATGTGATGAATTTGGCTTCATTGAAGTTATCAGGCAGTGTGCGAGCCAGAAAAGCTAAAATGAAGCACAAGACAGCCAGTAGGCCAATATAACCCAGAACAGCCCAGAAACTTACAGTAGAGCCCAGACTGCACTCAAGAATGATCTTTTCCTTAAAATAGTTCATATTTTTGTATGGAAATGGAGGTGATATTGTTAGCCATAGCACACATATGAGAACCTGTATAAGTGTAAAGGCAAGAACACTGAGTCGTTGTTGTGCAGGTCCAAACCATTTCATGACATTACTTCCTGGAAGTGTAGCCTTGAAGGCCATTAACACCACTATTGTTTTCCCCAGAACACAGGAGATACAGAGGACAAAAGTGATCCCAAATGCTGTGTGACGCAACATACAGGACCACTCAGTGGGCTGACCAATGAAAGTAAGTGAACAGAGGAAACACAGAATCAATGAGAAGAGCAGCAGGAAGCTCAGTTCTGAGTTGTTGGCTTTTACTATGGGGGTCTGGAAGTGTAGCCTTGAATTCCATTAACACCACTATTGTTTTCCCCAGAACACAGGAGATACAGAGGACAAATGTGATCCCAAATGCTGTGTGACGCAACATACATGACCACTCATTGGGCTGACCAATGAAAGTAAGTGAACAGAGAAAACACAGAGTCAGTGAGAAGAGCAGCAGGAAACTCAGCTCTGAGTTGTTGGCTTTTACTATGGGGGTGTCCCTCATTCTGTAAAACAGGATGGCCACCAGCACAGTTAATCCTGCTCCAAAGAGTGAGAAAAAGACTAGCACTATACCCATAACTTCTGTGAATGACAGAAACTCTTCGGCCTTTAACACACATTTATTTTTTTCAGCATTAGACCAGTATTCCCCTGGACACTGCTTGCAATTATTTGAATCTGGAAAGGAAGTTGCAAACACTAGTTGGAGACAAAAGGGGGAAAAAAGAACATGAATGAGATGGACTGTCAGACGGGCTGTGAGATTACCTGTCTCATTACTGATTTCTCCTTCTGCACATGGAATACAGTCATAACAGCAGACAGGTCTTCCTTTTTGTGCAGCCTTCCTAGTGCCTGGAAGACAGCTTTCACTGCAAACAGAGCTTGGCTTCTACAAGTAAAAAATATACATATAGTTATTTATAGACTCTGAAGAATGTAGAGACAAGTTAATATTTTAGTACAGAATAGTGTATACTTGGAGCATGTAGTATGTGAGGTTTGTCATTTTTATTTAATTTTTGTATTTGTGTGTGTGTGTGTGTACTTAGGAATAAAGCAAGGTTTGGAAAGTGTTGTTATAGAAATTTGCACAATATTGCTCAACTTATCATTTATCATTTTGCTCAAAACTCATTCATGAACACTGCTCTTCTGACCACTTGATAAAACCTGCATTATTTGACTTTACTGGAAATGTCATCCTGAAAATGTATCAACTTAGAGATAATGGCTATTTTAGCCACCAGGAATTAATACATTGACGGTTATCTGTATTTTTCACAGTGTTGACTCACCCATAATGTTACTTCTTTCAGACCAACTTGCACTCATAATGGTGCACCACATTTTCTCTGCTAATTTATTATTATTATTTTTTTACTTTAGGGCTTTCATAAAGGTCAATTCAAGTAGTTACTTTTTTATTAATGTTTCCTCAATTTAAACAATGCCATTTACAAATAGTTTATTTACCTCCAGTTGTCCTCTAGCCCAGATTATGTTTTCAGTATTGAGCACAAAGCGCTGCTCAGGGGGCAGTGAGGCATCATAGTATCCCACTGATTTAAATTGTAATGATCCATCAGAGTCCTGCTGCCAGTTCACTACTTCATATTGGGCTACTGCGGCACCAGTTCTGTCAAACCACACACGATCTCCGAACTTCACGGTAAAATTTACTTTTTTCAGTGCATCAACCACCTAATATAAAAAAGACAGTTCTGGTACATTATCATTGATATATTTTAAAACATTGTTCACCAAAACTACTGTTACACCTTTCTCTTCCTTCCTTTCTATTGATTTGATTTGTATCTTTTACCTGCTGTGGTTTTATTGTCAGGCCTTTCTCACAACCTTCTTGTTCTTTGCACTTTAGTAGACTGTGCAGTGAATGAGCCACAGCATAAACTGCTTTGTAGACGTGACTTGAATATTTTTGTTCAGGCACATCTTCATTGTAGTTTTTCAGTGCAAGTAGATCTTGATATCTGCTGCAATTTATTGTATATTGAGAGGGATTCCCCTTAATCTGTGAGCATGGAAAAGCTGTGTCCCAAAATGCTTTTACGACATAATTGGAAAACCCTTCCAAGTTGATTTTTCTCAATGCAAATCCCAGTGACCCTCCCATCACCTGAAAACTCTTTGGTGTAATCATACTCGTTGATGTTATCCATCCTTCCACTCCAATTATTTGGAGGCCTGTAATATTCAGAATATTTAACTGATCAATAAGTAAGCCCATCTCAATAAATGAAACAAATGCAACAATCACTTTTGTGTTGCCTTTTTTTATTGTATCTACCACTTTTTTTTAGTTTTTCTGGCTCTGTTCGATAGAATTTCACAGAGTACTCTACACAAATCCCCTCTTTCTGTGCTGTATTCAGAAATATGGCCATTCCATAGTTTCCATAGTCATTGTCACTGTTTACAGCTCCCACCCAAGACCAGCCTAAGTGCTTGACAATGTATGCAAGTGCTCTGCTCTGGTGGTAATCACTAGAAATAATCCTGAAGAATGAGGGGTGATCTTTCCTATTACTGAGACATTCACATGAGGCTGTGTGACTTATCTGAGAGAAAAAAAGTGAAAACAAACAATGAAATACTCATCTGTATGTCAGAATGACATCAGTATCATTATGTCAGCTCTTTTTTTTATTGTTCTTTACCACTGGAATTTTAAAAGGTCCTGTAGTTCTGGACAGAATCACTGTGGCAGAAGACTCTGTTTCTCCTATGATAGCATGTATAGAAGACTGTCCATTGCATGTATCCCCTGCTGCAAACTCTGGACCATTCATCAGTCCCATAGTTGCACTCATAGAAGACATTCTTGAACTACAGGTATCATAGATTTGGTAACCAATAGAAACATTTGGGAGCAACATTTCACTTCTATTTATCTCTTCAATGGCAAATATCATTATTTGAGCCAGCCGGAAATCTGGTAGATTCACACTGTGAAAACATTAAACCATTATGATAAATAGCATATAAATAAATAAATAAATAGCATAAGGATAGTATGTCCATAAAAAAAAAATATATATATATATATAAATATATATATA
>NW_015538027.1:155128-157325 GCF_001515605.1 Sinocyclocheilus anshuiensis | reverse complement strand
TATTATCAATTATCACATATTTCTGCTTTGAAAGATGATTTTCCAAATATATTTGTAGTTCATTGTAATAAAATTAACTTTTAGATATGATGCATTACATTGTGTTACATAATATACTTACTGTGCTTATGCATAATATATATATATATACTCTAATGTTTCTCAATATTTGCAATGTAACAAACCTGGAGCATAAGAGAGGCTGAGGTTTTTGTGTAAACTCAAATGAAGGTAATGTTTCTTTACTGTGCATTGCAAAAATTCCTCCAATAGTTGCTTCACCATCCTTGGAAAGTAGCGGGTACTTCGGATCTCCCATCATTTGGCAAAGTGTTTTTTCTGCCTTTGTATGAAAGTGATTGAAAAATGTGAGTGTGTAAAGTAAGAGAAGCATCCCAAAGATTGTTCAGCTGTGACTGATGCAAATGATCTGATAAATTATTTTCATATCTATGATATATATAGAGAGAGATAATAAGGATGAATGATTGAGAACATATGACCTCATTGGGCAGGGCATGAGACAGATCAATCAAGAAAGCAATAGAGTCAATCTAAATAGAGGGCATCATATTTATTTATTTATTTACATTAAAAAAGACCCACAAACCCACATCTACATTACACCGTTTGTAATAAAGCATTTTAATGCTTGCACACTTGTTTGATTGTTAATGACACTACCAGTATGCATCTTTAAAAAGGAAAAACGATCGAAAATTGGTTAAAAAGGAAAAAAATTTTATGAATGAAATTTACTTAACAAATGTTATATCAGCAAGCTCTTGTGAATTTCACTGTGTTCTAAAGTTCAAGTCTGTTGAACTCTGACCTGTGAATTTGGTTTCGTAGGTTTGCAGCATTGCAGAAAATTGGACTAGATTGCATATCCATATGTTTGTATTTATTATTTATTATTTGTTATACATTGAATAAAAAAAAAAAAAGATGCCAGAGAGTGGGACATCATATTGTGGCCATTGCTGTGTCAAAATATATATTGCATGCTCAAAGAGCGTGGCTTTATGCCCAAAGTATACCCCAGTTTTTACACTAGGGTATGTGTATAGTGCACGTAAACTTTGTCAGCATAAATGCATGCTGTACCTGCACTGTCCATTTTTTTCTAAGCATGCATGTTGCGTGCATTCAGCTTGTACCTTTTTGCACTAAGTTGGTGTACAAGGTGGCAAAAACTACAACAAACTACTGGAGACTGCAAAAAACAGTAGGTGCCCACATTGATGAGCACTTGAGTGAAAAGTTGGGAGACATCCACAATTCTAGTTTAAAAGTTCAAAGACATTTTCATTGGCCATAACTTTTGGAGAGAAATAGCGCAGACACTGGACCAACATAGCCTGTATTGACCGCTTGTGTCTGTCAAGTGGCATTTACATTGAAAGTAGTGTTAATTTCGTTAATGAAAAGTATGATGAAAAATATTTGTTGACAAGCTTTTTTCCCATGACGGCAGGGCCGGCCCAAGCCTTTATGGGGCCCTAAGCAGAATTTTACATGGGGGCCCCTCAGCGCCGCCAATACGACTGATTATTGTCAATGCTTGATTATTCGCACACCCATTATCGATTTTATTTGGTGTAGCTGTGTTGATTACATCATACCAATGTCTGCCTGTTATGTTTTTACCCTTCTACGATTTTTAACTGTAACAGTACTAAACCCACAAGAGTGGTCAGGTGTTAATTTGCACTTTAACATTCAAAGTCTTACAGTATTAAGTGGCATACTTAATGTGGTGTACTGAAAAGTAGTTAAATAAACCAGATGACAATGCATTTACGGAACAGAATGTTATTTTAGCAACATAAATTATTAAACACACAACTAAAACAACAACTCTTAATCTATAACTAGCTAATTGAGGCATAATGATATTGGAAAATATCAAGACCCCAAAGGTAGGCTAAGGTAAATAATGTTAAGCTGTTATCAGTACCAAATTTATGAAACAGAAGCGTATGTTTATTACAAAAATATATACACAGGAAAGTTATTTTTATACAGAAGACAAAAACTTTAATCAAAAACTAGCAAAATAAAATATTGTAATATTCCTATATTATGATGTCAAGGCTATACGGATGTTTATCAAACATGAACTTCCCTAAAACAAGAAGATACCCTACCTAGGCTATGCTAATTAACTAGTCAGCAGGCCCCCTCCCACCCCCGG
>NW_015538027.1:133590-146381 GCF_001515605.1 Sinocyclocheilus anshuiensis | reverse complement strand
GAGCTCACTCTACTAGAAGTGTTGCATCCTCCTGGGCGCTGGCTCGTGGGGCCTCGCTGACAGACATTTGTAGAGCTGCGGGCTGGGCGACCCCCAACACGTTGATAGGTTCTATAGCCTTCGTGTTGTACTGGTATCCTCCTGTGTTCTCACCTCAACGGGTAGAAGCACCGAGAGGCCTCGGTTTAGTGTCGGCGTGCTAAGACCCCTCCAGAGAGTCCGTACTGTAGACCCTGTCGAGCTTCTCCATGCCCTCAGCAGCCAGACGTGGCGGAATGTCCGGTGCCAGGCCCTCATTCGATGAATCCTTGAGAACCGGTAGAGGGCTGGGTTCCATATGTAGAAACCTAAGTGGATCCCATATGTGTAAAGTTCACGGTATAGCCTCAGATCCCATGTTTCCCCAGCAGACTTTCTGCCATTTCCCAAGAGAGTTGTAATCACCTCTAAATCTTCTAAATGCACCTAAACGGTTTCCATATGCGTAAGTGCTTCTGAAACCTCCTTCGGGAAGGATGGGGCTTCCGCAACGTTCCTGATCCAAGGGGAACGGGCATGTTTTCCCAGTCTTATCCAATCTCACTGAGTGGGTAGAGCTACGACAACAGTGACTGGTCTTCTTGTTGCGAGCCCTGGGCCTACTCCAAAAAGGGGGCACAGGAGGCTCACACAGGACACTGGAAGGGGCAGCATCCGTGGTGCTTTGGAAGGGTTTCCCAATTTGTCGATCACCGACGTGATGTCGAAAAGGGCCAACTGAAAGGGAATGTCTCAGTTATGTATTGTAACCCTCGTTCCCTGAAGGAGGGAACAGAGACATCATGTCCCATCGCCACAGCTGCTGTAGCACCGCTGAGTGGCCGGGTCACCGGCTCGGCTTCTCAGCCGAAAACCTGAGTATGCGGTGCATCTGCTGCATATTTATACTCGCACTGCGATCAGCGACAGCTGGATGCAATCATCGCATGCCAATGTGCATTGGCTCGTTTAGATTACACTCGAAGTAGATTGGTCTCTCTGGCGAGATTCCCAATTCGTCAATCACCGACGTGATGTCTCCGTTCCCTCCTTTCAGGGAACGAGGATTACAATACGTAACCGAGAAATTATTTTTCACTGCTTATTGCGCTTAATAACTTTATTAAACATCATGCAAGTCCCAAATTGGCGATCGCATGCAGTCTGAGATGCACGTCAGTCAGCGCGAGCACCACATTGAGTTCTCTTTCACTGCTTATTGCACTTAATAACTATCAAGTGCCTCCCACTCTTTATTTTCTCATTCATGCATGTTTCCTTGTCACTCCAAGGTGTATATTACTTTTAAGTAGTACTATGTTAAGCATATATATTTGCATACCGCGGAATACACGATATAGTAAAATCTCTAACAATAGACACTTTCTTCCGTGGTAACGATATATATACCGTCATACCACCCAGCCCTAGTTGCTACAGTGATCAAACTCTTCAAAGTTATCAATGATTTCACACCAATTATTTGGAGGCCTGTAATGTTCTGAATATTTAACTGATCAATAAGTAAGCCCATCTCAACAAATGAAACAAATGCAACAATCACTTTTGATGTGCCTTTTTTAATTGTGTCTACTACTTTTTTGAGTTTTTCTGTCTCTGTTCGGTAGAATTTCACAGCGTACTCCACACATATCCCCTCCTCCTGGGCTATTTTTAGAAAAACGGCCATCCCATTGTTTCCATAGTCAGTGTCACTGTTCACAGCTCCCACCCAAGACCAGCCAAAGTGCTTGACTATATTTACAAGTGCACTACTCTGGTGGTAATCACTAGCAATAGTCCTGAAGAAAGAGGGGTAATCTTTCCTATTACTGAAACATTCACATGTGGCTGAGGGACTTATCTGAGGAAAAAAATAAAAGCACAAGTAGCAAAGATACAGTCATCAGTATGGTAACTGTGAAACATTTAGAGTTTTTGCTCCTTACCACTGGAATTTTAAAAGGTCCTGTAGTTCTGGACAGAATCACTGTGGCAGAAGACTCTGTTTCTCCTATGATAGCATGTATAGAAGACTGTCCATTGCATGTATCCCCTGCTGCAAACTCTGGACCATTCATCAGTCCCATAGTTGCACTCATAGAAGACATTCTTGAACTACAGGTATCATAGATTTGGTAACCAATAGAAACATTTGGGAGCAACATTTCACTTCTATTTATCTCTTCAATGGCAAATATCATTATTTGAGCCAGCCGGAAATCTGGTAGATTCACACTGTGAAAACATTAAACCATTATGATAAATAGCATATAAATAAATAAATAAATAGCATAAGGATAGTATTTCCATAAAAAATAACATTCAAAGTCTTACAGTATTAAGTGGCATACTTAATGTGGTGTACTGAAAAGTAGTTAAATAAACCAGATGACAATGCATTTACGGAACAGAATGTTATTTTAGCAACATAAATTATTAAACACACAACTAAAACAACAACTCTTAATCTATAA
The DNA here is from genome assembly GCF_001515605.1 of Sinocyclocheilus anshuiensis. Taxonomy (NCBI): domain Eukaryota; kingdom Metazoa; phylum Chordata; class Actinopteri; order Cypriniformes; family Cyprinidae; genus Sinocyclocheilus; species Sinocyclocheilus anshuiensis. Next base: position 143,886 of record NW_015538027.1, on the reverse strand, counting down.
CTAGCTAATTGAGGCATAATGATATTGGAAAATATCAAGACCCCAAAGGTAGGCTAAGGTAAATAATGTTAAGCTGTTATCAGTACCAAATTTATGAAACAGAAGCGTATGTTTATTACAAAAATATATACACAGGAAAGTTATTTTTATACAGAAGACAAAAACTTTAATCAAAAACTAGCAAAATAAAATATTGTAATATTCCTATATTATGATGTCAAGGCTATACGGATGTTTATCAAACATGAACTTCCCTAAAACAAGAACCTACCTAGGCTATGCTAATTAACTAGTCAGCCAGGCCCCCTCCCACCCCAGGTTCAATTTGTCCCCCCTCCACCCCCGAAATGCGATCGATTTTAACCCTTTGACGCACTGCACTTTGGCTCGCGCTGAGCCAGAGAAAGACACGCTCGGTTCTTTTTATATATATTAAAACTGTTCAGTGTTTTCAACCGCTTTATTTCATTTATTTTAAGATTTCAGACATTTAAATAGACATTGCAATTAAGTACTAGCAAAAAACAAAATTATAGTTTGTTAAATACACACTGATTTCTATGGAAAGCGTCAATAATAAACCTTTCAATTAAAATTTGACGACATGTTTTATTCTTTTCAACCATAAATTTTACTCTATTTTCTACCAGTTCACTGGCCACTTACTTTCATGTATTTCGGGAGAAATGGGCTGTATCATATAGTTCATGATGTAGGCTAGTTAACAAGTTTGTGGATATTTTGAATAAAAAAAGGAAAAACTAAATAAAAGTCATACATCTGTCATACTAAATATACTCAATCATACAATCATACTTTAATATTGCTTTATTCATGTACGCTTGGGGGCTCCCTGGTGGCCACGGGGACCCTAAGCAGCCGCTTAGTTCGCTTATGCCACTTAGGCCGGCTCTTCATGACGGGACTATGACAAGAAAACAATAAGGTCAATAAACGATAACTGTGACTATATCAACATGACAAGACTAAAATGTATTTAAAAAAATAAAAACTATAAAAAAAATTGTTTGTTGTTGTTGAAAAAAAAGGAGACAAAACATTATTCCAGACTGCTGTACACACGTCAGCTACACAAGCTCATGTGTGCAGTTGCCAGATATCAAGAGTTCAAATCTACAAATCAGAGCTTCTCTGTTAAAAGGATACATTTTCTGCCTGGTGTTTTGCTTATTTTTTGCAATCTGGGAACCATGTGCACACACTCGTTCTTCATTGCGGAAGCACCAGCGATGATCTGAAAACAGTACATTACTATTACATAGTGTACAAATACAGTACTCTCGTAAATGACACAGTATGTCAAATATTATGTAGAAAATTAAACTTCAAGGAGTTGGTGATGAAAATTTCAACAATATGTTTTATTGGAGTATACTGTATAAGAAAGTGTATTGAAGTTTAGAAGAAAAATAAATTTCAAGTGCATTAATACACACAGTATATATTTGGGGAAGTCAAATATACGAGGGGAAGTCAAATATACGAGGGGAAGTCGTGGCCTAATGGTTAGAGAGTCGGACTCATAACCCAAAGGTTGTGGGTTTGAGTCTCGTATCGGCAGGGATTGTAGGTGGGGGGAGTGAATGTACAGCGCTCTCTCCCACCTTCAATACCACGACTGAGGTGCCCTTGAGCAAGGCACCGAACCCCCAACTGCTCCCCGGGCGCCGCAGCATAAATGGCTGCCCACTGCTCCGGGTGTGTGTTCACGGTGTGTGTGTGTTCACTGCTGTGTGTGTGCGCACTTTGGATGGGTAAATGCAGAGCACTAATTCTGAGTATGGGTCACCATACTTGGCCACATGTCACGTCACTTCACTTCACTTCATTATAGCCTAAATACATTTAAAATACATTAACAAATGTAATTTTGGATAACACACTTAAGTTGAAATTAAAATCAATTATTTTACATGTGATTTAGTACATTGGTAAATATATCAAAATAAGTGTACTTATTTAAAACACTATAAAATTATAATTATGTAAAATGTATGTATAAGTAATACTTAAGCACACTTCTTTTTCACAAGGGCATTAAAAGCACGTATTATAAGTGCACAATCTAGTTTTTCTCAGAAAAGTGCCTTGAACTTTTTGACATTAATTGGTTGTCCAAAAGGAAGCAACACTGGCCCAGGTTTAAAAAAAAAAAAGTTTGAAAGAGATGGAACAACAAAAACAAACTTCTGGAAGGTGCAAGAACAATGCCTGCATTTATGAGTGTTTGTGTGAACGGATTAAGACATAACCATAATTCTAGTTTAAAAAAATCAAAGACATTTTTAGCAGTCATAACTTGGAGGGAAATAGCGTAGACACTAGAGAAACATGAAACTTTCTAGTGCATATGTGTTTGCACATGCTATCAAATGCAGTATACTTTGAAAGGCTATGCCTATTTACCTGTATGTGTAAGCTGATCGTTCATGTCAAAATTGAAGTATATTTTGAGCTTAAAACATCACCACAAGATTTACTTAACCTGGAAGTCTTAGCGCAAAGTGAATTGCAAGACGTGAATTCAGATACACATGTTAGTGCACCTGACGATTCTACTGCTGATTACCAGGCAAACACGGTAAAAGTGTTAATGTTAGTATATTTAATTTTTTTTGGTTTTTGATGTCCATAGTAATGGTGTGTGTAAAACTGTGTTTTCTTTGTTTCTATTTTTGTGTTTAGTTTTCACGGTGTTCCATATGAATAAATATAACGTATGGACGTCAGTGCTTTGGATGTGTTGACTGTTTAATGACCAGCGAGTAGTTACAGTGAAAACGTGGCCTAATTCCGTTCTACTGAAGTCTGCGTTGGCGGTGGTCCTCCGGTTTCAGTGCGCGGCTTGCCGCTTCAGGGTCTCTGCACGCGGTAAGGGTGCTTGTGATGAAAGAGGCTGTTGTCTTCAGTGCACGACTCTGCTACGCTACTCCTGGGACTTTGGGTGCTGTTCGGCAGCCCTTGCCGTGTTGGTTGCTGCAAGTTTCAGCGTGCAATTCTGCATCTTCCTCCTGTGGTGGACTCTCGCGGGTTTGGCGTGCAGTTCTAATACAATGCCGGTGGAGGATTTTCTCACGCAGCTTTGATCCATCTGTGACTCAACAGCAGTGGTGGAAAGAGTAATGAAAATTTGTACTTGAGTACAAGTACTGTTACATTGCTGAAATAATACTCAATTACAAGTAAAAGTACTGGTGTCAAAACAGTACTTAAGTAAAAGTACAAAGTACTCCTCTCAAAGACTACTCAGAGTATTAGTATTACTAGTTACTTTTTAGCCAGCGATATTTAATGAATTACCAAAAAATATTCATATCAAAGATCTATGTGGATAATAGCTACTTTGAGCAAAACCCACTTTTATATTATTGAGAAATTATGTGAAACTGGTGGTCACGATACAGGAATTTCTAACTTCAATACCTTGAAAAAAATCAATTTGAAAGTACCCGTGAACTGGAAGTTGCAACTGACTTCAGTGTTGTGGTGTATTTCCAAGTGAAATATTAAAAAAGGGCGCGGGGTTTTATTGTGGTGCACCTCCACTCCACCTCTTGCTCATAGCAGATTCACGGTCGGATAGGAGTGGTTAAGAATATCTGCTTGTTACGTCTGACATAATGCTTTACTGCTTCTGGGTCCTAACCCTCTGACAGACGCCCCAGCTGTAGTGTGCACAGCAAATTTTTAAATGCTTAGCTTTAATATGTAATATTAATTAAATAGTGCTCATAAATGGCTGTTGAGATAGTATTCTCAAGTGAAATGAGTAGAGGTATGGACCCGGAAACAGCAGTCTTTACGTCATGACTTAACAAGAGGATTCTCCCCAAGCCATCAAACTGAGGTCATCAGAGCGAGAACGCCGTTCCAGAGCGAAGCGATGGCAGACAATTTGTTTTCAGTGTATTGACTTACATGGTTCAATTGTTCACCACAAGACTTGTAATGTGCACTAAAAAAGTAAGTAAGGTAATTTTTGATTTCATGACGACTAATCATTTTCAATACCTCTGACAAAACTAACACATATTGTATACTACAATATAGATATTTACTTTTTTTTTTTTTTTTTTTCCATCCCCTTTTTCAAGGCACTCATTATTTCAAGCTTTGAAATTGGTTTAATCCAAGTCTTCTAAAAAGACACATCCGCTTTATATGATGAACATATTTTAATATAGGCTTTTATTTACATACATATAAATATTGATCAATTACCATTACAAAAATCTCAATCTTAAACATTTGCTCATTCTGTGTATTTGTGTCTTTAAAATAGGGTAACTTTGTTGCAAAAGCTTACAGCACAAGGAAGCTTGATTTCAACTTTGATTTCAAACTGAATTTAATTCACAAAAAAAAGACAAGTACACAGTCAGTAATAAAATTATAAAACAAATGACCTCAATTCAGTTTGAGGTATTCAAAATATGCACTGATTTTTTTAAAGCAGTGATTTTAGAGCCATGTATGTTATTTATTTAGAATAATGGAACATCATATGGCTTTGACCTGACTGTACAATGTAATGATGCCGTTAGGCAGACTAGGATATTTATATTTACAAATCAGACAAATATTCCATTCCAAAACATTTCTAGCATAAACTTACATTGTAAAGGAATAAAAGTTCCATTCCATCTTAGATTGTTGAAAGACTTTCTGGTGCATTTCACTTACAGCCAATACAATTTCCAGTAGGATTTTCATCGCTCAGGCGTGGGTGGATCTATTCTGAATGGTTGATAACTTTTGACAAAGTTTAATCCAGAAGCAAAGAGAAATAATTTCTACTTTAAAAGCACGGAGAGATCACGATTGCACACAGTCTGTGCACAAACAATATCGGCGTGAGAGGACAGGCAGTTCATTTGAATAATTAGGTCTATTTGAGAGCTCGCATCCAGTTTTCTGCGATTACATGACTGTGTTCTCATGTTACAATAAAGCGCTCGCCACATAATGATTAAAATTATGCGGAATACCTGCAATCCCGCATGGACATTCAGACTCTGTAATCGACAGGAGGTGGATGTGAGTCAAACTCTGTCGGAGAGGAAAGAGAGACGCAGCTTGTATCAGTGTAGGCTATATACGGTAAATACTGTGGAAAATGAGTAATGGAACCGTGTCAGATATTTCAGTATCGGTATCAAATATAGATATTTATGATAACACTACCATGTAGTTTGTTTCTCCAAACTTTGAGTCCATATTAGTGATGGGACGATTGATACTGAGGCTCAGATGCTCCAACGCAGTTTTCAAAACACTATTGTATCACACACTGTGCCGATGCTTGTATCGAAATGACAATACCACGTGACTGATGACGTTTGAAGCTTCGAACGTCATGCAGTATCGGAAGTTCGGGACAGCTGGTTTGAAAAAATCGGCACTTCGCATGACTCTTGTGTTTGACTTTATATTGACTTGGTTGTGTGTGTGTGTGTGTGTTTCTGTACACTTATTTAGGATTCAGTAGAATAGTTTAGAATAACCTCAACACCAGACAGAAACTGCACATCACACCTCTATTGCATTTTATCATGTTCTATAGATGCTGTACGTTAGAGCTGTCGGTGGGAGACCCGGAGGTCAAGGCCATCCAAGTATTGAAGACCGAGGCCATAAAGCAAGTGGATTTTCAACAGCAAATATCACAGTTCTCAAAAAGGACTACAGCTGTGAACGTCATTGCCTGGATTCAAAGACTAGTAAAGAAGGTGAAGATACTAGAGCCTTTAAGTGTGGAGGAAAGAAGGAGGGCTTCATTCACTCTTATTCACAACAGAATGCCTTTAAAGAAGAGCTGTATGTACTTAGCCAGGAACCTGGGAAGCTGCCTTGCAATCATCCCCTCTATCAGCTGGATCTATTCATGCAAGATAGAATAATGAGGATGGGAGGATGACTGAGGAATGCATCTGTACGTTTTGAATTGCGGCATCCAGCAATCCTCCCAAGGGATAGTGTTGTCACATGCCTTATTATAGGACATCATTATCAAAAAATTAAACATCAAGGCAGGGGACAGACTCTGAAATAACTGCGAGCCAATGGCTTCTGGATTATTGATGGCAGCAAGGTGGTAGCCCAGTACATACGGCAGTGTGTTCCTTGTAGGAGAGCTCGTAGGCCACCAGAACAACAACGAATGGCAGATTTTCCCCGTGACCGTACTGATCCTTCTCCGCTATTTACTTATTGTGGCATGGACTGTTTTGGTTCTTTTTGCACCAAGCAAGGTCGCAAGGAATATACTGTAAATATAGTATGGTCTTCTTTTCACTTGTCTCTGCTCCAGAGCTGTCCACATATGGCGCTTTTCCACTGCATGGTACGGCACGGTACGGCTCAGTACGGTTCACTTTTGGGGGGTTTTCCACTGGGTACAGTACCTGGTACCTGGTACTTTTTTTAGTACCACCTCGGTTGAGGTTCCAAGTGAACCGTACCGTTACCAAAACGTGACGTGTAAACTCTGCTGATCACGGATTGGCCGGAGAGAATCGTCTCTACCTACGTCACTGAACTTGCGGCACAAACACAACAGAACCACTAGATTTAAATCAGCACATCCAGCGAAGGATCGAACGCAACTGTTTTGAACGAGCGCACCTTTTTTTAACAACCAAAAAGTTTCGTTGTCTGTTATGGAAGTACAGACGTTCCTCTCATTGATAGCAGAGGAGAGGATCCAGCTAGAGCTTGATGGGGCGACGCGGAATGAAAATGTTTTTTTTAGGAGTCGTGGCAGTAGAGGCGGCGCAACTATAACGACATGTGAATAATCTAAAGCGATACTAAACTGTAGTGGAAACGCAAACCGTGCCGAGCCGAGTCGTACCATGCAGTGGAAAAGTGCCAATAGAGATGTTGGAAGACATGACAACTGATGCTTTCATCAATGCTTTATGTTGTTTCATAGCTATCCACGGAGCTTTTAGACAAATTAGATCAGACCAAGGAACTAACTTCGTAGGGGCAAAGAGTGAGTTGAAGAATGCCTTAAAAGAAGTGAGTAAAGAGAGGGTGGCAGCATATCTGGCAAACAAGCAGTGCGACTTCTGTCTGAATGCACCCAGTTCAAGTCACACTGGAGGCATCTGGGAGCGGCAGATTAAAACCGTTAAGGGTGTAATGAGTTCAGTTTTTGCACAAAGTGCTGGGAGACTAAATGATGCTTCCTTACGTACGTTCTTCTATGAAGCAATGTCTATAGTCAATAACTGTCCACTGACAGTAGATGGCCTCAGTGATCCCTCAAGCTTAGAGCCTCTAACCCCTAACCATCTGCTTACCATGAAGTCATCTGTTCCACTCCCTCCACCAGGTACATTCGTCAAGGAAGATATTTATGTGAAGAAATGGTGGAGGCAGGTGCAATATTTGTGTGAACAGTTTTGGAGCAGATGGAGGACAGACTATCTTGCTAACATCTCCCTTAGGCAAAGGTGGCACATACCAAGACGGAATGTGCAAGTTGGTGATGTTGTCATTGTGAAGGAAGAGGAAGTACCTCGTAACGAATGGAGGTTGGCTAGGGTACTTGAAGTTTGCAAGGACGATGATGGATTGGTGCGGAAGGCCACAATACAGATGGGGGATCTGGGGTTGGAAAAAAGCGGTGAACGCCTCACTAAACCCTCCATTATTGAATGCCCTATTCAAAAGTTGGTAGTTCTTGTAGCCAAAAGTGAAAAAATTAAATTGCCCTGTTACTTTATTAGAATATCGGTCACATTGATATGTTGGCATTAGTTTGTATCTTGGTCACATGTTGATTTTGTATTGAGCTTAACATTGTTTAATATTAAAATGTGATATATGGTGAACAGTTTGTTTATTTTAGCTGAAGAGTGTACAATTATGAATTGTAGGTTATGAATTATGTTGTTTGATTTCATGTACTATGTTGATGCTTGGAAATTTCCATTGATTATTTGATTGTTTGCATTTTGTAGGTTTTTCAGATAAATCAAAGGTAATTTGGTGGGAGTGTAGCTGACGCTGATAGGTCAGGTATGACGTATTTGTGATTTCAGGGGAAATGTTTATTTTGCATTTTCATGATGTTATAATTTAAAGGTGTGTTCTGTGTATTTGTGCAAATTTCTTAATTTTGTTGGTATTGTATTTTATTATTGTTGTATTTAGTTTGTCTAGATTGAATGTTACGTGACTTTCCTGATTTACTTAACCTGGAAGTGTTAGCGCAAACTGAATGGTGAGACGTGAATTCAGATACACATGTTAGTGCTCCTGACAAGTCTACTCCTCGTTACCAGGCAAACATGGTAAAAGTGTTAATGTTTGTATATTTTATTTTTTGGTTTTTGATGTCCTTAGTAATGTTGTGTGTAAAACTGTGTTTTCTTTGTTTCTGTTTGTGTTTAGTTTTCACAGTGTTCCATTTTAATAAATAAAATGTAGGGACATCAGTGCTTTGGAAGCGTGGACTGTTCAATGTCCAGCTAGTAGTTACAGCACTGAACAAAAAAAGGTGACTTGACTAGACTTAAAATGCATTTAACGAGGAGTTTGTGACATGATAATTTAGCCTCAAGAAGATACATATGCAGGTCTTATTTTTTTCATCTGCTTGTTCTTTTTTCTGCAGGTCTTATTTTTTTAATCTGCTTGTTCTTTATTCTCTTGACACCACAATGAATGCACTGCACATGTAGGGTTGCCAACCGTCCCGTATTTTGGGCCTAGTAAGGATTGAGTAAGGCTGCGGAATCCTCTGCCGGCTGGTCGCTTCCGCCTCACAGCAAGCACCGCTCGCACTAATGCCAATTCAATCCGTCTTTTGACTTCAGTAAATCAGTTTTGGTGAATACAAACAACGAGATTATTTTTCATGAGTCCAACATCCCGCTGCGCAAGAGACGTGATCAGTAAGGGAAGTCGTCTGCAGGGCCGGACTGGGACACAATTTCAGGCTGGGAAATCTCACACTCATCCAGGCCACACAGAAAAAAAAGGACCAACATTTTACCTTTTGGGGTACAACAGCTTGTCACTGGAGCAATACTCTTAAAAGGACATCTTTGTACCATTTTTACCCCTAATAGGTACATATTAGTACCTTAGAGTAGTAGTTTGTACCTTTAAGGTACTAATATGTAGGCCTACCTATTAGGGGTAAAAAAGGAACAAAGATGTCCTTTAAAGGGTACTGTTTCAGTGACAAACTGTTGTACCCCAAAAGGTAAAATTTTGGCCTCTTATTTCTGTATATTACCTATACATCCACAACAATTTCTGAAACCACAGACAACCCTATTATTTGTATGGCCATCACATAAAAAGATCTAAATCCTTAGTCTGGGGCAGTGGAAAATAATTAAAGATTCTCTCTTGCACTGCCCCTTCAAACTGTTTATAACCTTGTTGAAAACAACCACCTCATTTCAATTTGTTAGCACAGAATGCTATTTATCTTAAAATGACTCAAATAGACTAGATTTAACAAACATACAGATTTCTGGCATGAAACTCTAGATGGCGCAGTCTGATCGGTCTAACTCAATCTGACCTAATGACATCATTATCACATGGCACAACTGATTGGTTCTCTCCTGTATCGGTAGCCAATGAACTCGCTGCTTAACATGCAAATATATGATTAGTGCTTGCCGTAGCAGTTGCAGCTTGCTTCAGAAACCCTCCACCTTCCCCAGCTCCACCTGTATAGATCTGCTACGAGGTGATTCATGTATGCTATATGGGGGTTATTTTATGTATGTTATATCTGCAGCAGCAATAATTCTTACATGCTCACAGCAGCATATTGTGGATGTATTAGTAGCAAGTCTAGCAGCAGCAGCGTAGCAGATCTATTCCGCCAAGACCAAATACATTAACATTGTCATGTACATTACCATTCCAATCCCTCCAAGAGATGTCATGACAGAACTATATTTCATACAACTTAATGCTCACCAAGACTGCCTTTATTTGATCTAATACACAGTAAAACAGTAATATGGTGAAATATTATTACAATTTAAAGTAACTGTTTTCTATTGTAATATATTTTAAAATGTAATTTATTCCTGTGATAAAAAAGCTGAATTTTCAGCATCATTACTCCAGTCTTCAGTGTCACATGTTCCTTCAGAAGTCACTATAATATTCTAATTTGCTGTTCATGAAACATTATTATTATTATTATTATCAATATTTAAAACAGTTGAGTACATCAGGATTTTTTGATGAATAGAAAGATCCAAAGATCAGCATTTGTCTGACATAAAAAGCTTT
>NW_015538027.1:133007-133384 GCF_001515605.1 Sinocyclocheilus anshuiensis | reverse complement strand
AAAGTTTTTGAACAGTAAGATTTTTAATGTTTTTAAAGAATTCTCTTCTGCTCACCAAGCCTGCATATATTTGATCTAAAATACAGCAAAAACAGTAATATTGTGAAATATGTTTACTATTTAAAATAACTGCTTTCGATTTGAATATATTTTTAAATGTAATTTATTCCTGTGATAAAAAAGCTGAATTTTCAGCATCATTACTCCAGTCTTCAGTGTCACATGTTCCTTCAGAAGTCACTATAATATTCTAATTTGCTGTTCATGAAACATTATTATTATTATTATTATCAATATTTAAAACAGTTGAGTACATCAGGATTTTTTGATGAATAGAAAGATCCAAAGATCAGCATTTGTCTGACATAAAAAGCTTT
>NW_015538027.1:131550-132485 GCF_001515605.1 Sinocyclocheilus anshuiensis | reverse complement strand
CTATCGTGTCATTCATTGTTCAGTGTATTGCGTGCGAGTAAATTGTGAGATTTGTGAGAGAAAATAGCCAAATGGCTAATAAAAAGTTGAGGATGTGTTACAAATGTTATTCGCCGATTCTGGCTTTGAAGGGGAATATTTGCCTTTTAGAAATGACGATCGGTCGTCTAATAATCGCGCTTCTCCCTGTACATTTTTGCAGCACAATGGTGCCGCTGTGCAAGGCGAGAGTGTTCACGAAGCACAAACAAGTGATCATTTCGACCCTTTGCCCAATGGGGATGGGGTGGCAGGGGTGAACGTGGTCGTAGTGTCCATAGGAGAGCTGTTGCTAGAGGTAGAGGCAGCAGGGGTAGGAGAAATAGGGCTGGAAGTAGCACTAGCTCTTTGGATCCAGTCAGAGCGGCTCTGGATCCAGTGCCGCAAAGAGGTGGGAATGGCCGCGGTACACGTGGCCGTGCTGTGCGTGGGAGAGCCGGGAGACGTGGCAGAGGCAGCTGGGGTAATCTGGATCTACATAGGGCTGGAAATAGCGATGACAATGGTGGCTGGGTTTATTTAGTATTCAGTTTAAGGTCTACATCATAATGATGGTGGCTGGGTTTATTTGAGAGATGAAGAAGTGTATCAGGACTGGATCAAATGCTTTGATGAGCCTGTTGGTTATCTAGGTGCTGCACCCTTAGACTTTCTGTCCCTCTTTCTGACTGATGACTTCTGGAACCTCATTACAAATGAAACCAACAGATATGCTCATCTGTTTCTAAACTCCCAACAGCTGAATAGGCACATGCATTTTACTATTGCACAATAATATAGTAATCATTTATTACTTTCTTCTGTTTTACTGTTGATTTCCTCTTTTCCTGATCATTTGGAATGAGGATAAAAAGACAAAAAAAACAAACAAACATGCAAATAAGTTCAAACATCCA
>NW_015538027.1:130957-131423 GCF_001515605.1 Sinocyclocheilus anshuiensis | reverse complement strand
TTTATTGTTGGTTTCCTCTTTTCTGATCATTTGGAATGAGGATAAAAAGACAAAAAAAAACATGCAAATAAGTTCAAACATCCATTCAATATCTATTATTTACTGAATATTACTGATGAACTGATCAAAAAGTAAGCTACTGTTCACGTGTTTTACTACTATATAGTATAGTAATATAGTATTAATTTAGTACTTTCTCCTGTTTTATTGTTGGGTTCCTCTTTTCTGACCATTTGGAATGAGGATAAAAAGACAAAAAAAAAAAAAACATGCAAATAAGTTAAAACAACCATTCAATATCTATTATTTCATGAATATTACTGATGAACTGATCAAAAAGTAGGCTACTATTCACATGCGTTTTACTACTATATAGTATAGTACTATGGTAATAATTTAGTACTTTCTCCTGTTTTATTGTTGGTTTCCTCTTTTCTGATCATTTGGAATGAGGATAAAAAGACAA
>NW_015538027.1:130751-130947 GCF_001515605.1 Sinocyclocheilus anshuiensis | reverse complement strand
CCCGGACAGCAGCCCCCCCTCCTTGACCCAGGAGCGCGGCAGCGAGCTCTCCGTCCCACCTCGTCTTCCATCATTTCAGCACCACCGCCTCAGGCAGCCACCGGTGGTCTCTCTGCTTGTTCTTGCTTCCCGATCTCCTCAGCACCGCGATCCCCCTCAGCAGCGAGGGCTCTCTGACAGCGTGTCCCTCCTTCCT
>NW_015538027.1:117485-130150 GCF_001515605.1 Sinocyclocheilus anshuiensis | reverse complement strand
ACCCCAAATAAACTTTCGGTCATGCCCAACATTTTTCTAATTTACAGTAGATCTCTATCTTTAAGCCCTTTCAAGCCGCAAGCTTTTGAAATATTGATGTAAAAAAATCCAGCATTTTTCCAAAAATCTCTGGCGCCTAAAGGGTTAATAATGTTACAAAAGACTTCTATTTCTAGAGTACAACAGCTTCGAACGTGGCTCAGCCAATCAGAATCAAGGACCGGAACTATCCGTTTTATAAATCATAATATCAAATAAACACAAGAGTCTTTTTGTCTGTTTAACGATTTCTAGAATTGAATGATTTCTAGAAATTATTACTTTTATTTAGCAAGGGTGCTATAAATTGATCAAAAGAGATGACAAAGACATTTATAATGTTACAAAATACTTCTATTTCAGATAAATGCTGTTCTTCTGAACTTTCTATTCATGAAAGAACCTGAAAAAAATCTACTCTGTTTTCAACAAAATAATAATAATAATAATATATATATTGGTACACGGTACACAGAAGTCATGGTTTGGTATGTACGGTTTTGGGGTCACGGTTCGATACAAGTTTGGTACAACAGGAAATGTATTTTTATTTTTATTTTTGAACAGACAGTAATGCTACATGTAGCATGAGCAGTTGTTTTTTAATTAGATTGTATAATTTCAAGATTTAAAGCAAAAACAGAACTTTTGATTTGTTAAATTAAGCTACACAAGACACCTGCACAAAACAAAAACAGCTGACGGACTGAATGAAAATGACAGCAGGTGGCGCTTATGGAACAATAGTGATACAGCGTTTCCTTGGGCATTATATGGAGGTAAGAGGAAAATAAAATGCCATCGAAGCATTTCTGGAGACGGTCAGTTCCTCTGAAAGATGCATTCATATAAACCCCCACATATTTGTCTTTCTATATTTCAAGCATCGTGACCAGTGAGCTTTATCTGCCTGGTACAGTACTTTCTCCTCCTTACAGACCTCATAAAAATTCCACACAAATTACATTTTGGGAAATGATGGCAATGCAGTTTGTGTGCAATTTTGGAAGAGTGATCGGCCAAAATAAAACTAAAAAACGGTTCTTATTTACAGCCGCATCTCTAGAACCCCAAACTTTCCCACACTGCTAATTTAAAACAAGCAGGCGGTTCTTCGAGCTCTTTGTGGCATCTGAACTTGCCTTTCTTGTTTTGGATTGATGCATAGATCGTCTCTTCTTCTACTCTTTCCTGTGGTGATGGTTAGCGTTGCATTACTGCAAGCGCCCCCTTCTGGATTGATCGCTTATGACTGACTGCATTCATCGTCTGACTGCATGAACCGAACCGTGACATACGTACCGTGATGGTTCCAGACAAATACATGTACCGTTAAACCAATAATATATATATATATATATATATATATATATATATTGCACTGTTAATATAGACATATTGTTTTCTTTGTCAATAAAACTTAGATGTTGTTTTTCCCATCATGTGTTGCTTTGTATTTTGTTCAGGCTTTAGTAGGATGATATAACATTTAGGTGCAAATATGCAGAATAGTAAACCAGTGCTTGAGGAACAATGAGAGTTGTGTGTTTTAGAGAGATTTTGTTGGTATTTTACCCAATAAGTGTTTTTTGGTATTCTGGCCTGGCCTAAAGACAATAATAAAACACTTAGGAGCAAAAATACAGAGAATAAGACCAAAGCTTGAAGCTAAAATGGCAAATATCTCGACGGCTACAGTAAATTTCCCTGGAGAGCTGACATATGCTGGAACAAATGTGATCCATACAGCACAGAATATGAGCATACTGAATGTGATGAATTTGGCTTCATTAAAGTTATCAGGCAGCTTACGAGCCAGAAAAGACAGAATGAAGCACAAGACAGCCAGTAGGCCAATATAACCCAACACAGCCCAGAAACCTATAGTAGAACCCAGACTGCATTCAAGAATGATTCTTTCGTTATAATATTTCATATTTTTGGAGGGAAATGGAGGAGATATTGTAAGCCAAAGAACACAGATAAGAACCTGTATAAGTGTAAAGGCAAGAACACTGAGTCGTTGTTGTGCAGGCCCAAACCATTTCATGATATTACTTCCTGGAAGTGTAGCCTTGAAGGCCATTAACACCACTATCGTTTTCCCCAGAACACAGGAGATACAGAGGACAAAAGTGATCCCAAATACTGTGTGACGCAACATACAGGACCACTCAGTGGGCCGACCAATGAATGTAAGTGAACAGAGGAAACACAGAGTCAATGAGAAGAGCAGCAGGAAGCTCAGCTCTGAGTTGTTGGCTTTTACTATGGGGGTGTCCTTCTTGCTGTAAAACACGATGGCCACCAGCAGAGTTAATCCTGCTCCAAACAGTGAAAAAAAGACTAGCACTATACCCATAACTTCTGTGAATGAGAGGAACTCTAAAGTCTTTAACACACATGTATCTTTCTCAGCATTAGACCAGTATTCCCCTGGACACTGCCTGCAGTTATTTGAATCTGGAAAGGAAGTTGTGTTTACTATGGTTAGAGATAAAAACAAAATTATTTTATTTATGAACTCCTTTGATAAAAAACTGCACCCTGAAGAGCAAAAGAAACCCACAAAAAGAGCAACTAACCAATTTTCTTTGGAACTTTGAGATTGATTGAAGTTTACCTGTCTCATTACTGATTTCTCCTTCTGCACATGGAATACAGTCATAACAGCAGACAGGTCTTCCTTTCTGTGCAGCCTTCCTAGTGCCTGGAGGACAGCTCTCACTGCACACAGACCTCGGCTTCTACATTGAAAAATATAGTTATGTACACTTGTTTTTCAACGCCGTCTACATTTTCTACTCTATCAAAGTATATAACTTGGTCTTTATTCTTGAAAAAAAAAATACATTTGCCAAATGGTTGAGGTCACTGTTATTTTTTATCTTAATAATAATAATTTACTTATAGTGTAATATTCTCCTTTTGTATTAGATGTCAGTGCTAGCATTTGCATTTTTTAGATTTTGGCAGCCCAGTTTAAACAAAAAATAAATAAATAAAAAGGTTATTGGCATTTACCTCCAGCTGTCCTCCAGCCCAAAGTATGTTTTCAGTGTTAACCACAAAGCGCTGGTCAGGAGGCAGTGAGGCATCATAGTATCCCACTGGTTTAAATTGGACTGATCCATCAAAATCCTGCTGCCAGTTCACAACTTCATATTGGGCTACTGTGGCACCACTGCTGTCAAACCACACATGATCTCCAAACTTTACAGTGAAATTGACCTTTTTCAGAGCCTCAACCACCTAGTGAAAAGACAAATTAGATGTAATTGACAAATTGCAATACAATGTGCAGAAATACTTATCAGTACCACTCTAAAATAACTTTCATATATAAATCATTAACAAACATTATATAATGCTTAACAAATTGTTAGTTAATATATGCTATACTATTACTAAATTTATTAAACATTACCTAATAATCAACAGATAATTAATGTAAATTTAAATGCTGAAAAATGTAATTAAACGTTTAATTCATATGATCATGCACTTCTTGAAAATCTACAAACAATTTGAACATATGTTATACAATGATTAAAAGCTTTTGTTAATGTACAACACTTTTGCTGCTATTGAGGTGTGATATGGGTAAGGTTAGGGGTTGGTCGTATAGGTAGGTTTAAGGGTTGGGTAAGGGGTCAGAAGTGTAGAGGGGTCAGTTTGATTACTATGAGGGAACATGGTTCAATTATGTTATAGTATGTTTTGATAAATAAACAAGTATTTTCTTGAAAAATCGATTTGTTTTCTCCTGCTGATTTATGATTCAAGGAACACCCTGTTTAACGATATAGTATACTAATATAAGTGTTGAGGCAATAAAAACATGTTTTGCACCCAAATTACAACGTTTGTAACGTCTTTAAGAAGCATTTACATAAACTTAACTAACCACCCTTTACACAAACGTTGTTACAGCAGCTAAAAGTCCAATGCCCATTAAGGTCCTGAATGATTATTAAACATTTATAAACATTTACAAATGATGAATAGTTTCCACTTTAGATTGGGTACTGCAAAAACATGAACAAATAATTAATAAATGATTTGTTAAGATGTGTAAATAGTAGAAGACTAAAACAGAGACCAAATATATGGCCTTTACAGACTGTGGTTATGAGTTAATGAATAATGTGTTAACATGAATTCAGTGAATAGTAAAGAGCTTAAAATGACTTAAGTTCTTTTTTCACAACATTTGTAAATGTAAAAACGAACATTAGGTAATATGTGAACTGTGTGTAGAAGTTTAATGATGATT
This sequence comes from Sinocyclocheilus anshuiensis, assembly GCF_001515605.1. Taxonomy (NCBI): domain Eukaryota; kingdom Metazoa; phylum Chordata; class Actinopteri; order Cypriniformes; family Cyprinidae; genus Sinocyclocheilus; species Sinocyclocheilus anshuiensis. Next base: position 125,835 of record NW_015538027.1, on the reverse strand, counting down.
AATTTGTTAGCATTCAAAAGTACATTAACAAATAAGCTTGTAACCATTGTATCATTTATTTTAAAATCATTTGCAGATTTTTAAAAAGTGCATGATTGTATGAATCAAAAGATTAATGACATTTGTACGCATTGACTAATGATCAGTTAAGCATTATATGTTTGTTAATGATTTAGTAATGAAGCTTTTAATCATTGTAAACCATCTGTCTGTCTGTTAATCATTAGGTAATGTTAAATAAGTACATTTGTTAACATTAACAAGCACATTATCTCATATTTCTAGCTATGTGAATATATATTATGTAATGATCTGTTAAGCATTATATAATGTTTGTTAATGATTTATTAATGAAAGTTATTATAAAGTGTTACCTACTTATCTCTATCTGTTTAGCTCAATTCTGGTTTATTTATTTATTTACCTGCTGTGGTTGTATTTTCAGGCCGTTCTCACAGCCTTCTTGTGTTTTGCACTTGAGTAGACTGTGTAGTGAATGAGCCACAGCATAAACTGCTTTGTAGGCGTTGCTTGAAAATCTGTGTTCAGGCACATCTTCATTGTAATTTTTCAGCACAAGCAGATCCTGATAGCTGCTGCAATTTACTTTGATCTGAGAATCATTTCCTTGACCATGTGAGCATGGAAAAGCTGTGTCCCAGAATGCTTTTATAACATAATCGGCAAAACCTTCAATATTGATTTTTCTCATTGCAAACCCCAGTGAGCCTCCCAGCACACGAAAGGTTGTTGGAGTGATCAAAGACTTTGAAGTTATCCATGCCTCCACACCGACCATTTGGAGGCCCGTTATGTTCTGAATACTTAGCTGTTCAGTTAATAAACCCATCTCAAGAAATGAAATGAATGCAACAATCACTTTTACGGTACCTTTTTTTATTGTGTCTACCACTTTTTTTAGTTTTTCAGGCTCTGTTCTGTAGAATTTCACAGAGTACTCCACACAGATACCTTCCTTCTGAGCTGTATTAAGAAATATGGCCATTCCATTGTTTCCATAATCATTGTCACTGTTCACAGCTCCCACCCAAGACCAGCCTAAGTGCTTGACTATGTATGCAAGTGCTCTGCCTTGGTGGTAATCACTAGAAATAGTCCTGAAGAATGAGGGGTAGTCTTTTCTATTACTAAGACACTCACAGGAGGCCGCATGACTTATCTAAAAAAAAATAAAAAATAGAGGAAACAATGAAATGTGTCCACAATATGGTGATCAAACCTATTTTAATTTCCACCTACCACTGGAATTTTAAAAGGTCCTGTAGTTCTGGACAAAATCACGGTGGCAGAAGACTCTGTTTCTCCTATGATAGCATGTATAGGAGACTGTACACTGCATGTGTCCCCTGCTTCAATCTCTAGACCATTCATTAGTCCGACAGTTGCACTCATAGAAGACATTCTTGAACTACAGGTATCATAAATTCTGTAGCCAATAGAAACATTTGGGAGCAAACTTTCACTTCTGTTAATCTCTTCAATGGCAAAAATCATGATTTGAGCTAGCCGAAAATCTCTCAGATTCACACTGTGAAAATCAGCAAATCAGCTAATATCAACTAAATGTATAAACAGATAAAGACATTGTTGAAGTAAAAGACATGCATATACATACTAAATTCCACATAACATTATAACAAACCTGGAGCATGATAGAAACTGAGGTTTTTGTGTAAACTTGAATGAAGATAATGTCTCTATGCTGTGTACTGGAAAAAGTGCCCCAATAGTTACGTCTCCATCCTTGAAAAGCAGAGGGTGCTTAGGTTCTCCCATCATTCGGCAAGGAGTGTTTCCCACCTTTGCTTGAAGCTGAAAGAAACACAGGAGAATGTAAAGAAACAGAAGCATCTCAAAGATTGAGCTCAACTATATTTGCCAAATGCACCTAATGAAGTATTTGCTCTTTTATATGCAAAATTATTATAGATGAATGATTGCAAACGTAGCCAATGATCTCACAGGGCAGCATATGAGGTGGGTCAGGCATTGGTCAAATAGAGTCTAACAAATTTCGGTAACACTTTCTATGAAGCCCGTATTTATAATACATTATAAGGTTATTAATAAGGCATTATAATGAATGAAAATGTTGTATCATCTCATAAATAGTCATAAGAACAGTTTTAATGTATTATAATACTTACTTATTTGTGGTTATAGTTTTTAAGAGTATGATGATTTATAACACACAATGAACATGTTGCATCCACTTAAGTTACAATGAATTATATTTCCCATAGTTATAATATATTATAAGTCTTATATCTTGCCATTGTTTAAGATCTGCACAATAACTTATTAGTGTTTTTACTGTAAAGGACAAATACAAAGTCTTAATGAAAACATCCAAACTGCTTTATAATGTGGTCTTATTATTTATAAGTGGTCTTTGTCTTCTTTAAGTAACTTCACTTTACTTAAAGCAGACAAAGACCACTTATAAATAATGATAATAATAATATTTTTTTACTCAAACAGCCATAAAATCAGATATCAGATCAGATGAATGTGTAAACATTTGCTTTGAACTATTTTTAATGTAATATCAGTATGGTTATTTTTATGGTACCCTAACTGTTGATAAGTAACTTTGCAACTACATGTCAACTGGCAGTAATTGGAGTATTAGTAGTATGTCTGCTAAACATCTGCTAACACTTTATTTTGATGGTTTCCCAACTGAATATTAGAAACTTTGCAAGTACGTCAACTTATTCTACCAACCATAACCTTAACCTAAGTCTACTAATACTCTAAATAAGAGTTGGTTGGCATGTACTGTAGTTGCAAAGTTGCTTATAGTCAATAGACTAATGGGGACAATCAAAAAAAAAACAAAAAAAACGCTTTGCATATTTTTTTCATTTGAAAGTATTACAACTGATCTTAAAGTAGTTCACATAAAAATTAACATTAACCTCACAGAAAACATCACTCAACAACTCCTAACAAACACTCAACCACTCCTAATCTCTCGATGTAGTAAGATACTGTGCAGATCTTAAATAAACAATGTCACGATATGAGATAATCCATTATAAATTAAGTGGATTTAATATGGAATTAATAGTTATTTATTAATTATTATTATTAATCATACTCTTAAAAGTTATAATCACAAATTTGTAAGTATTACAATGTATTATAATTGTTGTTATGATTATTTATGAGATGATACAACATATTATAAGGTTTTTTATAATGCATTATGCATTCATTATAATGCCTTAAGGATAACATTATACCCTTAAAATGTATTATAAATAAGGGCTTCATAGAAAGTGTTACCCAAATGTTCTTACACTGTTAGAATATAGTAAGCTTTAAAACATTGAATTCTGGATAATTAAGTTCCCTTCCGAGGGAACTCAAACTGCATCCTCTAGCGGTCACTATGGGGAACGCCTTCGGCGTGACCGGTGTCTGAAGCAAACATCTAAACACGACAATAACATTGGCCGGCGACAGCCTATGACGTCACTACCGTCGCGACCACAGTATAAAAGGGTGCCGATAGAACACGTCATCCTCTTCTTCTTCTTCTTCAGGGACTGTTTTGTTTGAAACATGCATCTGGTAAGAACGCTGTTCTTTCTACTATTATTGTGGCGAGCACTAGTAAGACTTTTAAGTGTGTGGATCCGTGTCCTCGTTATTTGACACCTGATGACTCACACGATCTTTGCGTGTTGTGTTTGAGCGAAGAGCACGCACGCGATGTCCTCGAGGGGGCAATCTGCATGCATTGTAAGTCTTTTTCAATGAAAAAGCTCCGCTCTCGTTTGTCTCTCTTCTCGAGGGGAGGGAGACAACCACAAGTTCCTAGTGACTCAGGACCCGCCGCTGCTGTGGCACGGTTGAGAATGAGTTCATGGGGCTCTCAGGTGGACCTGGCTGATGAGTTAGAGAAGGGTCTTTCTTTCTCACGCTCGTTGGCTGTGGGCGAGAGTGAGCTACTGGACGAGGATGCAATCTCTCTTGCATCCTGTGATCCAGCGGCTAGTGCTCTGCTGGCTTCTGGCAAGGAAGAGCAGGTGATCGTTAATGAGGACGAAGAGGTTAGAGACTGAGTCCTCTCAGCCCTCCTGCCCTGCGTACGCTAAGCTATTGGAGGTTACGAAACGCGCCACAGCAAGGCTTGACTTGCCGTGGAAGTGAGGCAGAGAGGAAACTGTTCGGGGCAGTTGGGATGAACGTTACCTTTCTGATCATAGCCCTCCAGCTTAAGTGAGCCTTCCTTTCCTTCCCGATTTCCATGTGGAGATTGAGAGGGCTTGGAAAAATCTGTTTTCTTTGTGCATCCACAGATTCCAGCTTTCGAACTATGCCAATATTGAAGGGATGCGCGAACACGGATATGAGAGGATGCCTCCTATTGGAGAGACGCTAGCCTGCTATCACACATCAGGATAAACATCTTCTCTTAAGGCTCCCTCTATGCCATCCAGACCCCTTCAGGTAACATCACGTCTGAATGGCAAGGCGTACACAGCAGCGGGTCAGGCTGCAACTGCACTGCATACCATGGCAGTGCTTCAAGCTTACCAGGCTGATCTGCTGAAAGACCTGGATAAGGGTCAGGGTCTTTCCCCTGAAGAGGTTTTTGAGCCACAGATGATCTTCCTAATTCCCCCTACCACCTACCCCTTGCCCTAATCGAGGTTAGGCAGGAGCTTCCATGCACTTTAGTCTCTATTCTGGACCGATGATGTGTTTGGCTGTTTCTATTTAATATAGAACTGCCTACTGATGGTCCGGACCCAAGTTGGGTTCTCCCCTGGTTCAGAAGGACACCTTCAAGTGTGTGCTGGAATGACGGTATGTGAGTGAGAACCATTTAATTCCTTTGTTATTTCTAGTTTATTGTGTGTTGTAACTAGAAACCTTGTTTTGCAGTACTCTGGTAACCTAACGGGTTCCCGTTAGCCAGGTTGTATACCTACTCGCATCTCTAGGTCGAGCCAGGACTCCTCACCTTCCAGTAGGTGCAGTTGAGCACTCTGCTCCCTGAAAGCAGTCTTGACTGTACCCATCCACATGGGCTACCTGCGGATACGCCTGGTACAGGATCCTGCTAGCAGGTTGTTAGGCCTGGTTTTTAGGTCTCCCTGTTTATTCTGGAGAACCCTGACACCGAGGTCTTAAGGCCCTGGGTTAGCGCATGTTGCGTCAAGAAATTCCTGCAGAGGGCAGTGCAGTGTGGTGGCTGAGCTGGAACCTGTAAGGTTGTGTTTCCGGGGGGGAACAATAAAATGGTGCACCTCTAAGAGCACATGCAGGTGAAAAGTTCAATAGTAGAAATATCAGTATTGTGTTTAAATTATGTAGGATTTTGTTTGATGGAATTTGTTACAGTACTGATTAGTGCTAAGTTTGATGTTATTTCTGTCATGACAACTCTCAGAGGGATTGGCATGGTAATGTACATGACAATGTTAATGTATTTGGTCTTGGCGGAATAGATCTGCTACGCTGCTGCTGCTGCGGCAGAGCAAGTACCGAGACTTGCTACTGCCAATACATCCAGAACATGCTGCTGTGAGCATGTAAGAAATATTGCTGCTGCAAATATAACCTACATGAAATAACCCCCATATAGCATACATGAATCACCTCGTAGCAGATATATACAGGTGGAGCTGGGGAAGGTGGAGGGAATCTGAAGCAAGTTGCAACTGCTACGGCAAGCACTAGTCATATATTTGAATGTTGAGCAGCGAGCTGATTGACTACCGATACAGGAAAGAACCAGTGGCGGCTCGTCGGGGGAGGCAAGATTGAGTTAGACCTATCGGACTGTGCCATCTAGAGTTTCATGCCAGAACTCTGTATTTGTCTTATGTGGGAATTTAAGAAAAATTACTTGATTTGAAAGGTTTAAGTTTGTCAACATTATAGTTATTAAGGCATAAAACCCTTTTATTAGATCTGCCTTAATTGACTATAGTTAATATGTTGATGTTGAATTAAATGGAATGTGAAATATTAGTTTAAATATCTTTATTTATATTAATTCATATTTTGTGTTTGTATCTATTTTTAAAGTGTGACGAGAGGGGTGGGCATTAGAAAATGCTAATGCACGACACCTGCACCACTCGGCCGGAGCCTGCTGCCATCCGCCATGATGGGGAGGAGCAAGGAACGGGGGACTCCTGCCGGCTGCCCGAACCCGGAGGAGCCGTCGCCATCCACCGGGCGGTGGAGGAGTGTTGGGCCGTCTGCCAAGGGCTGTCCAGTGCCGCCGCCTGGCATCGCAGAAGAGCTTACCCAGCTGGTGGAGGGCCGAGCGGCAGTGTGTCTGGGAACCGGAACAGGATTTTAATTTTTTTTCCTCTCTCCCCTTCCTGGACTTTATTTTGTGTTTTGTGTGCGGCAGTCGTCCGCGAGGGGCTGCTGCTTTACTTTAGTTTTGTGTTTGTTTATTTTATTAAAGTTTTAAATGTTCGCCGGTTCCCACCTCCTTCTTCCTGTGACTACGAACTTTGTTACATAAAGGTTATCAACCTTCTACTACTGCAATTACAGCTACTGTACAGCTGCTTCTACTATTGCTTTGCTAAGCCTTTACAAACAGAAGTAAAATAAAAACAGTAAAGATGAATTGTCCTCTTGTGTCCTTCAGACCTTGAAAGTCATATATCAAGTTTGGGCAGAGCTGAAAGGGAAAACCTAAAAGAAACTTGGCAGTTGATAACCAGTGTGGTAGTGAAGACAGGAGAATTAAAGGCCTAAAAGTCTCAGGAAGCTGTTGACGCAGAAGAAGAATCACCCGAAATCATCTTTCAGTGGCGCAGGAAGCTCTAGGGAAAACAGTGAAGCAGCTGAAGCAAGAGAGGACTTTAGCTAAAAGTGCATTCACCAAGCAAGCAAACTTCCTCAGTAGGGGAGCAAAACACATGACAAAGATTGAAATACAAGAGGAGTTCAAGAAGCTCACTTCTGAGGCAAGAAAGTTTGGTGAGACAAACGATGAATACAGAGCTGGTCTGCTAGCATACATTAAAGCTGACATGGCAAGTGATGAAGAGGCTGAACATGGTAAGCAGCAGCAAGCTGACATAGAATATACAATCCGTGAATGCGAAGCAAGATTGGAAGAGGTCAGAGATGTTCCCTTCTGAGGGAACTCGAACTGCATCCTCTAGCGGTCACCATGGGGAATGAAATACTCATGCTGCCATGCTGAGGGGAGTGCATGCCAAGAACCGAGGCGAGCACTAAGTACCAACTCTGCCAAATCAAGGGAGTTGCCCCTCCGACGCTTCCAGCGGCTGTCAGTGACGATATCCCCGAGCTACATACCCAAACAAACTTACCTGTTAAAGGCTAGGCAAAGAAAGCCTGGTTCCCTGAGAAGGGAACGAGACACTGCGTCCTCTTTTTCTTGCCATTCCTCGGACACAAGCTTCAGACGAAGAAGCGGATTACGTGTTCTATCGGCGCCCTTTGAACATTCAGGGGCAACAGCTCTGGTGGACATTCCTGCAGTCAGCATGCCAATTGCACGCTCCCTCAAAACTTGCGACATCTGTGGAATTGTGCTGTGTGATAAAACTGCACATTTTAGAGTGGCCTTTTATTGTGGCCAGCCTAAGGCACACCTGTGCAATAACAGATTTAGACAGATTTGTGAACAATATTTGAGAGAAATAGGCCTTTTGTGTACATAGAAAAAGTCTTAGATCTTTGAGTTCAGCTCATGAAAAATGGGGGCAAAAACAAAAATGTTGCGTTTATAATTTTGTTCAGTGTATATATATATATATATTGTTGCGGGGTGAATGAGAACACAGACTCGCTACTGCTAGAAAGTGCCCCGGAGGGGGATTTATTGACCCACATACTGATCACACATGCTCAGATGAATGGTGCTCGGTGCAAGTCTCCACTTGGTGTTCGTGGGGTGAAGTGCCATGGTGAAGATCCCTCTCCTGGGGTGCCATCGGATTCTGTGAACAGGGAGAAACAAGCATTAATTTCGCCTGGAGCTCCGTTGCAATTCTCCTGTAATGCCTCTTCTCCTGGCTTTTATGGCCCGCAGGAACGAGCTCCAGGTGCGCCACTCATCACGCACAGGACCACGGGGTGTTCCTCTCCATCCTGGAGTTGGGAGAGGACTGCTCCTAAGCCGGTGCCGGAGGCGTCGGTATACAGGGTGAAGGGGCAGACGAAGTCTGGGGCATGCAGGACCGGGAAGGACGTCAGGGCTGTCTTGAGGGCCCGGAAGGCGGCTTCTGTCTTCTTCTCTGGCTGCCCTTTCCTGGTAAGGTCTGACAGGGGGCAGGCTATAGAGGAGAAGTTAGGGATGAAGCATCAGTAGTAG